>NC_080458.1:0-334254 GCF_028018845.1 Melospiza georgiana | reverse complement strand
ATTTTTATCTAAAACGTGGTGCCATTGTTTATGTCCCAGCACTTCTTTTGTTGTAAAGAGTAATGTAAAAATCCCAAAAATGCAAAACCCGACCTGGAATTGAGTGGGACCTACAGAAACAAAGGCCTTGAAAATTACTTTTGAAAACAATTACTTCCTTGCCAGTGGCAGATTCTAGAGAGCACTGTGAGTTTCCAATTTATTTGGAAGGAAAGGGATCCTGTAGCAGTGGGGAGGCAATGGGCACCACATGAACTAGTAGAACCCTTCTCTCTTGGCTTGCCAGCTTCATATTGTCCAGAGAAATTAAACTGATGCTCGTTTAATGAAAAATGAAAAACCAAGCAATCTTCTCAGTAACTAAAATACGCTTTGAATTCCTCACCCCTTAGATGGATTGATTGTAAAGGCATGAGATCAATTAACTCACTTCTTCTCTTGTACCTGAATGTGAGCTTCTTCTGAGCCTACAGCAAAAAGTCAGAGGAAGAAGGGAAAGAGCTCTTGGTACAAGACAGGAGCTGGGATGCCTCTGTTCCCAAGGAAACCGGCTGAGCTGTTGGGCTTGGAGCCTCCTGTGCTGGAGCCCGGCCTTGGGAATGGAGGTCTGGGCTCGCGGGCGGCTCAGGGGCCTTGGCCCAGGAGCCCCGGCAGAGCCGCGGGGCAGCGCCGGCCCCAGGGGCACTGCAGGGAGGACAAGCACAGAGAGCAGGGGGAGCTGGGCTGCTGGCTGACAGGAGGAAGGGTCTTGTGGCAGCCCAGAGAGGCTGTGCACATTGCCAGGGAACAGCTGAGCCCTGCATGTGCCCCTGCAATGAGCTATGCTGCTGCCAGTGCCCCTGGAGCTGTAGGGCTGCTGAGCTGTGGGGCAGCAGAGGAGCAGGAGGGTGCATGTGCAGCTGAGCCATTCCTGGAGAGCACAGGGCTCTGGGCTCCCTGCTGTCCCAGGGCAGCCCAGAGGCCAGGCTGGGCCTGTGCTAGCTCTGGGCGAGTGGCTCAGGGTTGTGCCCTGGCCTGCCTCAAGTGTCTGCCAGCAGGAGCATGTTTCCCTGTGCAGCTGTATAGACATTTCCAGGAAATGTGTCCCGTGAAATATGGAGCTTCAGATGCTTTAGATTGCATCTCCACCTCTGTTACATTTTGTGTGTCCATTTTGCTGGCCTGACTGACAGCAGTGGTCCCAAGGAGGTTACCTTGGGATCTGTAGTTTCCCTGCCAAATCCCAAATTCTTTTAACTTCCAAGGCCCTCCTTTCACAGAGCTGCTATCTAAGTCTCATTTTTTATTATTTTGCTGACCATTCTGCAGGAGCAAAAAATCCTGATTTAAGACATTGCTTTTTTTTTACTGCATTGCCACCTAATTTATCCTCTGTGAAGCTATTGTATAGAATTGCAACTAGAAAATGAGCCTTTAGTCAGCCTGGCCTGAAAGTGGCCCAATCTCATACAGTTTAGAATGAAAATCCTTGGGGAAAATGAAATATCTAGTGTCAAGAACACAGTTCACACTTGGGTAGCACTCCTGCAATGCTCAGATTTTCTTTGAATGTCCTCTGAAATATTCTAACCAAGAGAAGACAATGTTGGTCTAAATGCATCCAGGTATTAGAACCTGGGGCTTCTTTCAGGAACCGGAAAGATGATGTTTACTACAATCAGCACGAATAAGGGCAGATAAGAATATCTGTCAAGAGCAATCTCCATCTCTGCCCTTCTCTATCACACACAAAGGCTCTCCAGCATGCAGGGGCTGGGGCCTTCATCAAGCAGCAGGTGTCAGCCTGCTGGCCAACAGAGTCATGTCATGTTTGCTGCCAGTAGCCCATCCCTTGGGAGAGGGTCTAGGCATTGTACCTTGCTGCTCTCAATCCCAATCTCTGTGTCTTGAGAGCTCTGCACTCTGGAACCTGTCTTGCCTGTTGCCCAGCATTGTGTTTTTGGGGGATTGAAGTCTGTCAGAGGTATACAGGAACCTTTGCTTCCATTCCCAGGCCTCCCACTGAGCCAGGCCAAGGAGACAGATCATCCCAGCAGTCCTGGTCTTACGAGGGACAAAGAGCTGAGGGATGCCTTTGGAAAGGTAAGGGATAAGGACAGGGATGAGCGAACTTCCTTTCCAGTGGCTGTTTAGTGCTTGGCCCAAAATGTCACTGAAAATCATCATCTTCCACTCTTGGGGAATGGGGATTCCCTTGGGAATATATTGGACAGCTACAGAACCATTGCTTGGCTATTTCCAGTGGTGCCAAGGTCCCTGATTTGGAGATGGTGCTAAGGTCATGCCAGAAGCATTCTTTGTGTGCAGAGGCTGTTTTAGAGAAGTTCTGAATGACAGAGCAAGCTACACATCAGTGAATGTGGGCAAAGTGCATCCTTGGAAGCAGAGAGGCAAAGATTCTAATGTTGGGTGCAAGCAAGGCTGCAAAAGAAAATGGGAGAGGTTGATTTTTCCTGGTTACCTTTGTGGCTGTATCTCACAGCCCTCTCATTCCCAAGTTTTCTGCTCATGAACATCAATGCTTCTGCAACTTGTTTTCACATGACTCCTCCTTTTGGTCTCCTGGTCTCAGAGACCAAGTCCTTCAGAGTCCTTCACAGCTGAAGGACTTTTCAGAAGGCTTTTCAGAAGCCAGGAAGTGAGAAACAGCTGCAATTCCTGGCCATGAGTGTTAAGCAACAGCTCATTAGCCCTCCTTGCTGGGTATTGCACATGGATTTTATTCTCCTGCCATGGCCTGTAGGAACTGAACTGCCTCCTCCCTGGCCATGTCAGCTCTTCCTCTTCCTTGGAGCACTCCTATGACTTTTATGCTTCAAGCAGCGCTTCCTGACATTGGTTGCAGTTGCAGCAGTGTAAGGTTGTGGCACTGAAGTGTTCCACCTCACTGTGTGTAATTGCCAAGGTGAGGACAGGAGACATTCCTCTGAAACTGTTGGAATGTTGATGGAGCTGCATTGAAGCCTAGGGCACTCTGTGGACTCTGTGCTCCTGATGAGATGTTGTGTGTGGTTTGTGTATCTCTGCTTACAGTCTATGATGTATTTCCATTGCACCCAGATCCGTGCTGCTTTGTGCATGTTGGCTCAAAAGACCTTGGGGCGGAAGGACGCAGAGCTTTTGGAGAGAGAGATGAAGAAAAGGAGACAAAGGAAAACATCATTGCCACCTATTCCTGAGACAGTCAAGCGTGGGCATGCAGCTGAAGCAAGTAAGTAGTGGCTACACTTGTGGTGGTCCTTTTTGACCACTTGCTTGCCCTTTGCGCAGTGTTGCAATCAGACTGGGGAGCTGTTCAGCTTGCATCTGAGTGGAAGCTTGCTTGGGATTTAATTCTGTTTCCCAAAGAAAAATACAGAGGCATGAAGTGTCTTGCCCACGGCCTCGCTGAGTCAGTAACAGAATATCAGCTTCCCTCCTTCACCTCTAAAGTCTTTCAGAGTAGAAAATTCTGTCTTGCAAAGTACACTGGGGCTTCAGACTCTCTCCTGGAGAGCAACGTCCAGGAAAGAGGAGTCCAAAAGAGTGCTTTTTAACCAGGCTGCAGCCTGGAAGAAACAAAATTCAGCTCCTTGTAATGAAAACACCAGAGATCCTTCTCCTGCCACTCCCTGCTGAGGAGCTGGCACTGTAGGGCTGTGCTGAAGCCCCAGCCAGGGCTTCTGTTGCAGCCCCAGGAGCAGCAGCATTCCTAACTGGATCCCGGCTGAGGGGCTCTGCCTGCAGGGCTGTGAGTACTGCCCGAGCAGTGGGGCCCTGAGGAGGCAGCACTCAGCCCGAGGGCAGCACACAGAGTTATCTGCACTTTCCTTTGGCAACTGCCCCTGCCAGCCTCTGGAACAGGAGAACAAAGGCAAAGCAATGCTGGGTTTCCTTGTTTCTTAGGGGAAGCATCACTGCAATTTGGTTTTAAGCTAGAATAAGGTAGATTTAGATTAGACATAAGGGAGAATTTTTTTATAATGAAGGGGATGAAAAGCTGGAAGGTTTTCCCAGAGAAACTGTTGTTGGTCCATCCTTGAAGGTGTTCAAGGCCAGCTTACATGGGGCTCCGAGGAACCTGATCAGGATGAAGATGCCCCTCCTCACAGGGGTTGGACTAGATGATGTTTAAAGGTGCCTTCCTACCCAAACTCTTCTAAGATTCTGTGATCATTGTCCCCTGTTAGTGTTATACTTGGTATAAAGTGGTATTTCATTGTTATACTTGAAGTTCTTTGGGGTAACAAGCAGATGTTACCCAGCTCCAGCAAGTTTTCTGGTCCTTTCCATTGTCACCCTGTCCAGCACTCTCCCCTTACAAGCTCCTCTTTGGTCCCTGCAGCCTTTAGCCTACCACCTGTTGATGACACAGCTTCTAGAGGGCATAGAAAACACCCAGGTAGTGCCTTGAAGCAGAAGGTCTTGAGGAAGCAGGACAACATGCCCTTACTACCCAATATACCCATCATCCATGGGGATGGCAGCTTCCCATGCAGCTCCTCAGGTAAGCCTGCTCCATGGCAGCTTTTCCCAGTTGGGTTTTTCCTTGCACAAGGAGCACAAACTGCCTCCTGCCTCAGCCAGCACTGCTGGGATCTTGGCTCCATAGTCTGTCCTGAGAGTGAAAAGCAAATCTACTTTTGAGTTACTCCAGCTTGGATGTACTGGAGCAGTTGGTTCTTAGAGATCCATTGGAAAGTTGAACTGAATAAAGTCGTGGTAAAGGCCTAATCTCTGGCTTTTGCCCATCCTAAGAATCCAAACTACAGCACTGGTGCCAGGAGGCAGCTGTGACTGCAGGGATGAGCTGCAGGGCAGTCTGCTGCTGTGCTCACTGTGCTCCTACGAGAACCACCATGAACAGTTGTTCACTCACCATCTGGGCCCTGTGCCTGTGCTGCTGTCCAGTTCTGCAGCCAGCTGTTCTGCTTCAAGCAAGGGCTGTATCTGCAGGGCAGTCAGTGGCTTGGTGCAGTCGTGCTGCTGCTGCTCCCAGAAGTGCCTGATGGCTCCTCACTGCCACCATCCCAGAGCCTGCAGTGCCAACCAAGAGGGAACAAGCAGTGCCTCCTGTGTCAGCCAGCAAATGCCGCACCCCTGTGCAGCAGATGGCAGCCAGGAGGGGCTGCCTGCTGCTCCCAGGCTGTTTGCTGCCTGCAGCAAATAGACAGCAGAGAGTCCCTAGTGGCTCTTGTCCCTCCTTTGTGGGTAGCCCTTGCCTGTGCTGTGATCCCAAGTAGGGTGAGATAAGAAGAAGGGAGCTAGGAGTGATACTTGAATGCTCTAATCTAGTGATGCTACTTCCATGTTCAGAATTGACCAGAACTAGCCTGACGTGGCTCTCCATTCACAGTGAATCTAGATGTGTGTGTCTACATCACTGGTGTCAGTGGCTGGGGTACCTCAGTAAAATCCAGATTAGCTCCCCTCTGAATATTTTTGAAGTTGTCATTCCTCCATACTTTGTGAGAACATGCAAGGTAGCACAAAAACCCTACAGAGTCCAGAGCAGTTCATCTAGATTCTGTGCAATATTTATACTCCATCCTTTTAAACATCTCAAATGTTTTAATCTATGCATTAGAAAATGAGCTTTTGAGTGCACAACATGAAATTTTTGATTGACAGTGCTTTTGATGACAAATGGGTTTCATAAGGAATGCCTTTATCATCAGATTTTTCTCATAGCTTGTAAAATTTTTTCCTTACAAAAAAATTCAATTAAGGCAAACCCAGGTCAACTGATTAATAAGAGAGTGCATCTGCCAACAATGTGGATCTGTATTTGCATATTTTTATCCTCAGAGTACATTTGGAAGGCTTTTTTATCAACTGTCTAGTCTGGAAATTGCATTTTTACACAAGAGAAAGCTTAGAAACTGCTGTGGTTACAGACATGTCCATTAGATGGCAAATAAATTTCACCTCAGCATCCTTGAAATACAGGCAGTGTGTACCTCTGAAAAAGGTTAATGATGCTTGGAAAGGGCAAAATCCATAAAGTACTCCCTTCCCAATAGCAGGCTAAAATGTGTGTGCACTCAGCTGCCTCTGTCTGGAATATTTGTAGTCAATGGGAACAGAGGCGCTCTCAGGTGGGAAGGGTCAGGTGTGGCTGTTCCCTGGCAGCTGCTCCGTGGGGATTGAGCCAGGCCCAGCAGGGCTGGGTTGCCCAGGCTTGGCTTGGTGCTGTCTCCAGGCAGCTGCAGGGCTCTCCCCAGGGAGTTGCAGAGTGACCCTGTCCTCAGGCTGGGGGCAATCAGGGCGCTGAGACAAGAGGGGCACCTGAGGGGTTCCCTCGTGGGCAGCCAGTGCTGCTGGTCAGCGCTGCCTCGCAGGGAGCGGGAGCTCTGCGGCCCAGGAACTGCCGCTGGCTGTGGCACCTGTGGCACTGGGGAGCTGGCGCTGCGAGGCAATTGTCAGCTTCAGCCTGGAGCTGGGCCCAGCTGGGGGAGGCTGGGAGCAAGCAAGGAGCCCCAGGGGCCAGAGAGCAGGGAAGCCTCTGAGCCAGTGCCAGTTTGTAGCACACGGAGCCCTGTCTGGGAGATGCGGCTGAGGCTGCTCCATGGTGGGGCCTTGCCCGGGGCTGCAGCACCCATGGCCGACCCTCTCCTCACAGTGACCTTGCAGAGGGCCCCTGGTGCCAAGCGCCGAGAGGAGCCGCTCCGTGGGCATGGGCAGAAGGACAGAGCCTCTGCAGACCTGCAGCAGTCCTTGCAGGAGGCACTCTCCTTGCTGGGCAGCGATGACTGGTAAGAAAGGCCCCATTCCGTCTGCGTCCCTCTCAGTGTTAAGGTCAGTCAGAAGCGTGTCTTGCTCGTGCCTCGGAGCCCCGAGAGCCCAGAGGGCCAAAGGGCACTGGTGAAACCACTCCAGAGTAGAGAGAGGATGAAGATTGGAGAGCAGCCTTTTCTTGGCCTTGCTCTGCAGCAGTGCTGCAGCTGCAGCAGCTCTGTGCTGTTTCCTTGCTTTGCCCGCTGCTCCATGGAGCTGCAAAGGAAACCTTGAGGGAAGAGAGAAAGCTCTGGAAGGAGATGATTTGCTGGCTGGAGGCAAATCAGGCAGAAGGCAAATCAGGCAGAAGCAGGATGGCAGAAGTTTTGAGTGTAGAGATTTGGGTGCCTTGGGCCACTGGGCCAGTGGAACTGAGTAAGATCCTCTCTGCTCCCACTGCTGACAGCAATGGCAGGTGACAGGGTCTCCCCATGACCTCCTGCATGGCAGTCCCAGAAGCAGCTCCAGGGAGCTCCTTTTTCTGAGAAATGGACTGAGTTGTGCTTTCAAGTCCCTCAGCCTGCCAGTACTCCTGAAGGGCTCATGGCAGAAGAGAAGGAAGAAGAAAGAAAATCCTCTAGGTATCTTGCACTTTTGGAATTCAACTTCTTCCTACTCACTGCTTCATATGGACCTGAGATGTTTTGTCAATACTCACCATGTGTCCCAAAATTATACACAGGCAGAAGGAGGCCCAGAGGTGATAACCATACAAATGTTAGCTGATATTGGTTTTCTTTTTGACGGCTTTTTGGTCACTCTCTGCTGGATGCTTCACTCACACAGGGGCAAGGAATCCATTCCCACTGGGATAAGCATGAAAAATCTGCCACGATGCATCTCCTTGTGCAGTCACCTTTGCTTTGCCCTTTCTCTTCTGCTTTCTCTTCCCCATTTCTCTTTGGTGTCTTGTGAGGTGCAGAGAGCTTCTGCAGGTGTGGGGGGTCCGGATGACACTCAGGGTGCCCGTGGGATCGCCAGCCCTGGGCTGCAGCCCTGATGCCTCACAGACCTTCCTGTAGCTGAGGGCCTGCACAAAGCAAGTGCTCAGAGACAGAGTTGTTTTCACCTTTTAAATATCCTGTTGCTGTTGTGGGGGGTGTTTTAGGTAGGGGTTTTTGGGAAAAGCCAGAGTTTCAACAGCTGTTGCCCAGGGGTGGAATCTCCTAGGACATCCTGCTGCTTTTTTGGGGAATGTGTGATGTGGAGTGGAGGGGTGACAGAGAGGCCGAGATCATAGAGTGGAAACTCAGCTCCAGAGTGGCAGTGCAGACTCTCCCTGCTGAATGCCTGCTGGGGCTGACATAGAAGGAAAATGCCCCAATAACAGCCTGGTGGCACTGTGTCTCAGGGACAGATACATGGAGGTGACAACAAACAGCAGCATGGCCCGGTCTCACAGCTTCTAGGAAGCAGTGACAGAGGGGCCTCATGTGCCAGAGATTTCAGAAAGGCTCTCCTCTTAAATGGCCAATCAGAAACCCCTCTCTTTGCCTCTTGGATTTGTGTATGCTTTTGACAGCCACAGCATCCTGGGGCAACGCGTTCCCCGATTTCATTAAGCACTCCTTGAAAAGCACCTCCCATTGTTCAACTGAGCTGCCAGCCTGGTCATTTCAGAGGGTGCTGCCTTGGTGGAGAGAAAAATCAATCTTCTACCTTTCAGGGAGCTGAAGGAGAAGGGACTCTTCACCATCCAACACCTGGCTGGGTCCCATTCAGAGGTCCTGCTTTGTCGACTTCGTGAGGTTTGCTTGGCAGTTACCAGCGAGGTGAGAACATTGTTCTGAATTGCCCCCATACTTCATACACGGTGTGTAGAGTAGGTATGTGCTTGCTCATCTCCTTGTTCGTGCTCAAGGTCTGCCTTCATTTCTGGTTTTAGACCTGATATTTCTAATGTCTATCAGCTATCTGTAGGATCTGTGGGTACATGCAGCAGCTGTATTTACTGGCAGGTCGGGTATCTGACACTCATCTTTGAGTGTGGTGCCTTTATAATGCAATGTGCAAATACAGAAACTGAGACACTGATGATGTTATTTGCCAGAGTCCCAGTCTCTTCCCAAGTTGTAATTCAACACTGTAAATTATTCTGTAGACCTGAACCTGTGTTTTCTGTTTCCTGGCTGAGTGCTTCAACTCCTGGTGTTGCTTTTTTGAACAGGAGCACCTGACTCTTTTATCTTTATGACTTGTGGATTCATGATTTGAAAGCAGCTCTTAATTTAATTTTCTAGTAAAAGGGCCTATAATCAAAGCTCTGGACATTTTAGAAGTGTTAAGCACCCAATGAAATTTTTATTTTAGGCGTGCAGTAAGCAGGTCTGAGGCCAGAAATTGGTGCCAGAGTAAGTGCCTTTCTGTGCTTGTGCTCTCCTGCTCTTCTTGTATTTTTATGTTCCTCTGGACACAGTGGGATGTGTTGTCATTTCCTGGGACTTCTGTTGAAGGCAACTGATTTTCTTTTCAAGGTGATTCTTATGTTTCCCCTTATGACTTCCCCAGGTCACCAACCTCCGGTCCAAGGTGTCCTACTCTGCCATTGTCACTCTGGGAGAGCTCTTTGTGACCTTGAAGAAGGATATGGACTCTGAGGTGAATGAGGTTGCTCGGGTCCTTCTCCAGATGGTGTCCAGCTCCCCAGAGTTTGTTCAGAAAGCAGCCAGTCAGGCCCTGGGGATCATGGTGGAGCATGTGACTCCTGCACGAGCAATGACTGCTCTCATGGACATGGGAGTCAAGTAGGTTCTTTTCTTTTAGTGATATTCTTCACCTTTGTGTGTGTGGGAGGGAGAAGGGGTGAGACAGAGAATGGGAATGCTGGGAGGGAAGGGTCCTGTATCCTGTATCCTCTGTGAACTCAGTGACTTGATTCTCCATCCAACCTCACTTCTTTCCTCTTGTCACCTATTTCTGCCCTCCTGCAGCCCATTTGTTCTCAGAATCACAGAAGTGCAGAATATGGGGAGTTGGAAGGGGCCCATCAGGACAGTCGAGTACAGTTCCTGGCCTTGCCCAGAACAGCCCAAGGGTCACACCAAGTGCCTGAGATTGTTGTCCAAATGCTCCTTCAACCCTGTCAGGCTTGGTGCTGTGACCACTGCCCTGGGGAGCCTGTTCCAGTGCCCAACCACCCTCTGGGTGAAAAACCCTTTTTCCTGATATCCAAACTAAAGCGCCTCTGACTCAGCTTCCTGCTGCTTCCTGGAGTTCTCCCAGTCTGTCAGAGTTTCCTAGATGTGGTGACTGATGGGGAAGGGAAAGTGCCTGCAAAGGCCAAGGATAGAGCCTTGTGCTTTTGTGGGAAGAGGGACAATTGCAATTGCAGCTGTGAGCAGTATTTGGTATTTCACAGCTCTAACCACAGAGGCCCTGGGAAAACCATGTGTCATCTTGATGCCATTAACTTGAGAAATGAGGAGTGTCCTTGCTGGGGCTTGGAGCACATGAGGGACAATCTGCTGGGTGTGGCACAGCCTGGACTGCAGGTGCAGCCCCTGCCAAAGGAATCTTGCATGACTGTCCTGGCCTTAGAGCTCTACTTTCTATTCAAACTGATGTTTCATGTTAGCCTTGAGATGATGAATCACTTTACAGGCACCTTCACAGGCTGACTGCCATGGGACAGTTGGAGCAAATGCTGCCTTAAATGTTGGTGCTGGGCCTGATAGCTCCCAAGAGACACTCTCTAGAACAGGACAGCCTGGCTAAACTACCTGGCACCCTTTCCTCAGCTTTGCAATAGGGTAAAACATTCAGATGGATCCATTGCCAAGCCCCACAGAAGAAACAAGCTGCATTGCTGGATATTCTGCAGCTTGATGGCCCACAATATGTTTTCCCTGCATTTGTTGTTTTCCAAAGGTCTGCAGATTTGGGGATAAATGGGTGGAAAGAGCCTCAATCCTGCTGCAGTTCTGTTTACCTGGTACCTTCTGATGGGTCAGCATCAATTGTCTCTAATTTCTAAATTATTCATATGTCATCTATTTCTTTAATCTTTCTCAGAGTAAATACTGTGAAAGAAATTGAGTATCAGACAGTGCAGGGAGACAGAATTCCTCCCTCTTCCATGCAGGCAGGCCTTCTGTACAGTGCTAACTTGTTGTTTAGCTGAGGACAGAACCTTCTGCAGGTGTCTGAAGGTGCAGGGAGAGCCCAGTCTCCTTCCCCCAGCAAGGGCAGGGAGCAGGCTCTGGCCAAGGCCGGCGCTGCTGCTGCTCCTTGTCCCTGTGCCCAGGGTTTGCTCTCTCCTCCCCAGCAGCCGCCACGCCCCGGTGCGCGAGTGTGCGGCCCAACTCCTCCTGTCCCTGATGAAGAGAATTGGAGTCACCCAGCTCGCAGGCACACCCAGGGCTGAGAGGCTGCCACAAGTGGCAGGGAAGCTTGCTCAGGACTGTCACAAGGACACAAGGTAATGATCTTCATTTCACCTCCCAAAACAGGAAAACCGTTTTGTGTCTGGCTATAAAGGTGAAACCACACAAGAGTGGAAACTAAAGGGAATATGAAGTTACCTAGCAGTATGAATAAGGGTCATAGAATCATGGAATATGCTGAGTTGGAAGGGACCCATCAGAGTCATCGAATCCATCTCCTGGCCATGTGCAGTGACCCCAAGAGTCACTCCATGTGCTTGAGAGCATTGTCCAAACTCTTCTTGAGCTCTGTCAGCCTTGGCACTGTGACCACTGCTTGGTCTGGATTGCCTGGGCAAATGGCTGTACTGGGTAATCTGAGGTTGGCCAGCAAAAAGGAGCATTGCCAACTTTTTCCTGTGGCTTGAAGGATTCTTTACTGAGATCAAAAGAGCTCAGATCAGCCAGTCCAACAGTTTTGATTTGCCTTAGGTGCACAACACAAAGCCAAAGTGTTGGCTAATGTTCATCACTGAAGGATCCCAAACATGCATTTCTCATTAACTTCAGACTATCCTAGAAATATTTCAGGGATCTTTAGCCAATCTTTTCAGACTTTCTAAACCTGTTCTGAAGATTTCTAGAATGCTGTTATCTATGGCTCTGTGAGCTCCACATTTCTTCTTGAAGAAAACTGTGGTTTCCTACTGGCAAAATCAACCCAAACCACCAAAATCCCCTTTCTTGATGATGAAATTGCCATTAATAACTGCCAAGAACACCAGGGAAACTAGCTGCCTCTGTGCATACACATAGTATAGAATAATCAAGAGGATGCATGAGGTGTTCTGTCCTGGCTTCCCTGCCAGTTAAAGAAAGGCAAATTATTGTGCAATGGCAGCAAGCAAGACACTGCTAATAGGCTCTGACAACAAAGCAGATGTGTTTTGCTTTGTCCCTGGGATCCTTTGATGCCACAGAAGCACACCCTCAGTTTCAGAGTGAAATGCTATTTTTCTGTTGCCCCACATTCTCCTCTTGTGTTCAGCTCTGTACCTCACTGTGCAGTGTCAAGTGAGGTAAATCTCCCTCTTTGCTGAGTAGGTAATGCCTTCTCGTGCAGGGATTGCACCTGATGTGTTTAAGGCATCAGCCTCTTCTGTTGACACTCTTCCTGTGTTTGTTGACTTTTGTTTTGTTTCCTTCCTGCCTTCCTTCCTTCCTTCCTTAGGCATTATGGACAGGAGATGGTGAAGATGTTGCTCAGTCATCAACAATTTAAAATGCTTTTGGAACAATCTCTTTCCCCCCGTGACCTGGAAGATATTCTGACAAGAATTAAGAAGAAAGTAAGTGCTAGGCAGGGGAAATGTCTCCTTTGTGCAAGTATTGCCACTGCTAATATGAGATCAAACATACCCAATCTGTCTTTAGCTCATTCCTCTTCTGCTGAATCATTTTGCTCCTGGGAATGAGCTGTTAATCCTCAGCCTTTTCATCTGCAGACCACAGAGGAACTGATATTATTAAGGAAAAGGTGGGGTTTTGAATATTTTCAATATTGGTCACAAAGAGGAAAGGGAAAGAGGATAAAATGGGTTTACATTTAAGCATAGGCCCCCACCATGCTCTCCCTACTCTGCTCCCTGTAAAGAAATTAAGTGAGAATTGTGCTTCTCAAGATAACAGAGTCTTTGCAAAGGACACTGGAAGTAGTAGTGCCAAGAAAATTTCCAGATTTACAAAAGATGTCCAGGTCAATCCTAGTTACTACAATGACTGTCTGTCTTTTGTGAATACTACCCTGCTGTCAAGCCCTGTGGAGCTGGAAGAAGCTTGGTGAATTCAGCAGCATCCACTGGAAAATCCTTTGTTTGTTTGATGGGGAGGATTTTATTTTTTTTAATCGACATTACAGAAGGGAGCCTGCCTTTGTGTAGGCACAGGGAGAGTGAGTGTTGAACCAAATTGACTTCCAACACAATGGGCCAACCCCCAGAGAGTCCAGTGATTTCTGTTGCTTCCTTCATGAACACTCGTTGCCTGCCAGTTTGCATTCCTCCCACTTATGCTCAAGACTAAGGAATTTGGGATTTTAGACTGCTGCTCAGACTGGTAGCATCCATAACCTGCCTTGGGCTATTGAAAACAAAGAGTTGGCATCACTGAATCTCTGCTCTGTTTCCATCTGTAAGTTAGGAAATGTTTCCCTAAGCCTTGGTAGCAGTGATCCTGGTTCTAACTTGTGTTTTCAACAGGGAATTTCCTGGTTTATATTCTAAAGATTGATGGGGTTTCTCTATGTCTTTGTAGGGGATGGAAAACCAGAAGGCTGAAGGCCCATCTTTCAAGGAGCCGGTGAAGGAGAGGAACAATGGCTCAAAGGAGCCCCAGGCCACATTGTCTTCTAGCAAACGGTACTGATCACTTTTGTCAGATGTGACAAAGCACATGACAAGCTTTACATGTCTCTTGCTCAGGAAAATCTTTCTGGCAGAGATGACCAATGCCACAGATTGTTTCCTTTCCCTACAAATGCTCTAGGATAAAAAATGTCTACTTCTGCATTGTGCTGACCACAACTTCTCTGGAGGGGTTTCCACAAAAATGGAGAGACAAAAAGACACCCATTGGTTGCAGCTCAGACGATCCAGTGCAGTGGAAGGGCAGTGTTGTGGAGGTTGTGAGAGGGTCAAGTCTCTGCTGCCTGACTTGGGACAAGTAAATTCAACCAGGGCTTTTTTTTCATCTGAGTGGAGTCCTTTCAGATGGATGTTGTGACGAGAAATCTCAATCTGGAAGCAAGATGCCATTCCACAAAGATGCATGTGCTTTGTCCTGGCTGAATCATGTTTTCTTACCCTCATACAGTACCAAGTTTGAGTAGCAAGGAGCAAGGCAATTCCTGAACAACTTCAGTCAACCGGTGTCTGAATGTGGACTTTTTGTCTTGATATTCCTGTCCTTCATGTAATTTGCTTGATGGACAGCATGTTTGGTTTATTTCCCCCTGTGCTGCAACCAGCATTTAAGACAGGAAGTGCTCCTTGCTGTCTCTTCATGGCAGCTGCAGAGCTGCTTATATCTGTTCTCCTCTGATAGCAGAGGGGATTTATTTAGCTCTGTCCTGCTCAGCAGTGGTAGGAAAGTGACCACATGCCTCAGTAGCACAGCTAGCATCTTCCCGTGCTCATGGAAGAGACAGGTTGATCATGGGAATTGTTCCCAGTGGGGTTGTTAAGCTGTGCATCTAGACTCTAAGGAAACAAATGAAATGTGAGAGTAGTTCTGGGATGTCTGACTTCTGTTTTTATCTCTGTTACTGATTTTCTGAATCCTTGAAATATGGCCCTGTTCATCTGTTCAGGTGCATCTGAGCTACTTTTCCAGATTGTCATGCCTAGTTGCGGAGACACTTCTCCAGAGTGATGAGTTTCCTTATTCTAAGACACACACGTCCCATATGAGGAGGCATTTAAACTTGGCAGTAGTGTCTCTCTTTCTCCACAAAGCAATGTGACCTGTGTTCCTTGGCAGCCATCTGAAAATAGATCAGATGCATCTCATCCTTGGTTTTCCTAAGTGAGCACTGGTGAGAATGTCACTGGCAGATTGTCTCCTGTAATGATTGCCATGAGGTCCACGTTGTTCTTCAGAGCCTCATAACTTTCCAGCTTGAAATCACATAATTAGGAAAGCTGCTCAAGATGTTTTGCTCACAATTAACTGAAAGTATTGTCTGTGGCTGCAGCTCTCTCCATAGACAGCATCAGGCGCAACTTTCCCAGGCATTGTCCTGGGGAAGGCTGTGAGAAGATCAGAGAAAAGAGTGAGAAATAATTCTTATCTTCACTTGCTGCACCTGTTGTTGTGAACATGTGGAATGTGTCATGGAGACTTGTTTACCAAAGGGTGATTTCTTAACTGGCCACTGATGATGGTGTTTTGGATTCAATTGACCAATCTGGTCTGTCTGTATCAGACTGTCTTTAAGGCCAAGGAGTTTCAGTATAGTATAGTATGGTATGGTATGGTATAGTATGCTATGGTATGGTATAGTATAGTATAGTATAGTATGGTATGGTATGGTATGGTATGGTATGGTATGGTATGGTATAGTACAGTACAGTACAGTATAGTATAGTATAGTATAGTATAGTATAGTATAGTATAGTATAGTATAGTATAGTATAATGATTGATCAGCCTTCTGGAATCATGGAGTCAATGCTAATTATTTCCACTGTGGGGATGCCATGCTACGATAATTATCACCACCAGGTCCTCATTTGGTTTAATTTCCCAGGGTGAAATCTCCCTCTGATGGACACCTCCTACACCGTGCACAAGCCCAGGTCACATCACCTACGGCTGTGGTAGAAACGGAGCTGCTCCAGAAGCTTTACAATCTCCTGGAAGCCAAGGGGTTTCAGAAAAGGATGGAAGGAGTGGAACTCCTCCGAGACCTGTGCAAAACCAGCCCCCAGCTCATCTCCACTAACATTGCCCAAGTATGTAGCGTATCTTCACTGCTCCTTTCCTTTAGCTCCTTTCCTAAGCCTGTAGCAGCAAAGTTAATTCAGTGTGTCTTGGCACTCTGTCCTGGCTGTTTGGGACACGCTGATCCCTCTTACCCAGACGAATGTAATTCATGTCCAGGCTTCAGGACAAGTTATTTCAATCCAGCTGTTTTATGTCTGGCAGGTGCCTATTGCTGCTGTTCATCAGATGATGGCAGAATTTTCTGCTGGTGTAACTGCTGCTCTCTCCTACTCCCTGCTGGGTTAAGTGAAGGGAATCCAGCCCTTGAAAGCATGGCAATTATTCTCTAGACAAAAATGGGTTTGCATAGGGAAGAGAAGTATCAGGCTGGGTTGGTTTAGACCCAGTTGTTTTTTCAAAAACAACACTCCTATATACTCCATCTTGTCTTACACAGGCACAGCTCTGGCTACTCATTTCCATCCTTGTTTCTATTCCTCTTAGTAAAGACAGTGCTCACCCTTCTTGGGGGTCTTTTTTTCTCTTTGGAAAAGGAGGAAAACAGCTAAGGACTCATCTCTGCCTTCTCCTCCCAGTAGCTGCTTTTTCCCTTTTTCCAGGGAAAGGCGCCTGATAATATGGCTGTCAAGGGCCTGAACCTGCTCTAATGAGCACTGAACAGCACATTACATTTTAGAAGTCCACCTGTTACTTAGAGAAATGCTCTGGATCCTGGAAGAGTTGATCAGAGCCCTGCACTTCTCCAGACACTGGCTCTGAGACAAACAAAAGAAAACTTAGATCTCCTCCAGCCATAATTTTGGCAAAATCATTATTGCCCTCAGCACTTGAGGCAACTGTATAGAAAACCAGGCATTGTAAACATCTGCTTGCATTCAAAGCAAAGGTACTCTTTAGCATTAATAAATGGAATTGATTTAATGATTTATAGATGGAGAGAAATACCATAGGAACTATTCTGTCCCCAGCCAAACCTCCAGAAAACAGAAGAAAATCTTTCAACTAGAATGAGGCTGTGCCACCATTCCAGTGAGTGGCCCACAGGAAAACAGTGAAATTGTGCAAGCAAGGGCTGACCTGACAGAAAGGATCACTTTCATCTTTGACATTGCTGACTGCTACATCCACTCTTCAAACAAGGACATTTGAATCCAGCTTTCACATTGCTTGTTCTCTTCACAGATTTTTGATTATTTTGTCCTGAGAATATCTGACAGCCACAAGAAAGTGAAGCAGAGGGCGCTGGACGTGCTGGCTGAAATCACAGGAGCCCTGAAAGATGCCTTGAACCCGGTGATCATTGGTTTAGTGGAAGGAATAACAAAGAACCTGAATTCAAAGGATCCCAGGGTTCGTGGGGCAGCTGTGAAAGCACTGGAAGAATCCATTGCTAATTTGGGTAAGGCTGAGCCCCGGCAGGGACTCTCCTCAACTTCATCTCTGTGTCTCCTGCACAAGAGAGTGCTGAGTGCCTTGACAGCTGCTCTTGTCTGTGGAACCCTCCAGCTGACACTCACCAGAAGCTGTGCAGGTGCAGTCCTTATGCACCATCCCCAACAGGCTGGAATGGGATCAGCATTTCCCAACAGTCCCAGGAGCCCTTGGCTCTGTGCTGCTTGTCTGAAGAGCAAGTCCCGGGCTGCAGCTCTGCTACAGTTCAGAGGCAAAGGGGGTTTGGAGTTTGCTTGGGCCCCGTCTGACTTCCCAAATGAACAACTTTGCTGTTGGCATGAAGGGACACTCACCCATCAGAGCTTCTGCAGGGCAGCCACCTGCAAGGCTCTACATTAGAGGCATTAGCTGCCTATTTTCCACTTTTCTCTTTGTCTTCTATTTTCAAAGTGGAACTTATGATTCACCAAGTTCATTTCTTCAGAATAAACAGGTATAAACCCAGCTGTCAATGATGCCTTGTTCCACATGTTGTTTTGCATGGGGCAAAATGGCTACAGCAGTTAACTACATAGGCAAGGGCTGCTCTAAATTCCTTTGCCACACAGATTTATGTCAGCTCTGAGAATGCTGCACTGGGGAAAGATGCCTGAAAAAAGGAGTGTTGAAGAGGCAGGTCTTCAAGAGGAGTTTCCACTTTCTCCTCCCCAGCTGCTCTGTGAGCTCAGGAACTGCCTGACTCAGTGCCTTTCTGTGCCCCAAGTATGGGGCTCTTCCTTTGTGCTCCGGAATGCAGAACCTTTTCACTGCTTCCATGTGACTGAACTCTTGAGGTCCCTGATGTGAAATGTTTTAACACAGCTCCTGCTACAGCAGAAATGTTTGGATTTACGAATGTGAAAGGAGAGCTTTTCTTTTGGAATTTAAAACCCTGCCAAGTAGGCTGGAAGGAAAGAAGAAAACTATTTAAAAATCAGCAGAAATGTGCTTTATTTTATAAAATGGGGTTGGCCCTGCCCTTTCCCTCCCCACTGTCCTTTCTCCTATGACCTGAGAAAAGTGAGCAGAAATGTGTGTTTTCCTTGTAGATAAAGTGTCACTGCTGAAAGAGTTCAGCTACCAATGGAATCACCTGAGTGGCCAAGCTCTGCTGGATGTCACCGAGTGTATCACAGGTATGCCCTCCCCTTCTGAGCCAAGAGCTCTTCCCAGGGAGTATTTACAGGGAATGCCTGTGAGCAGACAGCAGAGCAGCTCCTCCAAATCAGGAGGTGCTGAGCTTGTCTCTGCTGCCCTATAGCCAAGGCAGGTGGGTTTGGCAGGTTTTCCCTGGCTGCTGCAGAGCTGGGCAGCATCTGAGATGGGGGCAGCGCTCGGCCTGGGGCTGAGCTCTCACTGGGGCATCTCAGAACCACCTCCAGCAAAGGCAGGGGCTAAAATACCCCAGCTGGCTCCTCTCTGGGGAGCTCAGCGACATCTGTGACCTTGAGGGGAAATGGTGGCAAATGCTGTCTCAGGGCATCAGTTTGTTTTGTCCTCACAGAATTCTTGTTGTTCTCTTGGAAAGTTTTGAGGCTGAACCCTGCAGAGCCTGGGGGTTACAGCTTAGGCCAGAACTCAACAGAGGTATCAGAGGCACGTGTTTAGTGCAAGGCAGCCTCTGGGGGCACAGGGACAGAAGCAGAGTGCTGAGGCTCCCTGCCTGTGCTGTCACAGTGGCATTGGACTGAGCCTTTCAGGGTGTGCAAACAGTGTCTGCCTGTGTCAGCGCTGTCCAAACTGCTACAAATGCAGCTGATAATTGATTCCTCAGAGGAGCTTGGTATGCCAGCAAGAGCCAAGGAATGGAAAAATTATAATCTCAATATATAGTAGAAAAGACGATTGATAGCCTTGCTTTAACTGGGGCTAAATCCACTTCTAACTATGCCAACGTCTTTGAATGCAAGGTGTAATACACTTTGTGTCTTCATTAGGAATCTCAAAAGGGCATGTTCAGAGATTGGGAATGTCAAAGACCCTTTAAAGAGCATTTGAATAAAGTAGATCTCCAGGAACAGGGAATTTATTTTAACAGTTCTTTTGATCTCTTTTTCAAATAAAGGAATTAACCATAAATTAGGACTACTTTAGAAAAAGCAGATGTTCTCTCTGAGATTTAATAGGAAAAGACAGCTGTTCCTCACATTCAGTAGTCACTGATGTCTTTAATTGCATTTAAACTCAAATGAATTCCCATTTTAAAATGGGTACCATAACCCTTTCCTGATTAGCAGAATTGGTTTTGGGTACTTTCAGGAGCTGTTTCAATGTTGATGACTGCTGGTGGATTAACAGCATAGAGAAAATGAAGTCTCTTCCACCACAGAATATTAAATGGCTGCTAGACAACATTTTGTCTGATCAGAAAATAAGAATGGTCTCCAGAGCATTTCAGGTTTTCATATCTCTCAGCCAAATCTGCCATGCAAGAAGCCTGTTGGTAGTAACTTTTTGTCTGTGTTTGATACAGTTCAGTTCAAAAAATGGGCAGAGAGATTCCAGAGACAAATTGAGAAAACACTCGTGTTTTGGTTACATTTCAGTCCCCTGTGTAGCATTTTTCTTTCTCTATGCCCCTATTTCAGTGGACATAAGAGAAAATGCCATTAACATTGAGAGGAAAAATAGCATTAAAATGTGGAGATGCTCAAATGCCACAGCAACGAGGTCTGGTTAATTCTCTAAGACACCCTGAGGTTTGAAACAGCTCTTTATTGGAAGCCCCAAAAGCACTCTGCCAAAGACACCAGCTGGTCACTGATGTTTCTCATCCAACTGTCAGGCAGCAGCCATCTCTGGTGGGCTGGAGTTTTGAGGTGTGTTCTAATCCTGCCCTTTGCTGTGTGCCACTGAGCAAAGAGAAGAGCCAGATTAGACATTTGGCACTTGACATCAAAGTTACAGAAATGGAATCATCCCTTTTATTAGAAATCTCTCCATTTCCTCTCTACGGTGCATTTCCAAATATTCAAGTGTGGGTTTAGACAACTTCTTAATGGAAATAAAAGGCAATTGGACATTTCATTCATTGTTCATGCAGAAAGAGATTGTGAAATAATTTAGTAAAGGTAGGAAGTCAGCCACAGGGACAAGGCTCTGTTTGGAGCAATTAGTCCTGAGGGGTTGGTGGTTCTGTTCCCAAGATGATCAGCTGCTTTGCCCGTTTCTGGACCAAGGGGCTCTGGGTGCTATTTTGCTGATCTTGGCCAGAGAGGCTTGCAAAAAGCAAAAGCAGAGGTAGATCCTTGTTTGCAGTGAGGCTGGTGGGTAAGGAGCTGTGTCTCTGTCCCGGCAGTGCTTGTGCAGTGGGTTCATGCCAGGAGCCCTGAAGTCGTCCAGCGTGATGCCCTGCCTGTGCTCTGGGCCTTCCTGGGGAACAAGGCGCTGCCTGTGCGGAGCGCCAACGTCTGCACCGTGGCCACCAAGCTCGCCTCTGCCCTCTACAAGGTGATGGGCACCCAGCTGAAGAAATGTGCTGCCAGCAAGCCTCCACATTTACGGGAAAACCTCTCCAAAATGATGGGCTGGTGAAGGCGAGATGTTCACCAGAAAGCTGAGGAAGCACTGAGTTGGACATGTCTGGATTTTCCTTTTGAGCTGATCCAAAAATGACTAAATTCTAAGGAAGGGTGTGCATCTGCTCCCACTTTCTCCATTGCCCTTCCTAGTCATGGCATGGGGGCCCTGAAGCAACTCCAGATAGAGGACAAGGTGAAGGCAATCATGGCTCAGCCTCACACAGAGGTAAGGGGGGAGCTGGGCCAATCTCTGCTGGGAGGAAGGGTCTTGTGGCAGCCCAGAGAGGCTGTGCACATTGCCAGGGAACAGCTGAGCCCTGCATGTGCCCCTGCAATGAGCTGTGCTGCTGCCAGTGCCCCTGGAGCTGTGGGACTGCTGAGCTGTGGGGCAGGGAGAGGAGCAGGAGGGTGCATGTGCAGCTGAGCCATTCCTGGAGAGCACAGGGCTCTGGCCTCCCTACTGTCCCAGGGCAGCCCAGAGGCCAGGCTGTGCCTGTGCTAGCCCTGGGCGAGTGGCTCAGGGTTGTGCCCTGGCCTGCCTCAAGTGTCTGCCAGCAGGAGCATGTTTCCCTGTGCAGCTGTATAGACATTTCCAGGAAATGTGTCCCAGGAAATATGGAGCTTCAGATGCTTTAGGTTTGCATGGTGGCCTCTGTCAAACTTTGTGTCTCCATTTTGCAGATCTGACTGGTTACAGTCTTACCAAGAAGTTTTCTCTGGACACTTCTGATGTTCCCTCACCCACAAAGTCCTCGCCTCCCGTCCAGAAGAGCTCTCTGTCCTCTAAGCTCAGGAAGAAGCTGCCACCTGTATGAAGAGTGTTTGAAGAATAGGATTGATGCATTATGCTTCATAATTACAGCTGTACATATGTTCTGATCTTTAGATGTAGTTATGAATTAATGTGTTTTGATTGTATCTTTAAAATTTGATGACATATTTCTAATTGTATATATATTTTAAGATGAAAAATAAATAAATAAATAAATAAATAAATAAAATTTAAATTAACCAAGAGAAGAATGTGAGACCAGGACCTGCTAGCCTAGAAATTATGGGAGTGCAGCTCACTCGATGTGCCAGTGTCTCACCACATCCTTTCCTCATTGGGCCTCTCCTCTTCCTCTTTGGCCATGTTTTTTTTGTGTCATTTGTGCTGCCCTTTGTTACTTGGCATTACAACGGGGTCACCTGTTGACCTGTTTGGGGGACAGTGGATCCAAAAGATCCTGTATAGTCAAAGGTTTTTGTCTTGGTTTGGAAAGACAGGGGGCTGCTAAGGAAAGCAGGAGCCTCCCCAGAAATGGAGAATGTAAACCCTCCCCACCCCTCCAAATTGCTATAAATTTTAAATTAAGGGGCTCTGAGGCAAAAATATGGGAGCAGGAAATAACAGTTCTTTAATAGGTAAGGAAAAAAAAAGGATAAAATAAACAATGCATTACACTAGAACAACCCTGACAGAGTCAGAACCCAACCTGACATCCTGTGGGGTATTGGTGGCAATCCAATTGAAAATGTGGCTGCAGCCCTCCTGAAGTGTCAGGTGTGGTTCTGTTGGAGCAAGGGGGATCTGTAGAGAAGGATGTATTCTTCCTCTGAAGATCCAGTAGAAAAAGAGAGAGCTGCTGTTCCTCTGGGGAATCCAGTGGAGAAAGCCACGCTGGTGTCTCAAAAACCTCTGGATTATATCTGGGTAGCAATGCTTGGCTCCTCCCTCTGGGCAGAACATCTCACAATGGGATGTTATAGTTCTTATCAGTCATGCAGTGACATTCAATAGCCTGTTATCAGCAGATGTCTCCTCTTGAGGGAGGAGTGGGAGTGAGCACTCAGAAAGAGAGATAAGGCAAACTGCCCACTTGACAAAAGACAGCTGCCATACAGATGGTAATAGAATGCATCTTGCCTTGCAATCTGGAACATTATCCACCCCTTATTCTATTTCCATCTGCATCACAATGAAACCTTACACACAGTTCTCACTTAAGACTAAGTTTCCCTGTGGTACACAATGGCTTTCTCCATCTTTCTGCATTACCCACCAAGTGTAAACAGGTCCTTGAGCAAAAACAATTTCATGCATGGTTTTGTCTTTGCCTGAAGTGGGAGTAATCCAAACAGTTTTTCCTAAAATACCTTTCACGTGTACAACAGGGACTTTATCTCCACCCACTGTGTGCAGGGGTTCAGACTGGGCAGGACCAGCTCTATTTATGGACCCTCTGGTGTTGACCAACCAGGTGGCTTTTGCTAGGTTCATTTCCCAATTTCTAAAAGTTCCCCCCCGCCAAGTGCCTTCAGAGTTGTTTTAAGTAGTCCATTGCATCATTCAACTTTCCCGGCAGCTGGTGCCTGATAAGGAATATGATATATCCATTCAATACCATGTTCCCTGGCCCAGGTGTTGATAAGGCCATTCTTGAAATGGGTCTCATTTTCTGACTCAGTTCTCTCGGGGGTGCCATGTCTCCACAGGATTTGCTTTTCCAGGCCCGGGATGGTGTTCCGGGCAGTGGCGTGAGGCACAGGGTAGGTCTCCACCCATCCAGCGGTGGCTTCCACCATGGTCAGCACATAGCGCTTGCCTTGGCGTGTCTTGGGCAGTGTGATGTAGTCAATCTGCCAGGTTTCCCCATACTTGTACTTGGACCACTGCCCACCATACCACAGGGGCTTTACTCACTTGCCCTACTTGATGGCCGCACACATCTCACAGTCATGGATGACCTGAGAAATACTGTCCATGGTTAAATCCACCCCTCGGTCTTGTGCCCACTTTTAGGTGGCATCTCTGCCCTGATGGCTGAGGCATCATGGGCCCATTGACCTAGGAACAGCTCCCCCTTATGTTGCCAATCTAAGTCTCTCTTTGACACCTCCATTTTTGCTGCCTGATCTACCTGCTCGTTGTTTCGGTGTTCCTCATTAGCCAACTCTTGGGGACATGAGCATCCACATGGTGGACTTTCACAGGTAGCTTCTCTAACCGAGTGGCAATGTCTTTCCACTCATGAGCAGCCCAGATTGGTTTTCCCCCATGCTGCCAGTTGGCCTTTCTCCACCTTTCCAGCCAACCCCAAAGAGCATTGGCTACCACTCATGAAACAGTATAAAGACAGAGCTTTGGCCATTTCTGTGCCTCAGTAATGTCCAGGGCCAGCTGAAGAGCTTTGAGTTCTGCAAGTTGACTTGATCCACCTTCTCCTTCAGTAGCTTGTCCAACCTGTTGTGTGGGGCTCTGTCGCAGACATGTCTCCACAGAAATCCTTTCTTTCGGATTTCTGCGTCTTCTGGAGGCCAGAGGCTTTAGAAGACAAGGTAAACAATTATTATCAGCTGCTGGGGAATGCAACAGGGACACCTTGATTGGCTCATTTCCTATGTTTATAATTAAGGGCCAATCATCAGTGCAAGCTAGGGGACTGAGTCCTTGGCCACAACTTTGTTATAGATTCTTTCTATCTATTCTTAGCCTAGCCTAGCTGCTCTGCAAACCTCTCTCTATATTCTATTTAGTATAGTCATAATGTATTATATATAATATCTTAATAAATCAGCCTTCTGATCAAGATACAAGATTCACCGTCTCTCTCTCACCAGCTGCGACCCACTCAGGTGCGGTAATAGGGCTCCATATGGCTGCTTTCCACTTCTGGTTCATCCCTACGATGCGACAGGAACCGTCAGTGAAAAGAGCGTAGCATGTTTCTTCTGGGGGCAGTTGGTTATAGGGAGGAGCCTTCTACGCACGTGTCACTGGTTCTTGTTCCTCTTCGTCATTCAGACCAAAGTTCTCACCTTCTGGCCAGTTTGTAATTATCTCCAAAATCCCAGGGTGATTCAGTTTACCTATACAGGCACGCTGTGTGATAAGAGCAATCCATTTACTCCATGTAGTGTCAATGGCGTGATGGGTGGAAGGAACCTTGCCTTTGAACATCCACCCCAACACTGGTAGTCAGGGTGCAAGGAGGAGTTGTGCTTCCGTGCCAATCACCTCTGAGGCAGCCTGGACTCCTTCATAGGCAGCCAAGATTTCCTTCTCTGTGGGAGTGTAGTTGGCTTTGGACCCTTTGTATCTTCAACTCCAAAATCCCAGTGGTCAGCCTCGAGTCTCCCCAGGCACCTTCTGCCAAAGGCTCCAGGACAAGCCATGGTTCCCTGCTGCAGAGTAGAGCATATTCTTTACCTCTGGTCCTGTCCTGACCGGGCCAAGGGCTACTGCATGAGCAATCTCCTATTTGATCTGGGCAAAGGCTTGTTGTTGTTCAGGGCCCCAGTGGAACTCATTCTTCTTGCAGGTAACCAGGTAGAGAGGGCTCATGATCTGACTGTATTCGGGAATGTGCATCCTCCAAAAACCTATGGCACCCAGGAAAGCTTGCGTTTCCTTATTGCTAGTTGGTGGGGACATAGCTGTGATCTTGTTGATGACCTCAGTGGGAATCTGACTCCGTCTGTCTTGACACTTCACTCCCAGGAGCTGGATTTCTTGAGCAGATCCCTTGACTTTTCTCTTCTTGATGGCTAAGCCGACTTCTAGCAGAATCCTGATGATCCTCTCTCCTTTCTCAAATACTTCCATTGCTGTGTTCCCCCACACAATGATGTCATCCATGTACTGCAGGTGTTCTGGAGCCTCACCCTTTTCCAGTGCAGCCTGGATCAGTCCAATTGCAGATGGTGGGGCTGTGCTTCCACCCCTGGGGCAGTTGGTTCCAGGTGCACTGCACGCCCCTCCAGGTGAAAGCAAACTGAGGCCTGCATTCTGCTGCCAGAGGAATGGAGACAAACGCGTTAGCAATGTCAGCAGTGGAGTACCACTTTGCTGCCTTGGACTCCAGCTCGTACTGGAGTTCCAGCATGTCCGGCACAGCAGCGCTCAGCAGTGGAGTCACTTCATTCAAGCCACGATAGTCCACAGTCAATCTCCATTCTCTGTCAGACTTGTGCACAGGCCGAGTGGGGCTGTTGAAGGGTGAGTGAGTCTTGCTGATTACTCCTTGGCTCTCCAGCTCTTGGATCATCTTAAGGATGGGCATCACAGCATCTCAAGTGGTTCTTGTACTGTCGTCGATGCACTATGGAAGTGGCAATTGGCACCTATTGCTCTTCTCCCGTCAGGACTCCTACTGCAGATGGATTCTCAGACAGTCCAGGCAAGGTGTTCATTTGCTGGATGCCCTCTGTCACTACAGCTGCTATCCCAAATGCCCACTTGAGTCCTTTTGGGTCTTTGAAATACCCACTTTGGAGGAAGTCTATGCCCAAAATACATGGGGCCTCTGGGCCAGTCACAATAGGATGTTTCTTCCACTCATTCCCAGTCAGGCTCACATCAGCTTCCACCACAGTGAAATCCTGGGATCCCCCTGTCACACCAGCAATAGAAACAGACTCTGTCTCCACGTCTCGATGGGATTAATGTGCATTGCACACCAGTATCTACCGAAGCTTTATACTCTTGTGGTTCCGATGTGCCAGGCCAACGAATCCACACAGACCAGAAAACACGGTTTTCCCTAGCCTCTACCTGGCTAGAGGCAGGGCCCCTCTAAGCCTGCTTATCTTTCTTTCCCTGGGCATATGTCTTGGATGTTCCTTCAAGGGGATCGGACATGTCATCATCATCATCATCATACCTGGCAGTTCGGCTGTGGGCAACTGGAGCTGCTTTCCTTCTGGTGGCTTCCTTCAGTTCATGCACCCCTTGTGCCAGAGCAGCAGGAGATTTTCCATCCCATCTCCTCATGTTTTCTCCACAATCACACAGGTAGAACCACAGCTCAGCTCGTGAGGTGTACCTTCTCTTGCCATCTGGGTAACATCTGTGTTGGCTACCAGAACCTCTGATCTGAGATTTGGAGAAGGTCTTCTTTAATCTCCTCTCTGAACTTCTTATGATTCTCCTCTATCTTGTCCTCTAATTTCTGCAGACATGTTTCTACTGCTGCGATTCTGGCATGTGTTGGGCCATGCACAGCATCTGCATATGCTCGGAGCTTCTTTGCCATATCCAGCACAGTCTCATCCCTCTCATCCCACTTCATGATGGCTAAGGCAGAAGCATATTCATGTGGCACAAGTCGTACAAGTTTCCGCCACATCACAGACCTGCATGGTATCAAGTCTGGGTTCCTAGTTGTTACATCATCTGAGAAGATAATCTCTGCCACTGCCATTTCTCTCAGGTGTTGGATCCCTTCTTTTATGGTCTTCCATTGGGTTTGTTGCATATAGAGATCATCTGCACACAGGTATCTTTGTTCTACATTTTCCAAGACCCGTGCCCAGAGGCTGCGTGGAGTAGTCCCCCTCATCATTCCTTGGTCGATGACAGGATCCTGTGACAGGGATCCCAAATGCCTGGCTTCAGTGCTGTCCAGAATTGTAGCCTCACCTGCAGCATCCCAGAGATGGACTAACCAACTAATTATGGATTCATCAGGTCATTGGGTGTAATCCTTCTGTAGGCCACAAAGGTCCTTCAGAGAAAAGGACTCAATATTGGCTTCTGATCTTGCGCCTGCTGGTTTGACTCCTGATTTTATGTCAGGAGGCATTGAGGGTCCTTCTCCTGCTGCATCATCATCATCATCATCAGCATCATCATCATCATCATCATCATCATCATCATCATCCTCCACTGGTCGATCAGTCTTGTCCGTGCCTCCACTGGTCGATCGGTCTTGTCCGTGAATTTCCCACTTCTAGTGCTGGTAGCAACAGCCATTGGTTGAGGCTTATTGTCTGGTTTAGCTGCTGGCTTAGGCTCACTATCTGGTTTAGCTGCTGGCTTTGAGCCTGGGCTGTTAGCTGTAGCCTGACTGGGATAGTTGCTGATTTATCTCCCTGCCCCCCTGCCTCTGTCTGCTGCCCGACAGTATCTAACAGAGTGGGATAAGCATAGGCCAGGGCCCAGCTTATTGCAATGAGCCTTTTCTCTTTAGAATGATCATGGCACTTTGTTTTTAAGTATTTCCCCACCTCAGCTGGGTTCTTAATTTGTTCCCGTGGAAAATCCCAGTCTACAGGATGAGAAAACTCCTTCAGGGTTTAGCCTGTATTTTCCCATTCTCCACACCACTTAGGATTTTTCAGGCCTGCATCTGCTTCTGGGTCAATGGTCTCACCAACTCCTCTGGATATCTCAGCCCTCATTCTAGAGAAGCTGCAGACCATATAGAGGAAGTTTGATTAAATACCAGATTAAATACCAGAAAGATGGTCTCTTTAACATTCAGGGGAAACGGAACATTCTCAAAAAGTGACATAACAGATTCAAAGGAGAAGAAGGAAAGGAAAGGCTGGAAAGCCTCATTCCCTGCTCCTCCTCTAACAAACTGGGTGCAATTACTAATAAATTCCCAAAACATACTACTGGAACTGGGATGCAGGGTAGGACGAAGAAACCGTAAACCATAAATATCATAAACTGACTCCAGTATCTTTGTAAATGCTCTATAAATCATTATCACCAAGGCCAGCACAACAACTATTCCAATCCGTGCCGCACTACCATAAAAATTACGGGTTATGGACAATAATCCTAGTGACCAGAAAGGTATTAAAACCTCAAAAAGCTCTAGAGACCAGAACCACGTGAAGGCCTCCACCCCAAGAGACATTAGGAATTCAAGCAACATGGCTACTGATTGCTTTAACTCACTAGAGAGTGAGCACAACCAACATACAATCAATAGAGCTTTTCTCCACCTTCTTGAGCCACGCATTGGGCACCAATAGATGTATTTGTCCTGGTTCAAATTTGGAAGAGAATCCCAAAGGGGCTCCAGTAGGAAAGCAGATTAAATCAGCCCCTTCCCCTAACTGGTCCTGGAGAAAATACCTCCTTGGAGAAAGGTGGAAAAAACCTGTTTATTAAACAATAAAACCTAAACAATATTAAACAATAAAACCCCTTGCCGCTCCAAAAGAGATGACAAACTGAGAAAGTCCCCTCCCTGGGTTGCAGCTCAGCTCACTCAGTCTCTGATCAGTCCCTCTGGTGCTGGAAGTGTCGCAGGCCAGGCCTGGCCCAGTGGCCATACGTGTAGCTGCCGGTGCTCTTCTGGTGTTCAGTCCAGAGCAGGTTTGAACAGCTCCAAAGAAAAGGGAAAAAACCCCACAGTCCAGGGAACTTCTTTGTCTCCTTTGTCTCAGCTAGCTAACTAACTAAAAGCAAAAGCAAAAAACTGCACATCCACAGACAACACAGTCCAGAGCAGGAATGTGGAGGAGTGAGTGCAGTGTCTGAAAAAAACCTGCCGCTTCTTCTCTCCCCCCCTTCACTCTCTGGAACAAGTCTTACAGGTGTAAAACTTATTATTCAGCATAAACAGAATGAGACAATTGGGGATAAAAGCATCATTTAGTCAACCCAGGACACCCACCCATTACTTACTTTTTTCTTACTTTCCCAAGCTTGCTGACAAACTTGCTGAGTCCTGATGACTCTTCTTCTTGTATCTCTTCCAAGGATATACCACCCCCATTTCTGAATATGTCCATTATTAATTGTTTGTGCATGTGTCCATTGTCCATTAGTACAAGCAGGCTGGATTGTGCTTCGGCTGAATATGGCCATTGTCTAACAAAAACTCCTCAATCTGCAAAAACTCTCAATATGTAACCATACTGAGATGACTGGAACCACACAGGAACAACCAGGACCATGCTGAGGAGAACTGGGACCACACTGGGGGTAACTGGGAGTGAGTGAGACCATGCTGGGAGGGACTGGGATCATATGGGGAGTGACTGGGACTATACCAGGGACAACTGAGTTCAATTGGGACCATACTGGGAGTGTCTGTAACCATGGGGGAGTGATGGAAGCACACTGGGAACAGCTGGGCCCATGCTGGGACCAACTGGGATCACTCTGAGAGGGACTGGAATCATGGAGGGATTGACTGGGAGAAACTGGAATGATGATGAAAGCAACTGGGAAGAAGTGGGAGTGACTGGGAACAAGCTGGAAGCAACTGGGATAAACTAGGAGAGACAGGGAGACGCTGGGATCATACTGGAGGCTACTGGGGTTATGCTGGCATTGACAGGGAGCAACTGGGATAACACTAGGGGCACTGAAATCGTACTGGGAGTGTCTGAGAGCAACTGGGATTAGACTGCAAGTGACTGGGATCATACAGGGAGTGGCTACAATCATACTGGGATCAGAGTGGGTGTGATTGGACCCTGACTGGGGGTTACTGGGAGCTACCAGGCCCATGCTGGGGGACATAATTAGAGGAACTGGGAGCAACTGGGATAAAACAGGGGGCAAGTGAACCACCCTAAGGTAACTGGGAGTGCCTGACAATGACTATGAGAATGTCCAGGGCAACTGGGATATACTGGGAGTGTCTGAGGCCATATGGGTGTTGACTGGGACCGGACTAGGAGCCACTGGGAATGTGCTGGGAGAACTGGGAACACGCTGGGGGCAAGTGGGAAGGACTAGGGACCTGGTGGGAGAGACTGGGATCATACTGGGAGTGCCTAGGACTATGCTAGGGACAACTGGGAGAACTGGGAACACGCAGGATGAAATTGGGAAGAACTGGGACTGTGCTGTGATCAAATTGTATCATCATAGGGAATGACTGGGAGGGACTGGGCTCATACTGGGAGCAGCCACTGCTGGCTCTGGGACCCTCCAAAAACACCTCCTGGGGACCCCGGATGTCCCCCTAAGGGCCATCTGTGGCTCGGCTTTGGAGCCCTGCCAGCTCCAAACTTCCCCTGAATAAAACCCCAAACCCAGGCACCCCCCAGCAGGTTTGGGCCGAGCTCCCCCTTCTCCAGGCACCTGTGGAATGGGGGGGTGATGCTCCCGGGGCTGCGGCTACTCCAGGGTTCCCTCTCCCCTTCTCCAGCTGCTTCTGCTGCCGCTCAGCCTCTTCCTCCCTCCCTCCTCCTCCCTCCCCGTTCCCGAAGGTCGAACCGTGAGGGCAAAGGGTGCAGGGAAAGGGTGGGAACCATGAGGGGAAAGGGGGCAGGGAAAGGGCAGAACCGTGAGGGGAAAGGGGGCAAGGAAAGGGCGGGAACCGTGAGGGGAAAGGGGCAGGCTCAGGCCAAGGGCAGCAACTGTGAGGGGACACTCTGGGAGGCGGCACTCTTAAAACAGAACTGCAATGGACTGAACATGAACGGGAGAGAAAGCAATAAGTCTGAGAGTTTTATTTGCTATCAAATACATCCCACACACCCAGCCCCACACAACCCCCATCCAATCGCTCCTACGCTCCCATCCTATCCTATCGCTCCCAAATTGGGATCCCATTTCTCCCATCTCCTTCCAACCCCATCTCACCCTGGTACCTGTGGAATGGAGTGAGTTTGGCATAGGATTGAGATTTTGAGGTGGGAACAAGCAATTTGAGGTAGGATTGAGCCCTTTTGTTTTAAGATTGAGCTGTTTTCAGTATGATTTGAGTGGTTTTGAGGTGAAAGATCGATCCCTCTTCACTTTTGGACTGCAAAGAGATGGAAAAGACAAGAAAATTAAGGCAAAACCAAAAGAATAAGAAGCCAGGTGTGTTCCCAACATGGATCACAGGGAATGTGGGTCACCAGGGCTGTGCCCAAAGTGCCTCCTCCAGTGGGGGATGGAGCTGGAGCAGAGCACGAAGCTCTTCCTGCACTCGGGGGACTCGCAGGGCTTCCCTTACCGGTGGCTGTATTGGTGTCGGGTCAAATGAGAGCTCTGTGAGAAGCTCTTCCCACATTCTCCACACTTGTAGGGTCTCTCCCCTGTGTGGATGCACTGGTGGGTGATGAGTTGGCAGTTGTACTTAAATCCCTTCCCACACTCAGGGCAGAAGAAGGGCCTCTCCTCTGTGTGACTCAGATTGTGCAGGAGGAGATGGGAGTTGAACCGAAATCTGTTCCCACACTCAGAACACTCATAAGGCCTCTCCCTAGTGTGGATCTTTTGGTGCCTGATCAGGGTGTCATGGTCCCTAAAGCTCTTCCCACATTCCCCACACTCGTAGGGTCATTCCCCAGTGTGGATCCTCTGGTGCTTGATCAGGTCAGAGCTCCCCCTGAAGCTCTTCCCACACTCCCCACATTTGTAGGGCCGTTCTCCAGTGTGGATCCCCCAGTGCTTGATCAGGTCACAGCTCCACTTGAAGCTCTTCCCACACTCCCCACACTCATGGGGCCGTTCTCCAGTGTGGGTTCTCTGGTGGCTGATCAGGCTGGAGCTCTGCCTGAAGCTCTGTCCACACTCCCCACACTCATAGGGCCTCTCCCCAGTATGGGTCCTCTGGTGGCTGGTCAGGTGGGAGCTCCGGCTGAAGCTCATCCCACACTCCCCACACTCGTAGGGCCGTTCCCCAGTGTGGATCCTCTGGTGCTCGATGAGCTTGTAGTTCCACCTGAAGTTCTTCCCACACTCCACACATGTGTGGGGCTTCTCCCCAACATAGAGCTGCTCATGGAGCACCAGCTCCAAGCTCTGGCTTGATCTCTGGCCACCCTCCCAGCCCAGGCTGCCTCTTTCCTCCTCAGATCCCTGCCATCTGCGTTTGCAGCCCCTCCTCGTGCGGCATCTCCAGGGCTTTTCTGCCCCGTTGGCTTCCTGAGCCGTGGAGCAGCTCAAAACGGCCTCTTCCACCATGTTCTGCTGCGGGGATTTGTCCTCCCTGCTCTCCATGCTCAGCTCCTGCTCTGGGGGAGGAAGGACAAGGACAGGATGGGATTTGCCTCCGTGCCACAGGCAAGGGCAAGGAGATCGCCCCAGGGTTGTGCTGCAGCCAGGGCCATACTGGGCTGGGCTACGGAGCAGCACAGAGGGGAAAGGGGCACTGACCTCCTCCTCATCTGCCTCAGTGCCCCAGGGCATCTTCCTCAAAGACTCACAGGGGTTGGCAATGGGAAATCCTGGTTTGGGGAAAACAAGGGATGAGCATGTTGAGTTTGAAGGTCCCTCTGCCCAAGTCCATCTCTACAAGTCACCGGCCATCTGTGCTTCATGAAAACCTCCCAAACGCCAAGATTCAGCCCTGGAAAAGCCTCCCAGGAGTTCCCTGTCCCTGGTCCCTCCCCTCAGGTGTTCAGGGGTTCCCCCCTGTCCCAGCTGCATGGGGTCACGCTTGGATTGGGGGTCCCCCTTCTCCTCGGTGCCCGCCCTGCCCAGGCTGCTGGCAGTCCCAGCAATCCCAAAAGCTTCCCCCTCTTCGCTCTCCCCATTTCGGGATGCCGGGGCTCCCTTCTCCCCTCATTCTCTGCTCTGGGCTGCAGCGGCTCCAAGGAGTCCCCCCTGCCCCTCTCCAGGCTTTTGAGGCTCCCACCAATGGTGGCGCTCCCCCCTCTGTGGGCTCCCCACTTTGGGCTCCTGGGGGACACAGGGCTCTGCTCCTCCAGGCTGCCTCTGCCGGCAGCCGCCATCAGCACCCCCCAATGTCCCCCCAAGGGGCCTTTTTCGCTCAGCCTTGGACAGCTTCATTCTCCAAACATCCCCCCAAAAACCCAACTGGGAGCAACTGGGAGTGACTGGGAACATGCTGGAGGGAACTGGGCTATACTGGGACAATACTGGGAGGGACTGGAACAAATGAGGGTGAAAGAGAGCAACTGGAACCATGTGGAGCACAACTGGTTCTTACTGGCAGGGACTGGGAGCACAGTGGGGCTATCTTTGGATCATACTGGGAGGGACTGGACTAATACAAGAAAACCCTCAAAAACCCCAGAGAATCACCAAAAATTCCAGTGGAACTCACCAAAATTTTAAAAAACTCCTAAAAATTTCAATAAATCCCCCCCAAAAACCCCCACAACCCCAACAAATCACCCCAAATCCAAAACCCCCCAAATCAACAAAACCCCCCAAAATCACATAAGCATCTCTAAACCAAATAATTCTCCCAAAAACCCCCAATAATTCCCCCCAAACTCCCAACAAAATCCCCAAAAGCCCAAAAAAGCCACCCTGAAATTCCCAAACAGCCTCGCAAGACCCCAAAATCCCCACAAATCCCCCAGAACCCCCCAGACTCAGTGGGGCTGTCCTGGATCAGGGGGCACTGGCCGGTGGAACAGGAGCCACTTCAGGGGGCCCTCAGAGCTTTTTGGGGAGGGGGCACCATGGGAGATCCCCCCAAAATCCGGGGGGGGGGGGGAAGAACCTCTGCTGTGCCCCCTCCCCCCCGAAACCCCCAGACCTCAGTTCAGGGTGGGCCTGGGACCCCCCCGGGACCCCCAATTCTCCCCTGAGACCTCTCCAGGAACCCCAAACCCCCCAGAGCCCCCCAGGGTTGGCCTAGAATCACCCTGGACCCCCAAACCCTCCCCAAGACCTCCAAAACATCCCAGGACTCCCAGACCCCCCAACTTCCCTCCAAAATTCACCCCAGAGCTACCTGAAATCCCCTTTGAAAACTGCATGTATTTTACGATTGGCTTTTTGCAAATATTAAAATGAATATTATATGTGTTGTGTTAGAAAGAAATGCTGTATTAATTCTCTTAAGTACTGTGTTAAATATAGTTTTAGGTTATAAAAATTGTTAAAGTGGAAACGATGCTATGTAAGATGCTTTGTTTAACAGAAAGGGCTTGCAGCGAGATAGCAGTCACAGGACACCTAAATCTTTCAGGGAAAAGGAATTTATTGCCTTCTTATCAGAAGAAAGGAACTTCTTCCCGCCTTGGAGGCGCTGTTAGGATTAGAAGGAAGAAGCTGACAATGACCAGACAGAATCCTGTGTTTGAATGGAATTTATGCATCAGGTATGAAGTGAATGAATATGCAACGGGCTATTGTTCCTAATGGTTAATCCTTTGTTAGCAGGGGTCCTTTTTCGGGCTCATCATGCCCAGAAAAGGTACCCAGACATCTGTAATTCTTTGTTTTTATTATCTCATATTGTCTTAATTCAATTTGTCCAAATTGTTATTACTCTAATTGTGTTACTATTTTTATAACCACCTTATTACTATTAAACTTTTAAAATTTTTAAAAACAAGTGATTGGCGTTTTTCACACACACATAACTATAAATCTACAAAACTTCTCTTAACATATATTTAATATTCACTCTTTAATTGTGAGACCCAACCATCCATCTCATTATTCATCTACAGCATCATTTTCTAATGTTGTTAACTTTCTCAGCTTCTGTTAATACTTGTGATTTTATAACAGAATGTTCTTGTATGGGATTTTGCAAGATTCTGTCATCAGATTTCTGTTTTGTTCTTGGATTTCTTAGTGCTGGGTCAGAACTGAATGCAGCATTTTGGGAGGGAAGCTGTCAGCTTCACTGGGGCCAGGGCCCGTGGGGCTCTGAGGGGCTCCTGGTGTGAGAATCCCCAATCACTTGTGTTCAAATTTTAAAAGTTTAATAGTAATAAAATGGTTATAAAATAGTAATAAAAATTACAGCAATAAGAATTTGGACAGAGTTAAGACAATAAATGAAATAAACAAAAAAGGACCAGGAGACTTCTTCTCCTGTGTAATGCCTTTATTAAAAAGTGATCAGCTCAGGATTGGGCGGCTCGATGGGTCTGCAGCATCCGTCGTCTCCCAGGGGACTCAGAAGAGGAGGATATGCGCAGCTCTGTCCACCAGGGGCAGAGCTGGGGATCAGATCCTCTTGGGAGCCTTTTGGGTCTCCTGATCCCATAAGACGGTGCCCCTCCCACTCTGTCAGCTTGGTCTCACTGCCGGGGTCAACTCCCATGGTCAGGGCGAGAGGGTCCGAAGGTGTTCCGCATCTCTGCAGGCTCAGCACTCGGTTCCTCACGTCCAGACATCACTCCAGTCTCTCAACTCTTATTTGGCTCGTTGTTTTTGGGGTCTTCTCAGTACAGTGGAGGACCATGCTGCATTGGTCTTGGAGTCACTTTGCATAACCCCCCCCACCTTCTCAGGTGTCTTCCCTATTCTGAGAAAGGTAAAACTTAGCTTCCGGCAAGGTCCCCACCCAGGAGAAGGGCCATTAACTCGCTCCAGCCAGGGCTTTTACTAATACAAAAACAACCATTAACGACAACGACCCGTGATTACAATAACAAAGGCAGCAGCCCAGCAGTAGTGGTAACTTTTTCTCACAGAAAAAAATATTAACCAAATTTTTGTTCATAACAGTCCCCCCTCTTTTTCTTTGATCGAGCTTAAATTCTAAGCTCGCATCAACTCCCAATTTTTTGTTTTGAATCTACTATAAATCCCTTGTGCACTTTGGTAATCATGGTTACTTAACCTTGTTACTTTCCTTGGTTTCTTCAGGTTGGTCTGCACGGCCAGTACTATTTTACTAAAACAGATAAACAAGCATAATAAAAAGAGCAATCCTCCAAGTATACACACACCGAGAAAAACTACCTTCTCCCATACATCCTTTTTGAAAATCTTTAGGTTCTCCCACCCACTGGGATCAAGTGTAGGAGTTTGATCTTCATTATTTACACATGCTAACCCTTTTATTTTGTTTGAAATGTTCCTAATAATTGAATTCTTTATTTTTAATACTGCCTGGAGCCAGATAACTTTGTTTAACATAGATATTGGGATCTGAATTTGGCTTTTACAATTTTGGATTTTCTCAATTTCTATTTCACTTTGCCTGTTCTGTTTAATTTCTCCCAAATCATTATATATAGGAACTCCCAAACTTGATCCAATTTCTTTGGGTAATAAGAAAATTGGTTTTATCACTCTAGCAGCGCAGCTGCCAGACAAGATCAAATCTAGGGGTTTAAGGCTCCCCTGAAATGTGTTCCAAAAGGGGTTTATCTCTTTTCCAGTATACTCATATAGATACTTGTAACAAACAATTTTTCTTACCATTTTCACCATTTCTTTGCTTTTTACTAGATCTGCTGAGCTTGTTTCAGCAGCATCCCATTTAAAGCACAACCAGGCTTCCCCTATAGGGCACTCTCCTAGGAGTGGCTGCCTAAAAGTGGCAGTGTTGTATACTATCCAATACACTCTCTTATTTTTTTGATAAAAGACCAATTGGGAGAGGTTAACACAATCAGGGTTAGAACTGATGTGAACTCGCAACAAGGAGCTCACTTCCTCCTCACAGAGGGGTTGGTAGCATTCATTGCACAGCTCAGCTGGGCTCCCCAGAGCACCACCAGCAATCAGAGCCATCAGTACTACCCTTCCCAAGAGTCCGGTATGGGTCATCTTGCACAGCCTGCCCACCCGGCCTTGCCTCTTGGGGAATTTTACTGAGGAAAACTTCTAAGCTCTTTAGAGTCCCTTCTACCCGCTTCTCTGGTTAAACCTCTCTTGGTCTGTTCCCTACCAATTTTGGTTTCCCCTCCCAGGGGGAGTGTTCTGTAGAGGATTAACCTGGAGTCTTTAGAAATAAATTGGGGAACTTAACCAGAATTACTTATTTACAGTCTTAAACTTTTTACCAACATAGTTTACACAGAACAGTCTTAAAACATTTTAAGCAATATTAGAACTCTTAACAAACAATTTTTTTCCCACACAGTTCAGTCTTTTTGTCTCTTCCTTCTGAGAGTCAACTTTAAATCCTTTGGTCCTTTTACCACAGTGTACTCAGGTGATTTAGCTTGTGAAGCAGATGAATCTCGTCCAGCGCCGGGGGGTGAGAGTGGTGTAGACTCTGGTCCAATGCCAGAGGGAGAAGCTGATGTTGGATCCAGTCCCGTACCTGGGGGTGAGACTGGCCCTTTTATTCTTGTGATATGAGTCCAACCTTTTTCTTTGGTCCGCACAGCGGAATTTGTGATCAGGAGCACCTGGAAGGGGCCTTCAAATTTAGGCATTAATGTTCCCGTAGTCCATGATTTTATCAAAACCCAATCTCCTGGACTAATGTTGTGAACTTTTGTGTCGAGAGGGGGAGTTTGAGGAAGGTATCCTTTCTTTCAAAGTCCCTCCAGAGTTCTTCCAATTATTTCTAAATACTTTCTGGTAGCTTCTTCCCCTTCCAGATAGTCTCCTGTGCTATAAGGTGTTAACAAGAATGGCAGCCCAAACATCATTTCATAAGGTGAAATTCTTATGTCAGCCCGAGGTCTTGTTCTGATGCGCAATAGCGCTAGGGGCAAACACTTCAGCCAATTCATCTTTGTTTCCTCAATCAATTTAGTTAATACATTTTTAAGAGTTTTGTTCATTCGCTCCACCCTCCCAGAACTCTGGGGGTGCCACGGAGTATGCAACCTCCATTTCATTCCTAAAGCCTCAATTATATTTTGTAATGTTTGGGACACAAAATGTGGACCTTGGTCTGAGTCTATGGTGTTCACAATACCATATCTGGGGATAATATTCTCTAGGATTGCTTTTGCCATGACTTGAGCTGTTTCCCTCCTGGTCAGGAAGGCTTCTACCCAGTGTGTGAGATGATCAACTATAACCAGTAAATATCTGTATCCTTGCACTGGGGGCATTTCAGTGAAATCAATCTGTATGCTTTGGAAGGGTCTCAAGGCTAATTCCCTTCCTCCAGGTGCTACTTTTCTCATAACTTTCTGGTTCACTTTTTGACAAATGATACACCCTCTGGTAACAGCTTTAGCCAGGCTATATACCCCGATGCATAGGTTAATTCTTAGGAAATGATCACATAGTCCTTGGACTCCCCAGTGAGTTAATTTATGTAGTTCTGTTAGCACTGTCCGAGCCAGTGCTTTATTCAAAAACACCCGTCCATCTGAGGTTAACCACTCTCCCTGTTGTCCTTGATGTAACTTTAAATCTTTTATTGCTTCTAATTCTTCTTCACTAAATATAGAGTCCTCCCCTTTTTCAGGTGTCATTTTTGTCTTCAAAATTTTTACTGGATCCCCTGGTTCTAGAGCTGCTCCTTTGGCTATCTGATCAGCCAGTCGGTTTCCTTTAACTTCTAAACTGTCTCCTCTTTGGTGCCCCTTTATATGGACCACTGCTATTTCTATAGGTTTTTGTAGGGCCTCTAGTACTGATCGGACTAGGTTCTCATGGGCTAAGCTCTTTCCCTTTGAACTTAAATATCCACGTTCCTCCCATATTTTCCCAAATGTATGAACTGTCCCATATGCATATTGGGAGTCCGTATAAATGGTTCCCCGGTCCCCCTCCAGTAAGTCCAGTCCCCTTTTCAGGGCATATATTTCACAACTTTGGGCTGACCAGCTTGGGGATAGTTTCCCTTTTTCTGCAATGTGTAATGTTTCTTCATCTATAATGGCATAACCTGAAGCTCTTTTTCCATTTACTACCCTCAAAGAGTCACCTATGAATAAGCTTCTTCCAGTTGCTAGAGGCTGATCTTCCAAATCTTCTCTTACTTTTGTTTGGAGATAAACCAATTCTAGACAATCATGTTCTAAATTCTCTATAGGCTCTCCCATTAGGAATTGTGCTGGATTGAGGGCATTTGATGTGATAAATTCTAAGTCCTCTGTATTCATTAGTATTATCTCATATTTTAATATTCCAGCATCGGTTAACCACTGCGGAGCTCTCTGTCTCAGTACTGCCTTAAGATCATGAGGAGTATGCACTTTAATTTTTCCCTGTAAGGTCAATTTTTGAGTCTCCTCTATCAGGATTGCAGTTGCTGCTACTGCCTGTATACAAACTGGCCAGCCTCTAGCCACTGGATCTAACAATTTGGAGATGTATGCCATGGGTTTCCTGCACCCTCCCCACTCTTGAGTTAATACTCCATAGGCTATACCTCCTTCTGTACTCACAAACAGGTCAAAGCCCTTCCTGAGGTCTGGTAAGCTTAGGACCGGGGCAGAGGACAATTTGTTTTTTAAGTTTTCCAATTGTTGATCATCTTCAGCTGTCCAAATTAGGGGTTCTGGATCTACTAGTTTATTATACAGAAATTTCACACTCTGTGTGTATTGATCTAACCATAACTTACAATACCCGAAAAAGCCCAGGAGTTTTCTCACATCTCTTTTCGTTTTTGGGGCTGGGAGAGCTAAAATACCTGAAATCCTGTCAGGGCTTAGTTTCTTATACCCCCCCCCTATTATGTGCCCCAAGTATGTTACTTCTGATTGCACAAATTGTAGTTTCCCTTGGGAAACTTTTAGTCCTTTCCCCCCCAGAAAATTCAAAAGTTTAATACTAGTTTGTCTGACCTGATCTTTTTCCTTTCCTGATACCATCAGGTCATCAACATACTGCAAGATCTGCACTTCTTGTTCAGGGACAAATTGTTCCAACAAACTCTCTAAAGCTTGTCCAAAGAGATTGGGGGATTCAGTGAACCCCTGTGGTAATCGGGTCCACCTTAACTGTTGTCTCCTTTTCGTACTCGGGTCCTCCCATTTAAAGGCAAACCAATCCCTACATTCTGTTGCCAGAGGACACGCCCAGAAAGCATCCTTCAAATCTATGACAGTGAACCAAGCATGTTCTCTTGGAATTCTGCTTAGGAGACTATATGGGTTGGGCACAACTGGATGTCTGGCAATGGTTCTTTTGTTGACTTCCCTCAAATCTTGTACCAGCCTGTATTTCCCTTCAGCCTTTTTAACTGCCAGTATAGGGGTATTATGTGGTGACATGCAGGGTTCTAAAATTCCCTCCTGCAACAGTTGCTCGATGACTATAGCAAGCCCCTTCTTTCCTTCTAGGGAAATCGGATACTGTTTAACCCGTATGGGTGAGGTATCATCCTGCATTTTTATTGTTATCGGTGGAATGTCTAATAAGCCTCTCTTTCCCCCCTCAGCCCATACCTCAGGATTTATTTCTGCAACATCTCCTTGAGACAGCTTCATCACTTGTACTACCATCCTCCCTTCCCTTGGAACAATCCCAACCCCCAAATGGACTTGCAGATCCCTTCCTAACAATCTTTTTTCTAAGTTAGGCAGATAAAGAAAATTAGCTTTACATTGCCTTGAGTTTCCAATTATTTTCACTTCTTCAATCACCGATGCTCTAAATGGTCTCCCCTCTGCACCCAATACTTCACAAAATTGTCTCCCAATTTCCATACCTTGTGGTATTTTGTTGAGACAGGATTTATCTGCCCCTGTATCAACCAAAAACTCAAATTCCTCATTTAGGGGTCCCACTTCAAAGTTTACCAACGGATCTTCTAGATGTTTCATCGGGTCCCCTATAGTAAAAAGCCCTTGACGCCCCTAGTCCTCTCCCTTAAGAATCCTTCCTAAATTGTCCTGTTCCTTGGCTATTGCCTCATCGAGACTGAGCTTTTTACAAAACCTCCTCACGTGTCCTGCCTTTCCACAGTAATAGCAACGTCATTCTCTCAAAGGGACTTGAGGTCTCTCCATCCCTCTTGCACCTGACAGTACTGACCTACCCTTGCCGCCCCCTGATGGTGGACCTGCCCCCCCTGCACTTTCTCTAGCTACAGCAACCATGATCTTAGCCTTGGCCTTTGCTTTTTCTTCCTCTCTCTTAAATACACCTTCAATGCCTCTCTAAATAACTCATTAATGTCCTTCTCTTGCCAATCTTCCATCTTTTCCAGTTTTCTCCGTATATCAGGCCAAGATTTGGTAACAAATTGGATTTTTAGTAGCATTTGTCCTTCTGGGGTGTCTGGGTCTATTCTAGAGTACAACTGAAAGTTCCGCCTTAGGCGATTAAGCCAGGCAGCAGGAGCTTCATCCTTCTCCTGTGTACCCTCAAATGCCAATTGGGTATTAGTTCCTTTGGGAACTGACTCTTTGATCCCCCGTATTATCAAAGACCTATATTCCCTCATGGCCTTCCTCCCCTCCTCCTGATTAGGGTTCCAGTTGGGCTCTGTTAGTGGCAATTTCTGTTCACCTGTTGGCACCTGGGGTCCTGGACTGTTATCTTTCTCCCAAATTTTTATGCCAGCCGCCCTTATCATCTGGACCTCTTCTGGGGATAATAATATACTCAGGATGGAATTCATCTCCCCCCAAGTGTAGATATTTGGACCTAGAAATTGATCCACTTGGTTGGCTATGCCCACTGGGTCCTCAACTAAATGCCCCAACTCTTTCTTGAATCCCCTCACCTCAGAAGCAGTTAGGGGAGCATTCACAAAGCCAACACCTCCCGCTACTCCTCCCATAGGAACCTCTCTGAGGGGAAAGAGTCTCTCTGCCTTGGAGGTCTTGGATCTGGTGCTACAGTATGGCCCATCTTCAGATGCCAAACTACTTTGAGGGACATCTGGGTTACCCTGAACTTTCTGCCCATCAGCAGGTGTATTTGCTGATAGCTGTCTACTGGGCGAGGAGGCATTTGTGTCCCAGGTAGAAGGAGGTAAAGGGACAGCAATAGGAGGGGGAGAAGAGCCTGGGTAGATATTAAGCAGAGCTAGAGAAGGGGTGGAGAATGCAGCAGGTGGAGTAGGCCCTTGTGGTGGTGCAGAAGGAACTGGAGGAGATACTGGGTTTATCATAGCAGAAGCTGAAGAGGTAGAAGGAGGAATTTGAGCAGGTGGTAATGAGATGGCAGCCGGGGGAGGAACCGGACCTGCCATTTGAGGTGCTTGAAGAAGAGGATTATAAGGTGGAGGGGCAGAAGGAGGCAAATAATCCAGGAGGTCCCATCTTTTACTAGTCCTATCATCCCCTCCTTCATTCCCCTCTTTCTTACTTTGTACCTTACAAATTCGCACCCCTTCATCCCCAACAGCGCTCTTTAACCAGCAAGCCACATACAATAATTGCTCAGGATCAGTATCTCTTGGAGCTGTCAAATAATTATTTAACTGTTGGCACATCCACTTATCCTTTGTCCCACACCAAGGCCATCCTCCTTGCAACTCTAATTCTGGCCACGCTTCCATACAATAATGGATCATTTTCACTTTATCTAATCCCTCCGTGGCCTCTATAGAATCCCATTTTACTAACAGTTCTCCTAAGGGACTACTAGGAGGTATATCTCTCAGTCTCTTGCCGGTCTTTTTACTATTACAACATCCCATTTTTCAGGTCTCAATAAAAAAAGTCCCAAAGGTGCCTCTACTGACCGGGAATTTCAAAAAAACCTTGTTTGAGGAGCTTCAACCTCCTCCACTGAACTTCAAATTTCTGCCTGATGCTCAGGACTTTATACTGAAACAACTGCCCGATCTCTTGATTACCCAACTTCCCAACGCCAGGTCTTACATCTATCGGGACTTAAACACACGAAGCCTCGGCCAAAAATCCGGGTCGTGCCTGACACCCTCAGTCAGGAAAAACAACTGCCTGATTTTTAGTTTGCCTAACCTGCCAATTTTTAGGCTTCACCGTATTAGGACTTAAAAGCAAACCGCAGCTTCCTTCGCTGGGGTTTGTGCCTGACTCCTTTGTCAGGACTTACTTTGCCTGCAGGGCTTGTGAACCACCCGAATCCTTCTCGGGACTGACAAATCTTACTCGAATCCTTCTCGAGACTTACAAAAGTGCCTGACCTCCCTTTGTCAGGACTTTGGGGTGCGTGCCACTCATACACAGTAATTCACTCCACACGCCCGGAGTGGGGGGGCCCTTTATTCCCCCTTGGGAGACGACTTCACTCATGCTAATTCCACTCACGTCTCCCTGTTCCTGGCCGGTTTTCTCGCGAAAAAGCCGGAACCGCAGTACTGAGGGGTCCACTCTCGCTTCGAAGGTCCTGCTGCCGGCCCTAGTCTCACTCACACACATGCACACGTCTCCCACTCCCGCCACTGAGTTTCTCACCAGTCTGGTGCTCCGGTGCTCCTCTGCGTCGCTGTCCTGAGCCGGTCCCTCTTGGTCCTGGTAGCCAGCTGTCCTCTGAAGATCCAAGATGGCCAGTCCTGAGTCCTCTTGTGGCGTGTCTATCCCGGACGAGTCCCCAGCTGAAATAAACAAAAAAGGGCCAGGAGACTTCTTCTCCTGTGTAATGCCTTTATTAAAAAGTGATCAGCTCAGGATTGGGCGGCTCGACGGGTCTGCAGCGTCCGTCGTCTCCCAGGGCGACTCAGAGGAGGAGGATATGCGCAGCTCTGTCCACCAGGGGCAGAGCTGGGGATCAGATCCTCTTGGGAGCCTTTTGGGTCTCCTGATCCCATAAGATGGTGCCCCTCCCACTCTGTCAGCTTGGTCTCACCGCCGGGGTCACCTCCCATGGTCAGGGCGAGAGGGTCCGAAGGTGTTCCGCATCTCTGCAGGCTCAGCACTCGGTTCCTCACGTCCAGACATCACTCCAGTCTCTCAACTCTTATTTGGCTCGTTGTTTTTGGGGTCTTCTCAGTACAGTGGAGGACCATGCTGCATTGGTCTTGGAGTCACTTTGCATAACCCCCCCCACCTTCTCAGGTGTCTTCCCTATTCTGAGAAAGGTAAAACTTAGCTTCCGGCAAGGTCCCCACCCAGGAGAAGGGCCATTAACTTGCCCCAGCCAGGGCTTTTACTAATACAAAAACAACCATTAACGACAACAACCCGTGATTACAATAACAAAGGCAGCAGCCCAGCAGTAGTGGTAACTTTTTCTCACAGAAAAAAATATTAACCAAATTTTTGTTCATAACAATAAAGACAATAAAAAGCAAAGAATTACTGACATTTGGATGCTTTCCTCTGGAAAGCATGGCATGCTAACAAAGCATTAACCCTTAAAAGCCACAGCCTGTTGCACATTAAAATATCTCATACATGATGCAAACATTCCTTTCAAACTAAGGATTTTTCTGTTTATTGTCAACTTCTCCCCCTTCATCTTGTAAATCACGGTTTGGCTCCACGGAGTCTGAAAGGAGGTAGAAAAGCCTGGTTCTTCCTGATAAGGAAGCAATAATTCTTCTCTTTGGGATTTTAGGTGTCTTGTTGCTGTTATTTCTGTGCAAAGAATTTCTTTATTATCTTATCTTTTCTTTGAGCCAGTTAAAAGTATCTTACATGGCATGGTTTCTATTTTAATAATATGTTGTAGCCTAAAACTATATTTACCACACTACTTAAAAAATACAGTACTACTAATTAATACAATATAACACATATATTATTCCTTCTAATATATGTGAAGAGCCAACCATGTAATATGTATTTTTCAGGCAGGGAGCTATTCTTGTTGCTATTACTTTATATACATTTTTTAAAAATTAAAATAATTTATTTTTAAATAATTAGCAGCAACCCTTTCATGCCTGTTCACAGCCAGGTCTAGGGTGAAAGGAGGTGGAAGTTGGTGCAAAGCAGCTGTAACAGGATCCAGTGGGCAAGTGTCATGTCACAGACAGTGAGGCAGGGCCCAGGTGGCCACTGAGACAAAGGGCTGGGGCTGGAGGGGATGGGCAGAATTGTCCATCCCATGTTTAGGAGCTGTTTTTCCACTGGGCATGGTCTCCTTAGCATACCCTGGATCAGTGCCAGTTGCACAGTGCTGTTATCACCTCTTCAGAGTGGGCACTGCAGCCTTCATCTCCAGCCCTCAACCCTCTCTAATGAGCTGTACAACAGCTGAGGACTTGACAAAGGGGAAGGTTGTAAGAGCCTAAATGAGAGATGTGGGACTCCAGGCGGCTCTCCAAAATGCAGTTTATTGTATACAAACTGCAGTTTATTCCATCCCAGAGGTTACAGCAGTCCAGGGTCATAGGTGACAGAGCCTGTGCCTACAGCTGTCAGCTCCAGCTGCACACAAGCCTGGACACCCTTTAATTTTGGTTACAATGCATTATATACTTTTCTTTGCTGAGCATAAAGATTTCTTCCACTAACTGGAGAGCTTAATTGGATAATCCTTAAATGATGAAATACATAACAGACTGAAAGAGCACTATGAAGCTAAGTGTCATTATTTTATCCTGTGATATGGTGTGAGTATTGAAATTTCAGATTTTAGGGTGCAGGTAAAATTACAGGACTCTCCCAGGGAGCCTGTATTCCTTTATTTGCAGTATACGAATAATTTAATACAGCACAACCAATCTATACCTTAACTTTTACCTATAGCCTAACTACTATGTCGTATCATATGATATTATAACTACTGTATCAATCATATCATATATCATATCATATCATATCATATCATATCATATCATATCATAATGATACCTATATCATAACTACTATAATTACCATATTCATGTGGTTGGAAAAGAAATGAAATTTAGCAAAATATTTAATTATAGTGAGTTGTGTATGAACTGGTTTGTTAAAAAGTAGTTTTGTAGCCGTTGAAAAGTGTGTTGAGTTTTGTGTGTAACCTAAGAGGTAGTCTTAGTGATTTAATAAATAATTAAACTAGTGCAGGAAAGTAAGAATGCTAACCTGTCTGGAGGCAGCATACAATGCTCTTAGAATAAGATAAGCAGAGGATTAATGATCTTGTTTGTGAACCAAGGAATGTATCATAAGGGGTCTGTGACCAGGCAAGGGGAACGGGGAACTGTTTCTTAGAGACTAGGCAAGGGGAACGGGAAACTGTTTCTTGGAGACTTTGTTGTGAATCGCATGTATAAGAGGGAAGCACCCATACGTGAATTTGGGGGCTCGGACTTTGGGACGTGAGTCCCCCAAGCTCCCCGGGCCCTTAATAAAGCACCCACAAAACTTATCCGAGTTTTGTGTCATCTATCAATCGGCCAACAATGTTACTATTCTCCAATCACTAAAAGTAAGTACATTACAGTTAAAGCTAGAAGTTGTTTTTCAGTTTCCTTGTAGTGGAAAATTCTGAGACCTTTTTTCTACTTGCCACATGTCTTGTTTGCCTGTGGTATCCTTCTGCTTGGTAAAAACATCTTCTTGTTTGAGGTGGGTTTATCCTTTGCTCTAAGCCATAAAAACCCCTTTTAACTAACACATCCTTTGCCTTCTTGGTTATCCAGTGAGACTGGTTCAGCAATTCTTTTCTTCTCTATCAAAACTTGCTTCCATCTCTATTCCATTCTCAGGTTCTACATTCAGAGATCTTTCTGCCAAGCACACATATCTGTGAGACTTTCTTGTCAAACTTTCATCCTTCCCAACAGGGAGTCTGTGGTGCTGTGAGGTTCCCAGGACGAGGTGAGAGAAAAGAATTTCACTCCATGTTCTCAGAAGGCTGATTATGTTATGTTATGTTATGTTATGTTATGTTATGTTATGTTATGTTATATTATATTATATTATTATATTATATTATATTATTATATTATATTATATTATATTATATTATATTATATTATATTATATTATATTATTACATTACATTACATTACATTACATTACATTACATTACATTACATTACATTACATTACATTATACTAAAACTATGCTAAAGAAAAAGGAAGGCTAAATCAGAAGGCTAGAAAGGAATGAATAATAAAAACCCGTGACTCTGCAGAGAGTCCAACACAGCTGGCTGTGATTGGTCCTTAAGAAAACACAATTCACATGGAACCAATGGAAGACTCACCTGCCACATTCTAAAGCAGCAGAACACAAGGAGAAGCAATGAGATAATTATTATTTACATTTTTCTCTGAGGCTTCTCAACTTCCCAGGAGAAGAAATCCTGGCTGTGAAAAATGCGTGTATTTTATGATTGGCTTTTCGCAAATATTCAAATGAATATTATGTGTGTTGTGTTATAAAGTAATGCTCTATTAATTCTCTTTAGTAGTGTGTTAAATATAGTTTTAGGTTATAAAAATTGTTAAAATAGAAACTATGCTATGTAGGATTCTTTTTCTTAGAAAGGACTCACAGCAAGATAGCAGCCACAGGACACCCTAAATCTTTCAGAGAAAAAGAATTTATTGCCCGCTTATCAGAAGAAAGGAACTTCTTCCCATCTCTAAGGTGCTGTTAGGATTCAGAGGAAGATGTTGACGATGACCAGACAAAATCCTGTGTTTGAATGGAATTTACGCATCATGTATGACGTGTATGAATATGCAACAGGTCATTGCTTTTAAGGGTTAATCCTTTCTTAACATGTGTTCTTTTTTGGGCTTGTGCTGCCCAGAAAAAGGTACCTGGACGTCTGTAACTCTTTGTCTCTATTGTCTCATATTGTACTAATTCAAATTGTCCAAATTATTATTACCCTTATTGTATTACTATTGTTATAAGCATTATATTACTATTCAACTTTTAAAATTTTAAAAACAAGTGATTGGCGTTTTTCACATTGGCAAAGGGATTTTTCAGAAAACATCACAGTGACACTGTCCCAGCTGCAGGATCTGCTTCCCATCAGCCCTGAGCCCAGCCTCGTGCTGAACAAAGGGGCTGGGCCGGGGTCATCTCCTGATGGGGGCTGTGCACCCCCTCTGCCCCCTCCCCAAATTCCCTCTGGGGAGCAGGAGCTGGGGCAGGAGAGCCCTGTGAGGAGGGACAAGGGGGTGACACTGGCATGAGGGGACACACACAGCCCCTGGGGACCCCTCCTCACCTTCTCCTGCAGCACCAGGAGGATGAACCCCAAAATGGAGCCACAGAGCCCTGGCAGCATCTTGGGGGGTGGGGTCTGGTGTCTGCTTTGGGGGGTCAAATCTGCCCTAAAACCCCTCCCAGACCCCCCAAACCACCCCACAGCTCCTGGCCAGGACTCCCCCAAAGCACTCCATCTGTGGTGGTGTTTGAGGGTCCCCAGGATGAGGGAAGAGATGAGAATATTGACTCCATGTTTCAGAAGGCTGATTTATTATTTTATGATACATAAGAAAATGATATATTAAAGCTACACTAAAGAAAGAGAAAGGAGATATCAGAAGGCTGGCAAAGAAAGCAATAAAATCTTGTGACTGCTCAGAGTCCTTAGACAGCTGGACCTATGATTGGTCATTAATTAAAAACAACCACATGAGACCAATGAAAGATGCACCTGTTGGTAAACCATCTCCAGATCACATTCCACAGCCATCACATAGTTATTGTTTACATTTCTTTTCTGACGCTTCTCAGCTCCTCAGGAGAAAAATCCTTGTGAAAGGATTTTTTAGAAAATATGTCTGTGACACTCCCTGCAATCTAAATGGCCCTAAGAGCCACCAAATCCCCTTCCCATCTCCCCCAAATCCCACCCAAATTCTCTCCAAGCCACACAGCCCAGCCAGGACCTCAAACCCCCGCCACAGTCTGCCACAAAAGCCCCCCAAACCCCCTCCCAGCACCACAAACACCCCAAGAGCCACTGAAGCCTCTCCCCATTCCCCCAGGATCCCCCAAACCCCCTCCCCCTCCCCTGGCACTGACCAGGAGAGGCTGGTGGGCAGGAACATCCCCAGCCAGGGGCAGCTCAGGCACTTCAGCAGAAATTTGGGCACTTTGGGGGGACACCCCAAATGGGGAGAGCCAGGCCAGAGACTAGGACAGAACCAGAATTCCTGGAGAACAGATGGGCTCAGGGGGACAAACTGCCAGCACAGCAGTGGGAGATTGTGGCTCCACAGCCCTACAACACCCACATCCTCCTAGATATTCCTCTGAACCCCAAATTCACCTCCAAATCCCAGTGAAGTGGTGCAGCTTTAGATCTCTTTGTTTAATTTCTTTTTTGTTACCTCCATTTTGGGTGTTTTGATGGGATAAAGATGGAAAATAATTAGGTTGGAAAAGACCTCCAAGGATCATCCAGCTATGCTCGATGCCACCAGAAGAAACGATTCAACAGAGCAGAATTTTTAGGCTGCAAAGGTATGCTGGGGGGTCCTTTTGTTCCTTTTTACTTAGAGAATTGCTAGGAAACACTAACAACTGGATACTTAAGAAAACAAAAGATGTGATCAAGCTCAGGGAGGAGGGCATCTGGCTGCACTTCTCTTATTTGGGAGTTTCTCCTGAGCCCAGCCCAGAGCTGTTTCTCCAGCTGTGGGTTAGAAATTTAACTCGGGGTAGAAACCAATTTTAGATTTAGCTGAAGTCTGCTGTTTAATCTCCTGTAGTCTGTTAACTTGTGTGCTCCCAAAAAAGCCTGCAGACAAAACAAAGGAGATTCAAGGCTACCTAGAAAGGAATGCAAACATCCAAGCTGAAGAGAGATAAGGAGAGTGGGCCCCCGCATTGACCCTGGGGCTGAAGCAGATGGAAAAACTGAATCTGGGTTACAACTCTGTGACTAAACAACTGGCAGGCTCATAAAATTTATAAGACAGTTTAATACGTGTGTACCAGGAAAATGAATCCACAAACATCAGAGGTTTATGTCCAGAAAGGAGACAGAGGAGTCCTTTGACTTTATTTGAATAAAGGGAGAGACCATGGGGCATTCCCCTGGGGTCTCTAAAATTTTGGAGGATGCAGCCTCCTTTTTATCCTAATTTCCCTTCTCTCTTCCCCCATTGGCTGCGGTGTTTGAGAGGCACATGAAATAAACACGGCCAGGAGACTTCTTCTCCTGTGTAATGCCTTTATTAAAAAGTGATCAGCTCAGGATTGGGCGGCTCGACGGGTCTGCAGCGTCCGTCGTCTCCCAGGGCGACTCAGAGGAGGAGGATATGCGCAGCTCTGTCCACCAGGGGCAGAGCTGGGGATCAGATCCTCTTGGGAGCCTTTTGGGTTTCCTGATCCCATAAGATGGTGCCCCTCCCACTCTGTCAGCTTGGTCTCAGCGCCGGGGTCACCTCCCATGGTCAGGGCAAGAGGGTCCGAAGGTGTTCCGCGTCTCTGCAGGCTCAGCACTCGGTTCCTCACGTCCAGACATCACTCCAGTCTCTCAACTCTTAGGTGGCTCGTTGTTTTTGGGGTTTCTCCATGAGTTTGGAGATGGGGGTCCCACAAAGCATTCTGGTCTTGCGAGTCACTTTGCATAACCCCCCCCACCTTCTCAGGTGTCTTCACTATTCTGGGAAAGGTACAACTTAGCTTCGGGCAAGGTCCCCACCCAGGAGAAGGGCCATTACCTCGCCCCAGCCAGGGCTTTTACTAATACAAAAACAACCATTAACGACAACGACCCGTGATTACAATAACAAAACACATGGAACTTGGGCAGGGCCAGTGGTCTGGCTGCCTTTTTTGAAACTTATTCTCATAAAAAAATATTAACCGAGTTTTTGTTCATAACAGTCCCCCCTCTTTTTCTTTGATCGAGCTTAAACTCTAAGCTCGCATCAACTCTTAATTTTTGTTTTGAATCTACTATAAATCTCTTGTGCACTTTGGTAATCACGGTTACTTAACCTTGTTACTTTCCTTGGTTTCTTCAGGTTTGTCTTCACAGCAAACACTATTTTACTGAAACAGATAAATAAGCATAGTAAAAATAGCAATCCTCCAAGTGCACACACAGCGAGAAAAACTACCTTTTCCCACACATCCTTTTTGAAAATCTCCAGGTTCTCCCTCCGACTGGGATCAAGTGTAGGAGTTTGATCTTCATTATTTACACATGCTAACCTTTTTATTTCGTTTGAAATGTTCCTAATAATTGAATTCTTAATTTTTAATACTGCCTGGAGCCGGATAACTTTGTTTAACATAGATATTGGGATCCGAATTTGGCTTTTACAATTTTGGATTTTCTCAATTTCTATTTCACTTTGCCTGTTCTGTTTAATTTCTCCCAAAGCATTATATATAGGAACTCCCAAACTTGATCCAGTTTCTTTGGGCAACAAGAAAATTGGTTTTATCACTCTAGCGGTGCAGCTGCCAGACAAGATCAAATCTAGGGGTTTAAGGCTCCCCTGAAATGTGTTCCTAAAGGGGTTTATCTCTTTTCGAGTACACTCATATAAATACTTGTAACAAACAATTTTTCTTACCATTTTCACCATTTCTTTACTTTTTACTAGATCTGCTGAGCTTGTTTCAGCAGCATCCCATTTAAAGCACAACCAGGCTTCCCCTATAGGGCACTCTCCTAGGAGTGGCTGCCTAAAAGTGGCAGTATTTTATATTATCCAATACACTCTCTTATTTTTTTTGATAAAAGACCAATTGGGAGAGGTTAACACAATCAGGGTTAGAACTGATGTGAACTCTCGACAAGGAGCTCACTTCCTCCTCACAGAGGGGTTGGTAGCATTCATTGCACAGCTCAGCTGGGCTCCCCAGAGCACCACCAGCAATCAGAGCCATCAGCACTACCCTTCCCAAGAGTCCGGTATGGGTCATCTCACACAGCCTGCCCACCCGGCCTTGCCTCTTGGGGAACTTTACTGAGGAAAAGCTTCCAAGCTCTTTAGAGTCCCTTCTACCCGTTTCTCTGGTTAAACCTCTCTTGGTCTGTTCCCTACCAATTTTGGTTTCCCCTCCCAGGGGAGTGTTCTGTAGAGGATTAACCTGGAGTCTTTAGAATTAAATTAGGGAACTTAACCAGAATTACTTATTTACAGTCCTAAACTTTTTACCAACATAATTTACACAGAACAGTCTTAAAACATTTTAAGCAATCTTAGAACTCTTAACAAACAATTTTTTCCACACAGTTCAGTCTTTTTGTCTCTTCCTTCTGAGAGTCAACTTTAAATCCTTTGGTCCTTTTACCACAGTGTACTCAGGTGATTTAGCTTGTGATGTGGATGAATCCTTATCCAGTGCCCGGAGGTGAGTGGTGTGGACTCTGGCCCAATGCCAGAGGGAAAAACTGGGACTCTGGCCCAATGCCAGAAGGAGAAAGGGGTGGAGTCTGGTCCAATGCCAGAGGGAGAATGGGGTGGAGTCCGGTCCAATGCCAGAATGCCAGAGGGAAAAAAACCTGATGTTGAATCCTGGTCCAATGCCAGGGGGTGAGAGTGATGTGAGTCCAACCTTTTCCTTTTGGTCTGCACCATCGAGTTAGTAATGGAGAGTACCTGAAATGGGCTTTCAAACACAGGCATTAATGGTCTGCAATTTAATGATTTTATCAAAACTCAGTTTTCTTTGTTTAATGTTATTGGTTAATTTCTCTTTTTCCATAGCTTGCATGTTTCTCTCATCAACTTCTACATACTCTGTATTTTGCAAGGAGTTGTATTTCTCAGCTAACTTAACTCTCAAAGTATTTTTATTCCCCTATTTTTCTGTGTATTTAATTCACTGGTTTTCTGTTCTATTTTTCAAGATGTTATCTATTTATGTCTTGCTTCTGTTTCTTACTTTCACTTACAGCTTAAATACTTCTTTCAACCCCTTACACTTATTTTTTTTTTTCTTACACTATTCTTCTACACAATACACTTCTCTCTAAGGAGATGTGGTAAAACTTATAATGCACAATCTACATTACCTCTATTCTAATTTGTCTATATTCATTCTCACACATTCCTTCACGCCCTCAAGACACAAACTGGATCATTATTGCTAGAAAATCACTGTGGCTCCCCTCACCTTGGGGTTGGCCCACAGGTGTCTCAGTATCCCTGGGCCTCTTGGAAGGGCCCTGGCTCTGGTTGCCTCTGGTGCACATTCACCTGTGAGGCTGTCTGCGTGTCATTCACTCTCTTACAGCTACAGCTCCCTCACACATCTGAGGAGCACTAGTCTCGTTTGCAGGTCACACACACTCTTTGGCAACAGCCCCCACCCGCCGAGGGGACACAAGCCTGGTTTGCAGGTCACACACACACACACACTTCCACTGCCCCCTTCCCACCTGCCCGGGAAGTTGAGGCTGACTTTGTGACTCACTCTCACGCACACAACAAGAAAACAATAAGGTACCTTTTACTTTCACATCACTTATTACAAGTTAAGTATTACTGGCCAGTTTTGGTGCTATTGGATATCCTTTCTACCTAGCTGTTTTTTCTAACTTCAGATGTTTTTCACTATACTATACTATACTATACTATACTATACTATACTATACTATACTATACTATACTATACTATACTTTTTAGCACTTTGTTGAGACAGGACTTATCTGCTCCTGTATCTATTCTAATTCTTCATTTAAGGGTCCCACTTCAAAGTTTACCAAGGGCTCTTCTAGATGTTACATCAGGTCCCCTATAGTGTAAAGCCCCTGACCCTCTAATTGTCACCTTTAAGGATCTTCCCTAAATTATCTTGTTCCCTGGCTATTGCCTCATCAAGACTGAGTTTTCTACAAAACCTCCTGACGTGTCCTGCCTTTCCACAGTAAGAGCAATGTCGCTCTCTCAAAGGGCCTTGAGGTGTCTCCATCCCTCTTGTACCTGACAGTACTGACTTATCCTTGTCTCCTCCTGGTGGTGGACCCGCCCACCCTGCACTTTCTCTAGCTACAGCAACCATGATCTTAGCCTTGGCCTTTGCTTTATCTTCCTCCCTCCTTAAATACACCTTCAGTGCCTCTTTTAATAACTCATTAATGTCCTTCTCTTGCCAATCTTCCATCTTTTCCAGTTTTCTCTGTATATCAGGCCAAGATTTGGTAACAAATTGGACTTTTAGTAGCATTTGACCTTCCGGGGTGTCTGGGTCTATTCTAGAGTACAACTGAAAGTTCCGCCTTAGGCGATTAAGCCAGGCAGCAGGAGCTTCATCCTTCTCCTGTGTACCCTCAAATGCCAATTGGGTATTAGTTCCTTTGGGAACTGACTCTTTGATCCCCCGTATTATCAAAGACCTATATTCCCTCATGGCCTTCCTACCCTCCTCCAGATTAGGGTTCCAGTTGGGCTCCGTTAGTGGCAATTTCTCTTCACCTGATGGAACCTGGGGTCCTGGACTGTTATCTTTCTCCCAAATTTTTATGCCAGCCGCCCTTATCATCTGGACCTCTTCTGGGGAAAATAATATACTCAGGATGGAATTCATTTCCCCCCAAGTGTAGATATTTGGACCTAGAAATTGATCCACTTGGTTGGCTATGCCCACTGGGTCCTCAACTAAATGCCCCAACTCTTTCTTGAATCCCCTCACCTCAGAAGCAGTTAGGGGAGCATTCACAAAGCCAACACCTCCCGCTACTCCTCCCATAGGAACCTCTCTGAGGGGAAAGAGTCTCTCTGCCTTGGAGGTCTTGGATCTGGTGCTACAGTATGGCCCATCTTCAGATGCCAAACTACTTTGAGGGACATCTGGGTTACCCTGAACTTTCTGCCCATCAGCAGGTGTATTTGCTGATAGCTGTCTACTGGGCGAGGAGGCATTTGTGTCCCAGGTAGAAGGAGGTAAAGGGACAGCAATAGGAGGGGGAGAGGGACCTGAGTAGATATTAATCGGAGCTGGAGAAGGGGTGGAGAATGCAGCAGGTGGAGTAGGCCCTTGTGGTGGTGCAGAAGGAACTGGAGGAGATACTGGGTTCATCATAGCAGAAGCTGAAGAGGTAGAAGGAGGAGTTTGAGCAGGTGGTAATGAGATGGCAGCCGGGGGAGGAACCGGACCTGCCATTTGAGGTGCTTGAAGAAGAGGATTATAAGGTGGAGGGGCAGAAGGAGGCAAATAATCCAGGAGGTCCCATCTTTTACTAGTCCTATCATCCCCTCCTTCATTCCCCTCTTTCTTCCTTTGTACCTTATAAATTCGCACCCCTTCATCCTCAACAGCGCTCTTTACCCAGCAAGATACATACAGTAATTGCTCAGGATCAGTATCGCCTCGAGCTGTCAGATAATTATTTAATTGTTGGCACATCCACTCATCCTTTCTCCCACACCAAGGCCATCCTCCTTGCAACTCTAATTCTGGCCACGCTTCCATACAATAATGGATCATTTTCACTTTATCTAATCCCTTCGTGGCCTCTATAGAATCCCATTTTACTAACAGTTCTCCTAAGGGACTACTAGGAGGTATATCCCTCAGTCTCTTGCCAGTCTTTTTACTACTACAACATCCCATTTTTCAAGTCTCAATAAAAAAATCCCGAAGGTGCCTCTACTGACCGGGAATTTCAAAAAAAACCTTCCTTGAGGAGCTCCAGCCTCCTCCACTGAACTTCAAATTTACTGCCTGATGCTCAGGACTTTATACTGAAACAACTGCCCAATCTCTTGATTGCCCAACTTCCCAGCGTCAGGTCTTACATCTATCGGGACTTAAACACACGAAGCCACGGCCAAGAATCCGGATCGTGCCTGACACCCTCAGTCAGGAAAAACAACTGCCTGATTTTTAGTTTGCCTAACCTGCCAATTTTTAGGCTTCACCGTATCAGGACTTAAAAGCAAACCGCAGCCTCCTTCGCTGGGGTTTGTGCCTGACTCCTTTGTCAGGACTTACTTTGCCTGCAGGGCTTGTGAACCACCCGAATCCTTCTCGGGACTGACAAATCTTACTCGAATCCTTCTCGAGACTTACAAAAGTGCCTGACCTCCCTTTGTCAGGACTTTGGGGTGCGTGCCACTCATACACAGTAATTCACTCCGCACGCCCGGAGTGGGGGGGCCCTTTATTCCCCCTTGGGAGACGACTCACTCACACTAATTCCACTCGCGTCCCCCTGTTCCTGGCCGCTTTTCTCGCGAAAAAGCCGGAACCGCAGTAATGAGGGGTCCACTCTCGCTTCGAAGGTCCGGCTGCCGGCCCTCGTCTCACTCACACACACATGCGCACGTCTCCCGCTCCCGCCACCGAGTTTCTCACCAGTCCGGTTCTCCGGTGCTCCTCTGCGTCGCTGTCCTGAGCCGGTCCCTCTGGTCCTGGTAGCCAGCTGTCCTCTGAAGATCCAAGATGGCCAGTCCTGAGTCCTCTTGCGGCGTGGCTATCCCGGACGAGTCCCCAGCTGAAATAAACACGGCCAGGAGACTTCTTCTCCTGTGTAATGCCTTTATTAAAAAGTGATCAGCCCAGGATTGGGCGGCTCGACGGGTCTGCAGCGTCCGTCGTCTTCCAGGGCAACTCAGAGGAGGAGGATATGCGCAGCTCTGTCCACCAGGGGCAGAGCTGGGGATCAGATCCTCTTGGGAGCCTTTTGGGTCTCCTGATCCCATAAGATGGTGCCCCTCCCACTCTGTCAGCTTGGTCTCAGCGCCGGGGTCACCTCCCATGGTCAGGGCAAGAGGGTCCGAAGGTGTTCCGCGTCTCTGCAGGCTCAGCACTCGGTTCCTCACGTCCAGACATCACTCCAGTCTCTCAACTCTTAGGTGGCTCGTTGTTTTTGGGGTTTCTCCATGAGTTTGGAGATGGGGGTCCCACAAAGCATTCTGGTCTTGCGAGTCACTTTGCATAACCCCCCCCACCTTCTCAGGTGTCTTCACTATTCTGGGAAAGGTACAACTTAGCTTCGGGCAAGGTCCCCACCCAGGAGAAGGGCCATTACCTCGCCCCAGCCAGGGCTTTTACTAATACAAAAACAACCATTAACGACAACGACCCGTGATTACAATAACAAAACACATAGAACTTGGGCAGGGCCAGTGGTCTGGCTGCCTTTTTGAAACTTATTCTCATAAAAAAATAATAACCGAGTTTTTTTCATAACACACAGACTTCCTGAAATACCTGATACCAAAGATTTCCTTCTAACGTATAACCCCCCGCCCCTTTTAATTTTTAAATCATATGGAATTTAGGGGTTTCCTCCATTGTTTCTTTCATCTTGCAATGTACAATTTCATTTATCAGTAACCCTAAGGTTTATTTGTAAAAGCAAATATCTTTTCCCATTGATCAGTGGAATCCTTCCCATTGTTTCTTTTATCTCTCAGTGCTGGTTTTATCTAGCAGCAGACCCACAGCAGGTTTGTAAAGACAAATCTGCTGTTCCTCTCATATGTACATGTCTTTTATGCATATGCAACAAGTTAAGAGGTAAAATAGACTTGGGAATTTTCAGGGGTGCATATGTCCTTAGGGAGCACCATTGAGTGTGGAAATTGATCATACTGGCTGTATAGTTTCTACAAATTGTGGGTTTTTTTCTGCAAATCAGGGTGAGCCTCTGCTTGTGAGACTGCACTGGGACCTTATTAACACCCACCTCACTGAGAGAGGGACCCATCACCTTCTGCCTGGGATCCTGAGCTTGGCTCTCCCTGCCCTGCTGCCCCAAATATAGATACATATTATAATACTGGCTTTTCAAAAATGTAAAAATGGATTTTATATCTGTGGTGTTAAAATAACTTTGCTATATAGTTTCTATTTCTGTTGCTAATTAAGGTTAGACACAGAGTGAAATACCTGATGTTATGAACAAAAAATTCGGTTAATATTTTTTCTGTGAGAAAAAGTTACCACTACTGCTGGGCTGCTGCCTGTGTTATGGTAATTACGGGTCGTTGTCGTTAATGGTTGTTTTTTGTATTAGTAAAAGCCCTGGCTGGAGCGAGTTAATGGCCCTTCTCCTGAGACAGTAACGGGTGGCGACCTTCCCTAAGAGAGAGGAGAAGAGACCTGGAGAGGAGGAGTTATGCAAAGTGACTCCAAGGACCAGAATGCTTTGTGGGACCCCCGACTCCAAACCCACGGAGAAACCCCAAAAACAATGAGCCAAATAAGAGTTGAGAGACTGGAGTGATGTCTGGGTGGGAGGAGCGGAGTGCTGGGCCTGCAAGAGATGCTGGAAACCTTCATCGTTCCTCACCCTGTCTTTGAGATCCCCCGAGCCAGGTCTGGGAGGGAGCGAGACTCAGACCGAACCAACATCTGATGGGGACATCACGCCCTAAAGGCTCCCACGAGGACCGGATCCCCCAGCCCTGCCCCTAGTGGACCGAGCTGCGCATATCTTCCTCCTCTGAGTCACCCTGGGAGACGACAGGACGCTGCAGACCCATCGAGCCGCCCAATCCTGAGCTGATCACTTTTAATAAAGGCATTAAAAAGGAGAAGAAGTCTCCTGGCCCTGTTTATTTCACCTGATATAATTATGCTTGTGCTAAAATGCCTGCTTTGGTTGGGATAACATCCAATTGAGAGGAACAGCAGATTTATCTTTACAAACCAGCTGTGGGTCTGCTGGTAAACAAAAATAGCACTGAGAGATAAAAGAAACAATGGGAAGGATTCCACTGATCAATGGGAAAAGATATTTGCCTTTACAAAAAAAAAAAAAAAAATTAGGTTTGCTGATAAATGAAATTGGACATTGAAAGATGAAAGAAACAATGAGGGAAACCCCTAAACTCCATAAGAATTAAAAATTAAAAGGGACGGTTATTCATTAGAGGGAAATCTTTGCTATCAGGTATTTCAGGAAGTCTGTGCGTCTCAAACACCACAGCCAACGGGGGAAGAGAGAATGGAAATTAGGATAAAAAGGAGGCTGCATCCTCCAAAATTTTGAGACACCCCAGGGGAATGCCCCATGGTCTCTCCCTTTATTCAAATAAAGTCAAAGGACTCCTCTGTCTCCTTTTTGGACATAAACCTCTGATGTTTGTGGATTCATTTTCCTAACACAATGAACACAGGATGAGGACACCTCTACAGATCTGCCAACTATCAGCAACCACCGTCTGAAGGCACAGGACAGTGGACTGGACCCAAAACTGAAGATGATGATAAAAAAAGGACTAAAACCACAAGCCAGGAATAGTGATGCTCTAAAACGGCAGATCCAAGGAGGAGATATGCTAAGGAGTTCTTGGAACATGTAAACTGGTTTGGGGAAATGTTTACTATGCATAAGGGTCTATGAATATTCAAAAGGTTGGTGTAAGGGAAAAGGTATTTAAGGGGTATCCCCAGCTGAGTGCCAAGATGCACCTGGCTGTAATAACCTTTGCTATTTGGTCCTTGTTTCCTATTGTTCTTTATTAAACTTTTTAAATTTTCACAAGAGACCGAAGGTGTTTTTCACACCCCACACCCCCTGCCTGCTGATACATCTTGCCAGCCCACTGTGGTGCTCCCTGAGCCCTGCTGGGGCACCGGGATCGGCTGCCCCTGTGGGTTTGTGCAGCAGAGCCTCTGTCAATGCTGTAGTTGTTGTTCTTTGTTTGCTTTATTATACACACCAGTAAAGAACTGTTATTCCTATTTCCATATCTTTGCCTGAGAGCCCCTTAATTTCATGATTCTAATAATTCAGCGGATCATTCTAATAATTCGGCGGAAGGGGGTTTACATTTTCCATTCCAAGGAGGGCTCCTGCCTTTCTTAGCAGACACCCATTTTTCAAACCACAACAAGGAAAAAAAATCAGTTCTTTCCAAGGAGTTTCCAATGGATGTTCCTGCCCCAGCGTTGAGTCAGGTGCCTACTGAGATCCAGGATGATGTAGAGACCACCAGCCAGGTGTCTTCCCAATTTGGATTACTGGGAATGTGGATTACCAGGGCTTTTCCAACTTGGATTATTGGGAATGTGGGTCACCAGGGCTCTCTGCAATGAGGGTTGTTTGATGGGAGAGGAAGTTGGAGCAGTGCATGAAGCTCCTCCTGTAGCTGGGACACTTGCAGGGCTTCCCTTAGCGGTGCCTCCACTGGTTTTGATTCAAGACTGAGCTGGTCCTGAACCTCTTCCTACACTCAGGGCACTCGTAGGGCCTCTCCCCGTTGTGGATGCGCCGGTGCCTGGTGAGGTGGGAGTTGTGCTTGAAGCCCTTCCTGCAGTTGGGGCAGCGGAAGGGCCTCTCCTCAGCGTGAATCCGCTGCTGTGTAAGGAGAAGGGAGCTGGTCTGAAACGATTTCCCACACTCGGAACACTCATAGGGCCTCTCCCCAGTGTGGATCTTCTGGTGGGAGGTCAGGTGGGAGCTCTGGAGGAAGTTCTAGCCACATTCCCAGCACTCACAGGGCCGCTCCCCGGTGTGGATATGCGATGGTGGATGGTGAGCTGGGGGCTGTCTCTGAAGCCCTTTCCACACTCAGGACACTCGTAGGGCTTGTCCCCAGTGTGGATCATCTGGTGGCGGAGCAGGCAGGACCTCCAGCTGAAGCTCTTCCCACACTTCAAGCACTTGTGGGGCTTCTCCCCATCATAGAGCTGCTCAGGGATCACCAGCTCCGAGCTCTGGCTGAAGCTCTGTCCACCTCCCTGGCTTAGGGTGGGCTTTCCTCCTCAGATCCCCGCCATCTGCGCTTGCAGCCCCTCCTCGTGCGGCATCTCCTGGGCTTTTCCTTCCTGTTGGCTTCCTGCGCCGTGGAGCCGCTCAAAACGGCCTCTTCCACCAGGTTCTGCTGTGGGGATTTGTCCTCCCTGCTCTCCATGCTCAGCTCCTGCTCTGGGGGAGGAAGGACAAGGACAGGATGGGATTTGCCTCCATGCCAGAGGGGAGGGGAAGGAGATCCCCCCAGGGCTGTGCTGCTGGGCTGGGAGATGTGTTGCCTTCTGGGTCAAGGCAGGTGACCTGGTTCTGAGGTACAGCTCGACAGCCCTCTCTCTAGGGCCGTTCGGGCCAATGACATACGCAGACACCAATGTGGTGGATGGTCAAAAGGCGTTTATTACTTCTTCTCATGGGGTCTTATAGTCTTAGGGGTCTCTACGTCAAAACGGGGTTTGTCCTTCTTACCTATGGTTAGTAGGGAATGGAAAAGTACTGGGTAAGGGATGGAAAGTTACTGGCTTCTGTGGGGCAACATTCCTATTGTTAGTGGGACCACATTCCTATGTTAATTTCTTATCTATGAGTACCTGAGGGTCTTATCTATGGGGAACCGAGGGTCCTGGCTTTCCGTGACATCGCGAAATCTTCCGCAGCGCCTCTTCCCTAGCTACCACAGAGATGGAGCAGCACAGAGGGGAAAGGGGCACTGACTTCCTCCTCACCAGCCTCAGTGTCCCGGGGCATCTTCCTCACAGCCTTCCAGGGGTTGGCAATAGGAAATCCTGGTTTGGGGAAAAACAAGAGATGAGCACCATGGGTTTGAAGGTCCCCCTGCCCAAGTCCATGTCTAGATGTCAGCATCATGTGTCCATAAAGTCTGCTCTAAAAAAGCCTCCCAGGAGTTCCCCATCTCTGGTCTCTCAGTTTTGGGGTTCTGGGATTCCTCCCTGTCCAGGCTGCTGGGTGTCCCAGCAATCCCAAAAGCTCCTTTCTATTCTGTCTCCCCATTTAGGCATGCTGGGGTATTTGGGGGTCCCTTCTCCCCTCATTCTCTGCTCTGGGCTGCAGCGGCTCCAAGGAGTCCCCCCCGTCCCTCTCCAGGCTCTTGAGGCTCCCACCAATGGCAGCGCTCCCTCCTCTCTGGGCTTCCCACTTTGGCTCCTGGGGGACACAGGGCTCTGCTGTCCCTATAAGGGGCCTTTTCTGCTCAGTTTTGAAGGTCTTCATTCTCCAAACATCCCCTCAGAAAAGGGACCCCCCAGGATATCTGGGCCGAGCTCCCCATCCCCAGTCACAATCGCAAGGGTGAGGGGTGTGAATTCAGGGAGGGTTTGGTGGTGCTGAGGCACCTGAACCTGCACTATATCCCTCAGGAATGGGCAAGGGAATAGCAGGGCTGGGGGAAGCCATGAGGAAGAATGACCACAGCCACATTCCTGGATTCACTCCTCCACCGAGGAGCTTGCATCCTGGAGGAGATATACCACAGAATATCTGTGGGATATCACCCCCAACACCTGCAGTCCTCCAGGGCTGAATCCAGAGCCTGCTTCTGCCTGGCTGAGAGCACAGAGGGAGCTGCAGGACATCTCAGGTCTCCCTGGATCCTTCTCCAGATGAGCACTCCGGCTCTCCCAGCCTGACTCCAGGCCAGCTGGGCTCCAGCTCTTGGAGCACCTCTGGGGCCTCCTCTGGACTGGTTCCAGCAGCTCCAGGTCCTTCCTGTGCTGGGCCCCAGGGCTGGAGCAGCTCTGCAGGTGGGGTCTCACCTGAGTTGGGCTGAGGAGCAGAAACCTCCCCTTCTCTGCTGCCCACACTAGGGCTCAGTCCAGGCTCAGGGTGGCTTTCAGCGCTTGGGCTTCCCTCTGCTTTCCTCAATATGCCTTTGTGCCTCCTCATCCTCTTCCTCCCACTCCTCCTCTTCCATCCCTCCTTCTCCTCCTCCCTCAGCCCACCTCCTTCTCCTATTCCATCCCTTCTGGCTCTCCTCCTTCATCCTTCCCCTTCCCTCCCTCCTCCTCCTCCCCCAGCAGGAGCCACACCCTTGGTGCCCTGTTCCCGCAGCCCTCGCAGACGCGGCAGGAGCAGGGATGGAGCCGGGACAGGTCGGGATGGGCAGTGCGGCGCTCTCGGCTGCTCCCAGCCGCTGCGGGTGGGGGGAACTGGGCCCGGGCCAAAGGAGAGGCAAACTGGGCAAACTGGGGGCTGCACATCCAAACTGGGCCTTGCTGGGGACCCTGCCTGGCCAGTGCCAGCCCTTGGGGCTCCTCTCCACACATCTGCCGGGGGGAACGCACACAGGGCCGGGGATCCCAGCAGTGGCAGCACTGCCAGGGACTGGTTTGTACTGTGGGAACTGGGAATGACTGTGAGCATGCTGAGGGACACTGGGATATATTGGGAGTATCTGTTAACCATACTCAGGTGACTGGAACCACATTGGGAACAGGTGGGACCATGCTGGGAAGAACTGGGACCCCATGCTGGGTGCAACTGGGAGCGAGTGGGAATGACTGGGTGTACACTGGGGACAACTGGGTGTGACTGGGACCACGCTGGCAGGGACTGGGATCATCTGTGGATTGGCTGGCACTATACTAGGGATAACTGGGATCACACTGGGAGGAACAGGAAGTGACTGCAACTGTGCTAGGGGCTACTGGGATCCTACTGGGATCATAGTAGGAAAAGCTGGCCAATGCTGGGAGTGACTGGCATCATACTGGCAGGAACTGGGACTGCACTGAGGGTGACTGGGAGTGGCTGTGAGCAACTGGCATCAGGCTGGAAGCAACTCAGGGCAACTGGAGATGACTGGGAGAGACTGAAACCACACTGGGGGTAAATGGGAGCAACTGGAACACTACTGGATGATCATGGGAGCAGCTGTGCCCATGCTGGGATCATACTGGGATCCTATGGGAAATAGCTGGGATCATACTGGGAGTGACTGGGAAGGTGCTGGCTCTGACTGGAACCATACTAGAAGTGACTGGGATCAACTGAGCCCACACTGGGAATAACAGGGAGTCACTCTGAGCATGACTGCAATAATGCTGGGAGTATCTGGGACTGACTGGGGTCATACTGGGGGTGACTGGAACCATACTGGGAGTGACTACTGCTCCTGCTGGGGTCATCCTGGGAGCCACTGGGAACACACTTTGTGCAACTGCCAGAAACTGGGATCATGGTGGAGGCAACCGGGAGGAACTGGGAAAGACTGGGATCATTCTGAGCTAACTAGCACTGTAGTAGGCCAACTGGAATATGCTGGGAGTGTCTGTGACCATACTGGGGGGACTGGAAGCACACAGGGAGCAGCTGGGACCATGCTGGGGGCAACTGGGAATGAGCTGGACCTTGCTGAGAGGTACTGGGACTATTCTAGGGACAACTGGGATCATACTGGGAGGAACTGGGAACAACTGGAACTGTACTGGAGGCAACTGGGATCACACTGGGATGACAGTGGCAGCAGCTGGGTCCATGCTGGGTGAGACTGGGATCACACTGAGGATGCTTGGAATCGTACTGGGATTGACTGGGAATGGCTGTGAGTAACTGGAATCATGCTGAAAGTAACTGGGGGGAAGTGGGAGTGACTGGGAGCATGCTGGGGGGACTGGGATATACTGGGAGAGACTGGGAGTCACTGGGATTATATTGGAGGCTCCTGGGGTCATGCTGGCATTGACAGGGAGCAACTGGAATCACACTGGGGGCCACTGGCATCATACTGGGAGTGACTGGGAGTGATTTGAGTTACACTACAAGTGACTGGGATCATACTAGGAGTGACTGGGATCATACTGGGAGTAGCTACAATTGGGCTGGGATTTTCCCACCTAAATTTGGGGTTTTTTCCTTTATCCCAATATTTCCCCCCTCATCCTCATGATCCCCCCCGCCCTTATTATATTTGGCCTTATTTCATTCCTTTTCCACCTAATTTTGATATTTTCCCACCTAATCTTGGTGTTTTGGGCCTTATCCTCTCACATTTTGACGTAATTTTGGTATTTTCCCCTTATCCCAGTAATTTTCCCCTCATCCCAGTTGTTTTTCCACCTCATTTTCAGATTTTTTGCGTCAGCCCAGTATCTTCCCACCTTTTACCACATTTCAGTGTTTCCCCCCCCCTCATTTATTTTGTTTTTCACCCAATTTTGATATTTTCCCCCTTATCCCAGTGGCTTTCCCCTCATCCCAGTATTTTCTCATCTCATTTTGCTGGGTTTTTACCTCATTTCATTACTTATCCCCCTCTTTTTTTTTTTAGTTTTTCACGTCATTTTTATATTTTTCCCTTATCCCAGTGGTTTTTTCCTCATCCCGGTGTTTTCCCTCTTCATTTTGGCATTTCCCCCCTCGTTTTGTGGTTTCTCCCCCGTCATTTCCCCCCCTCATTTTCCACTTTTCCCCTCATCCCACTCTGTTTCCACCCCATCCCCTCTGTTTTTCTACCTCAACCCGGTGTTTCTTCCCTCAGCCAGAGATTTTTCCGCCTCATTTTCCAACTTTTTCCCTCAGCCCGGAGCTTTTCCCGTCGCCTCTGGGGCTCTGAAAGCCCTGAGGGCAAAATGGCAGGAAGCCGCCGGGGGAGGGGAGGGCGGGGGGCGCATCTATGAAGGGGCGCAGCGCTATAGGGGCCTATAGAGGGTTTTTTATGGGGTCGCTGAGCCTTTTTATGGCTTTGAGCCCCTATAGAGAAGCCCTGAGGAGTTTCTGAAGGGATTCTATAGGATTTATATGGGACTATTAACTGTCCCTATAACTGCGGGACACCCCCGGCCCTTCTCCTTCCATTTCCGCTTCCCTCCAGAACCTTTTCACCGCCGCACTACCCGCGGTGCTCACAAATTGCGGTTCCCCAGTGGCCACTTCCGGGTGGCGCCGGTGGTGCGGCCGTCGCTGTCGCTTGTCGCGACAGGGAGGAGGCCTGGCCCTGTCGGGAGTCGCCGCTCGCTGTTGCGATGAGGGTGGAGGCGGTGCTGCGGCTCTGCTCGCGCCTGGAGCTCCGGTACCAGCAGGGACAGCGACCGGAACCTGGAATCCGCGAATATTTTTATTACGTAGATCACCAAGGACAGGTGAGGGGGGATTGGTAAGGGATCGATAAGGGATCGATAAGGGTTGGGGGGTCGGGAGGGGGTTCTGGGCAACGGATCCCGCCTGGATTCTGGACAGACCGCGAAAAAATCGCAGGGAGGATCCCACAGAAAACCCGGGAGGATCCTGATCAAATCCCAAAATAATTCCGGATTGTTATAAATTGAGCCCACAACTTGCCAAGTAAAATCAATTGAGAATTTATTGATTACAGCGGGCAAAGCAATAAGCAAATCAGCGCTGGGCGACAGGGGAGTCTCCGCTCCGCCACTGCCGCACTCTTCTGATATTTCGTGGAGTTCTTACACAGTCCTGCTCCCGGGTTGTTGTGTAGTACTCTGCATATTCTTCTTTTGTTTCTAGGTGGTCATAGTCCACCTCCCGGAGGTCTGAAGATGAAGGTTGGTATTTTTCCTTTGTCTGATTCCCGGAATTTTAAGCTCAATCTACTGAGTTCCTGGAATCTTAAGTTTACTGAGCGGATAAACTAATATTGTGTTATCAATCATAGCAAGCCCACCACCCAACAGTGTACTAAGCAGATAAACAAATGTTTGTGGAACCCATTGTCTTTGGTTTCACCTTCCTTATCCTTTTAAGTCTGGAAATTTATTAGGCAACAGTCTTACTGGAATAACTGTCAGCTTTGATGAACAAACCTAAAGTTTTAACTCATTACACGGATTAAACCCAGGTTAAACCCAGATTAAACCCAGATTAAACCCAGATTAAACCTGTATCAAACGCAAATAAATCCCAAACAAATCCCAGCTGGATCCTGGCCAGATCCCACACAAATCCCGCTCAGATTCCAAAGGAATCCCAAAAAAACCTTTCCATGGACTCGGGGCAGATCCCAAAACAATCCTAAAATTTCCTGGGCAAATCCCAGCTGGATCCCCCTAAAAAAAACCACCAAAAGGATCCAGGACAGATCCCAAATGCATCCCAGAGATAAATTCCAGGTTTTTTGGGGAAAACTCACCCTTTTCCTGCTTTTTCTGCAGCTTTTCCTGGATGACACCAAAGTCAAGAACTTCATCACCTTCTTCAAAGGTACTGCCCTAATTAACCTGATTAATTTAATCTCTTTTTAATTTGGAGCTGAATATTTATTTGGATTCGTTACTAATTGAGATTTGAGCCTTCATTAGGATTTAATCCTTAATTTTAGGTGGGACTGCCTAATTTGCATATAAATATTTAATTAATTAATAATTTCCTGATTAATTAATAATTTCCTCAGTCATTAATTTCCCTAATTATTTTCCTAATTAGTTAATTAAGAAATATTTCTTAAGTTAAAAAATTAATTTTTATGAAGCATTTTCCCTTCCCAATTCTTCTTTCCCTTCCCAGTTCTTCCTTTCCTTCATCCATAAAATTCCCAAAGAACTTCACAAAAACCTCCAAAAAACCCCGGAAAAACAACAAAAAAAAAATCCACAAAAACCACCAGAAAACCCCAAAAAAACCCACCAAAAAAACCCACAAACAACACTGGAAAACGCTCAAAAAAAAGCCTCAAAAAACCCCCAAAACCCACTACAAAAATCACCAATAAAAACCCAAATAACCACTGGAAAAACCTTCAATAAAGTCCCTGAAAAATCCAAAAAACCCCCAAAAACCCCACAATACACTGAAAAAAACCCCAAAAAAACCACCAGTAAACTACCAGAAAAAAACCTAAAAAATTCCCTAAAGGCCTCGGAAATCACCACAAAACCCTCCAAAAGACGCCGCAAGGACCCAAAAAAACCCACCAAAAAAACCCTTCAAAAAACCCCAAAAAAGCCTCAGAAAACCCCAAAACCCACTACAAAAAACACCAACCCCCACCCCCCCCCCCAAATAACCACTGGAAAACCCTGCAAAAAAGCCTCCAAATATCTAAGAAACACCACAAAACCCCCAAAATACATTGAATCAAAATCAAGAAATGCCCTAAAAAAACCAGAAAACTGCAAGAAATAAAAACTTAGTAAAACCTAAAAAAACCCCAAAAGGCCCCAGAAACCACCTCAAAAAACCCTCAAAACCCACTACAAAAATCACCAATAAAAACCCAAATAACCACTGGAAAAACCTTCAATAAAGTCCCTGAAAAATCCAAAAAACCCCACAATACACTGAAAAAAAACCCAGAAAAACCCCAAAAAAACACCAGTAAACTACCAGAAAAAAACCTAAAAAATTCCCTAAAGGCCTCAGAAATCACCACAAAACCCTCCAAAAGACGCCGCAAGAACCCAAAAAAACCCACCAAAAAAACCCTTCAAAAAACCCCAAAAAAGCCTCAGAAAACCCCAAAACCCACTACAAAAAACACCAACCCCCACCCCCTCCCCAAATAACCACTGGAAAACCCTGCAAAAAAGCCTCCAAAAATCTAAGAAACACCACAAAACCCCCAAAATACATTGAATCAAAATCAAGAAATGCCCTAAAAAAACCAGAAAACTGCAAGAAATAAAAACTTAGTAAAACCTAAAAAAACCCCAAAAGGCCCCGGAAACCACCTCACAAATCACCACAAAACCCCAAAAAAAACCACCGGAAAACCAGAAAAACCATCAAGTAAACATAAAAAATCTCCCAAAACGATACAGAAAAACTCCAAAAAAACTGAAAAATCCCGTCATGAAAGGCTAAAAAAAAAAAAAGAAACCAAAACCTACCAAAGAAACACCCCAAAAAACCCACTGAAAAAGTCTCCCAAGAAACTCTGGAAAACCCACCAAAAAAACTCCAAAACCTCCGCAAAAAACCCCAAAACTCTCAATAAACTCAATTTAAAAACTCAAAATACCCCAATAAAAATCCGTAATAAACCACTTGAAAATCCCCAAAAAACCCCAAAAAGACCCCAGAAAAAAACCAAAAACCACCCTGAAACCCCTAAAAAAACTCCACGAAACTTACCAAAAAACCAACAGAAAACCTCCTAAAATCCACCAGAAAAGCCAAAAAGATCTCAACAAAAACCTCTTAAAAATCTCTAAAAACCATCCGCAAAACCAAAAACACCCACCAAAAAAAAATCCCCAAAACCACCAAAAATCACCCAAACCCCCCCCCCCCCCAAAAAAAAGACACCATAAAAACCCCAAAACCCACCACACAAACTTCAAAAAAACTGCCAAAGACCCCAAAAAAACACTGGAAAACTCCAAAGAAATCTCAAAATACCAATGGAAAAACACCCAAAAAACCTGGGAAAAAACCTAAAAACCCCCCAAAAATGCAAAAACTGACCAAAAAATATTGCATGGAAAGCACCAAAAAAGACCCCAAAAAAACTTCACAGAAACCTCCAAAAAATTCAAAAACCTCCAAAATACTTTCCAAAACCAATAGAAAAACCACCAAAAAAAAACGCCAAAACCACCAAAACAATGTGAAAAAACCCCAAAAATCCACCAGAAAAGCCCAAAAAAATCGCCACCAAAACCCATCAACAAGACCACATAAACCCACCAAAAAAAAGCCCAAAAAAACCCCCAAAACCACCAGAAAAACCTCAAAAAACCCACAAAAACACTCCAGAAGCGCAACAGAAAAACCCCAAAGAAACCCCAATATACTATTGGAAAAACCTTTAAAAACTCCTAAAAAACAACTCAAAAATCACAAAAAAAATACAGAAAACCCACCAATAACACTTCAAAAATCATGACAAAACCACCAAAAAATGGCAGAAAACCATCTAAAACACCCCAAAAATCTGCCAAAAACCACCAAAAAATCCCCCAAGAAACCCTACTAAACCACCATTAAACAATACTGGAAAAACCCCACATAACACAGGAAAACCCTAAAAGAAAAACCAAAAAACCACCACGTAAAACCTCAAAAAAAAGCCCTGTAAGACCCCAAAGAGGCACCAGAAAAACCCCAAAGAAACCCACAAATATCACAGGAAAATCCCCAAAAATCACCCAAAAAACCTGGAAAAAATCTCAAAAATCACCTAAATAATTCCAGAAAAACCACCAATAAAACCCAAGAAAATCTCAATGAAAACCCCCCAAAAATGGCAAAAATCCATCCAAAACCCACCAAAAAACTGTCAAAACCCACCAAAAATGCCTACTAAATCATTATGAAAGACCACTTGAACAACCCCAAATAAGACAGGAAAAACTCCCAAAAAACCCCAAAACGACCACTAAAACCACCAAAACACCATTAAAAACACCCCAAACAAATCTCCACATAAACTCCAAAAAAAAACCACAAAGAAGCATCCAAAACACCCCCAAAATTGGCAAAAAACTCGCTAAAAAGCCCTACAAAACTACCAAAAAACCACCACAAAACCCCCAAATTAGACTAAACCCCCCCCCCAAAAAAAAAAAACCAAAAAGACACAAAAAAACCCCTAGAAACACCACAAAAACCTCAAAAATACCTGCAAAAGACTCCAGAGTAGCACCAGAAAAACCCTAAAGAAACCCCAAATACCACTGGAAAAACCCCAAAAAACACTCAGAAAGACACTAGAAAACCCTCAAAACCCCCCCAAAAACCTGAAAAATAAGGGAAAAATTACCAAAAAGATCCCAAAAAACCACCAATAACACCCCAAAAATTCTCCCTGAAATCCCAAAAAAATTGTGAAAAACCATCCAAAAGAACCCATAAACTGTCCAAAAAATGACCGAAAAACCCTACTAAGCCTCTATTAAAAAACACTGGGAAAAGCCAAAATAAGACTGGAAAAACACCAAAAACAACCCTAAAACCACCATAAAAATACCAAAAAACACTGAAAACACCCTACAAATAAAACCCAGAAAACCGTCAGGAAACCCCAAAAAATCTCCACAAATTCTCCACAAAATCGCCAAAGAAAACCTCTTTACACAACTCCCCCAAAATCCCTGTCACTGATCGCAGAATTTTTCCCCCAGACATCGGATTCCTCTCCTTCTTCCGGCACCTGGAGCAGAACCGCAGCGGGCGTTACCAGGAGCACTTCCTCTTCCTGTCGCGCTGCGGCCGCGAGCGGAATTTCCTTCGCTGCTCCGACCTTCCCGTGGTTTTCACCCAAATCCTGCCTGGCCCCGGTGGCAATTCCCTGCTGTCCTACTGCAGGAGCGGCTCCGAGCTGGTGGTGCCCTTCCAGCCGGGAATGTTGGCCGTGTGCCCGCGCAACGGGCGCCTCTACCCCCCCGCGCTGGAGAGGGTCGGTGGCGTTGGGTTGGTGCGTTGGGCCCTGGCCCAAGAGTTGAGCTCGGGGTTTTGCTTCCAGGACGGGCCCCAGCAGCCCCGAGGCATTTGCTTTGGCAGGGGAAGGAGCATCAGGTCTCCGGGGAAATCCTGTGAATGCTGCGGGCAGAGAAATCGGGATCGGAGGTTGGAGCTGCAATTTCTGCCTCGTGAATAGCTGAAAATCAGAATAAACTCGGTCCTGCAGTCATTAAATTCACTGATTAATTAATTATAGATTCTATTTTTGATTTAAATAATTAATTTCAGCAAGCATTTCCTTTCCCAATTTTGCTTTTCTGTCATCTCTAAAATTCTCAGAAAACCCCAAAAAAATTCCATGAAAACTGCCAAAAAACTCTCAAAAAACTTTGGAAAAAGACCCAAAAAGACACTGGAAAAACCCTAAAAACTACCACAAAAATCATTTTAAAAACCCAAAAAAACCTCCCAAAAACCCACTGGAAAACTCAAAAAAACCCTCCTAAAATAACCCCAAAAGGACACTGATAAAATACCAAAAACCACCACCAAAACCCTAAAAAAAGCCACCAAAAAGCCCACTAGAAAACCCCAAATAGAAGTCCATAAAAAACTCAAAAAAACCCCAAATAACCACAGGAAAACACCAGGAAAACCCAAAAAAACCCAAAAGACCACCAAAACGCCTACCAAACAACCCCAAAAAACACTGGAGAACCCCCAAAACAACAACAAAAAACCACCAAAAAAACGCCTAAAAGAGCACCAAGAAAGCCCCAAAAAACCCCAAAAAAACCCCGTAAACCACCAGGAAAGCCCCAGTAAAACCCCCAAAACCCACTGGAAAACTCAAAAATAAACCGCAAAAAAACCCCAAAACAACACTGAAAAAAATACCAAAAACCACCACCAAAACCCTAAAAAAGCCACTAAAAAACAACCCAGAAAACCCCAGTAAACCCCAAAATAAACTCCATAAAAACCCCAAAAAACAACCCCAAATAACCACAGGAAAACCCAGAAAAACCACCCAAAAAACTCCAGACAGCCCCAACAAAAAACTCCATGAAAATCATCAGGAAAACCCAAATAAAAAATAAAAGACCACCAACAACCCCAGCAAAACTAATCCCAAAAACCATTGGAAAACCCCAAAAACAACCCCAAAAATCACCAAAAAAACCCCAAGAAACCCTCAAAAAATCACCAAAACCCCTAAAAAGCCCGCTGGAAAACTACTGAAAAAGCCACCAAAACACTGAAGTAATACCAAAAACCACCACCAAAAAAACCCCAAAAACCCTGAAAAAGCCACCAAAAAACAACCCCAGCAAACCCCAAATAAAACTCCATATAAACCTCAAAAAAAACCCAAATAACCACAGGAAAACCCCAAAAACACCCTTACAAAAACTAAGAAAAACCACCCATAAAACCCCAGACAGCCCCAACAAAAAAACTCGATGAAAACCATCAGGAAAACCCAAAAAAAACCCCTAAAAGACCACCAAAAAACCCAGAAAACTAACACAAAAAAACCCACAAAAAAAAAAAAAACACCACAAAACCCCCAAAAACAACAACAACAACAACAAAAATTCCAAAACCTACCAAGAAAGCCCCAAAAAGCCCCAAAAAATCCCCCAAAAAACCCTAAAAAATCCTGTTGAGAGTCGTTGGGGTTGGGTTAGTGCGTTGGGCCCTGGCCCAAGAGTTGAGCTCAGGATTTCGCTCCCAGGACAGGCCCCAAAAGAAACTCCATAACAACCTCAAAAAAGCCCCAAATAACCACAGGAAAACCACCCAAAAAACCCCAGTCAGCCCCAATTAAAAACTCCATGAAAATCATGGAAAAACCCCAAAAACACGCTAAAAGACCACCAAAACTAACCCCAAAAAACACTGGAAAACCCCCAAAACAACAACAAAAAACACCAAAAAAACCCACCCCAAAAAAAACACAAAAAAACCCAAAAAAAACCAAAAAAAAAACCACAAAAAAAAAAAAAAAAAAAAAACAAAAACCAAAAACCCTAAAAAAATACTGAAAAAAACCCCAAAAATGCTATTTTTGATTTAAATAATTAATTTCAGGAGGGGTTTCCTCCTTGCCCAATTCTTCTTTTTTCTCATCTCTAAAATTCCCAGCAAATCCTAAAAAACCTTCCTTCTTTAAATTCTGCATTTGGGGATTTGGTATGGAGGATTTGGGATGAAGGATTTGATTTGGGGGATTTGAGATTAAGGAATTTGGGATTTGGGGTAAAGGAGTTGGGATTTTTGGATCAAGGATTTGGGATGAAAGATTCGGGAATTTGGGATGGGGCATTTCAGAATTTGGGATGAAGGATTTAGGAACTTTGAATGAAGGGTTTGGAAGGAAAGGTTTAGGGGATTTGGCAATTTGTGGATTTGAGTTGAAGGATTTGGGAACTTTGGATCAAGGATTTGGGGATTTGGGATGAAGGGTTTGGGGGATTTGGGATGGGGGATTTGGGAATTTAGGATGGGAGATTTGAGATGAAGGATTTGGGGTGAAGGGTTTGGGAGAAGGGTTTGGGGATTTGGGATGAAGGGTTTGGTATGAAGGATTTGGGAACTTTGGATCAAGGATTTGGGAATTTGGGATGAAGGATTATAGGGATTTGGGATGAAGGATTTGGGAACTTTGGATCAAGGATTTGGGATGAAGGACTTGGGGGATTTGGCGATTTGTGGATTTGGGATGAAGGATTTGGGAACTTTGGATCAAGGACTTGGTAGTTTGGGATGAAGGATTTGGGAATTTGGGATGAAGGGTTTGGGGATTTTGGGGGGGGGTTGATAGAAATTGAGTGGTGACAACTAATTAATTAATAACCAATTTCTGCTAAATAATTAATTAATATTTATTTCATACTTAAATAATGTCCCATACGAATTAAAAACTTTGGGATTGGGGTGGGAAAACACCAAAATTGGATGGAAAAACATCGGAATGAGGGGGAAAACCCTAAAATAAAACACAAAACACCAGGATGGGGTGAAAAAATATAAAAACCAGACAGAAAAGCACCAAAATAAAGGAAAAAAAATGGGATGAGGCGGAATTTTGGGATGAAGGATTTGGATTTTGGGATGAAGGATTTGGATTTTGGGATGAAGAATTTGGAATTAAGGTGTTGGAGCTTTTCCACCATGGAGGCTCCAAGCTTTTCCCAAATCACAAGGAGAAGAAGTCCAAGCTTCCGTGGCTGTAGGGGTTGGAAGTCCATACGAGGTCACTCCTGGAATTCGCCAACATTCGGCAAAACTCAACGTCGGCTGCCGCCAAAAGTTCCTCGTCCACCGGTTCCTCAAAATTCCAGGCGGATTCCGGCAGCGGCGGCTCCGGCTTGCAGCAATCCACGGAAAGGCATAGACGACCAGGTGGAGGTCGCGCAGCTCCAAGGTTTTCTGGAGCAGATCCTTGAGCATGGCCGTGGACAGGGGATTGCCGTGGACTCCCAGGAAACACAGGCGCGAGCAGCGGCGCAGCGTCGGCAGCAGCGCATCCAGATGGGAGTCGGCCATGCAGCATTCCATGAGATCCAGGTGCAGCAGTGAGGCTGAGGTTTCCTCCAGGAGCAGCCGCAGAGGCTCCAGGAGGCCCTGGGAGAAGTCATGGCCGCTCAGGTCCAAGCGCTTGAGGCCGGAGCGTGGAAGCTTTGGGAGAGGAAGGCGAGGTCGGTGGGAACGAGGGAGCAGAAGGCCAATTCCAAGCTTTCCAACGGAGACTGGAGGTCGCTGGAGGGAGGGAAAAGGGAGAGGTGAAGATTGGTTGGGATTTGTGGGCAATGAGAGCTGGGATTGCATCCATCTCTGTCTTGGGAAAGAGCTCCCAAGACCATCAAGGTCAAGGTTTGAGAATGATGGAATTGTGAAGTCAAGTAGTGGAGTTATGGAATGACTGTGGTTGGGAAAGATATCCAAAAACATTGAGTTTGACCTGTGAAAATCCTGGGATTTTGGAATGATGGGATCATGGGATTGCGGGATGGGTGAGGTTGGGAAAGAGCTCCAAGACCATCAAGTCTGACCTCTAAAAATCCTGGTGTTTTTGGAAGGATGGGATTGTGGGATTGTGAGATAGGTGAGGTTGGGAAAGGTCTTCAAGAACATTGAGTTTGACCTCTGAAAATCCTGGGATTTTGGTATGATGGGATCATGGAGTTATGGAATTATGGATCTCATGGAGTAGCGGGGTCATGGAATCATGGAATTATGGAATGCCTGAGGTTGGGGAAAACCTCCAAGACTATCAAGTTCAAGGATTGAAAATCATGAAATTATGGAATGTGGAATCATGGAGTTCTGGAATCATAATTAATGGAATTCTGGAATGTAGGATCATGGGACGCTGGGATCCCAGAGTTCTGGAGTCATGGAGAGACTCTTTGGCAGAGGAAGAGGAGGTCGGTGGGAACGAGGGAGCAGAAGACCAATTCCAAGCTTTCCAATGGAGCCTGCAGGTCACTGGAGGGAGGGAAAAAGGAGAGGTGAGGATTGGTTGGGATTCACAGGGAGAATGTGGGGAAAGATCTCCAAGAGCATCAAGTTTGACCTCTGAAAATCCTGGGATTTTGGAGTGATGGGATCATGGAGTTATGGAATGACTGAAGTTGGGAAAGAGCTCCAAGAACATTGAGTGTGACCTCTGAAAATCTTGGGATTTCGGAGTAATGGGGTCATGGAATCAGGGAATTACTCAGGTCAGGAAAGATCTCCAAGACCATCAAGTTCAAGGTTTGAGAATCATGGAATTAGGGGATCACAGAGCCATGGAATTGTGGGATGGGTGAGGTTGAGAAAGAACTCCTAGAACATCGAGTTCAACCTCTGAAAATCCTGGGAGTTTGGAGTTATGGGGTCATGGAATCATGGAATCACTTAGGTCAGGAAAGGTCTCCAGGACCATCAAGGTCATGGTTTGAGAATCATGGAATTATGGGACCATGGGGTCATGGAATTCTGGAATCAAATTGTGGAATTATGGAGTGGCTGAGGTTGGGAAAGAGCTCCAAGAACATCAAGTTCAACCTCTGAAAATCCTGGGATTTTGGAGTGATGGGATCATGGAGTTATGGAATGACTCAGGTTGGGAAAGATCTCCAAACCCATCAAGTCCAAGGTTTGAGAATCATGGAATTATGGGATCACAGAGCCATGGAACTGTGGAATGACTGAGGTTGAGAAAGAGCTCCAAGAACATCAGGTTTGACCTCTGAAAATCCTGGGATTTTGGAGTTATGGGGTCATGGAATTGTGGAATGACTCAGGTTGGGAAAGATCGCCAAGACCGTCAAATTGAAGGTTTGAAAATCATGGAATTCTGGGATCATGGAGTCATGGAATTGTGGAATCAAATAATGGAATTATGGAGTTACTCAGGTTGGGAAAGGTCTCCAACACCATCAGGTTTGACATCTGAAGATCATGGGATCATGGCGTTATGGAATGGCTTAGGTTGGGGGAAACCTCCAAGACCCATCAAGTTCAAGGTTTGAAAATCATGAAATTATGGGATCATGGAGTCATGGAATTGTGGAATGACTCAAGTTGGGAAAGGTCTCCAAGAACATCGAGTTTGAACTCTGAAAATCCTGGGAGTTTGGAGTTATGGGATCATGGAGTTATGGAATGAGTGAGATTGGGAAAGAGCTCCAAGAATATCAAGTTCAAGGTTTGAGAATAATGGAATTATGGGTTCACAGAGCCATGGAATTGTGGAATGGCTGAGATTGGGAAAGAGCTCCAAGAAAACCAAGTTTGACCTCTGAAAATCCTTGGATTTTGGAATGATGGTATCTTGGAGTTATGGAATGGCTGAGGTTGGGAAAGATCTCCAGGAACATCAAGGTCAAAGTTGGAGAATCATGGAATTATGGGATCATGGAATTGTGGAATCAAATAATGGGATTATGGAATTACTGAGGTTGGGAAAGGTCTCCAACACCATCAGGTTTGACATCTGAGGATCATGGGATCATGGACTTATGGAATTATGGATCCATGAGATTATGGGGTCATGGAGTTGTGTGGTCGTGGAATTGGGGAATTATGGATTGGCTGAGATTGGGGAAAACCTCCAGGACTATCAAGTTCAAGCTCTGAAATTAATGGAATTACAGAATGATGGGATCATGGAGTTCTGGGATCATGGGATCTGGGATCATAATTCATGGAATTGTGGAATGTGGGATCATGGAATGTTGGGATCCCAGAGTTCTGGAGCCTTGAAGAGACTCTTTGGCAGAGGAAGGCGATGTCGGCGGGAACGATGGAGCAGAAGGCCAATTCCAAGCTTTCCAACGGAGCCTGCAGGTCGCTGGAGGGAGGGAAAAGGGAGAGGCGAGGATTGGTTGGGATTCACGGGGGAAATGTGGGGAAAGATCTCCAAGAACATCAAGTTTGACGTCTGAAAATCCTGGGATTTGGGAACGATTGGATCATGGAGTTATGGAATAGCTGAGGTTGGGGAAAACCTCCAAGACCATCAAGTTCAAGGTTTGAAACTCGTGGAATTATGAGATCACAGTGTTACATGGCTTTGCAAGGGTTCCTCAGGGTGAGAGAGACAGACGAGAATCTTGGTCTCATGATCAGAAGGCTGGATTTATTATTTTGTGATATATAATACATTATGACTATACTAAAAGGAATACAGAGAAAAGTTCAGAAGCTATTAAGCTAAGAATAGAATAGAAATAGGAATGAATAACAAAGTTCTGTGTCCAGGCAGAAAGCAAGGACAAACTCTCCCGTGAGTGGTCAGCAAATCCAAACACTCACAGAAGACCAATCACAGATGCACCTGTTACATTCCACAGCAGCAGATAATAATTGTTTACATTTTTCTTCTGAGGCCTCCGCTTCCCAGAAGAGGAAAACTCCTAAAAGAAAGGATTTTTATGAAAGAATGTCCGTGACATCTTACCTTTCCAAATTATATAAATTAAAAAGAAAAATGCTGATGTGGAATGAACAGGAAATTTCTTCACCTGTATAACATATAATACTAACAAATCACTAAAACAATCTTACAATCTAAGAAAATGCAAAAAACAACACAAAGAAAATTCAAGTCCAAGCAGCTGAGTTTCAGGAACAGTCCATGGGCTGAAAATGTTCCTCTTGGAAAGACCTGAAAGTCCTTTTTGGTCCTGAAACAGGCTTTCTGCAAAAAGTCCCATCAATAGTTATCAAAAACCATTGACGGTCATAAAACAATTTCAAACAATTTGAACAATTTGTGGAATGTCCTTTTCTGGCCCTTCAATGCTTCAATGCTTCAGAGCTGCTGCCAGCTATTTCAATCTTTTTTAATTTAATTTTTAATATTTTTTTTTCTATCGAAAAGAGCAGCAGCAGCAAAGCAGCCAGAGCCAGAGAAAGAAAGGCCCTGGGGGCCCTGGCCCTTTAACGGACCATGAACCCCAAAGATGGCCCACAAAAGCCGGGCCAGGACCGGTAGGAGAAACCACAACTCCCAGAGACATCAGGAGGCCACACAGTGGCCCTGGCCCAGAAACTTCCTGAGCCCAACATCCCAGGCCAAACCCATGAAGCAGCCTCTGCATTCCCACAGGCCTGCACCCTGCTGCCAGTACAAAGGCAGCACGGGTGGTGAGACGCTTCCTTTCCCCAAAACCACTGAGGCATGCCAGCAGCAGGGAAACAGAAGCCTTCCCCAGAAATCCCGTCTTGGGTCTGGAGATGTTTGTTCCTCACAGCAAACAAGCCATGGTCTCTTCCAGCTGTGCCCTCTCCCTCTGCAATTAAAATGCATCAGGTGTGTCTCCCATCTGCCTCATGGCACCACCCCCTCTGGGCTGGGGACCAAAGGCAGAACTCTGGGGACGCACCTGCCCCCTGCACCTGCGCCGCTAGGGCGCAAGAGAAACGGCAGAGATGGCAACCTCTAAGGGACAGCAGCTGACCAAAAACTCCCCAACCCGCCGAGAATGCTCATCTTGAAAGCAGGCAGGCGGGCTGCCCCCCGGCCCCCAGCTGTTGGGCCACACCGGTTCCATGGAAGGAGTGGCTGATGCCCTCTTCCCCTGTCCCAGCTCGCCCCACAGGGGCTGCAGGGGCAGCCCCGGGACAACCCGAAACACTCGGGGGGGAAATCACGCTGGGTGTAGGAGTGGCTGCGGGCTGCTCCGAGGGTCCCGTGGGTTCGGCGCTGCCTTCAGCACCATCCGGAACAGGGACTGTCTAGGCTTCAGGCGGCGGGGAGGCCGGTGGAAGCGGCTGGGGGGCCAAGGGGGCTGGAGAGGATTCCTCCTCCGCTGAGCCGGAAGCTGCAGACGCGTCTTCGTTGCCTAGCAACAGTGGCTCAGCTGCCGGAAACGACCCTGCTGTGTCCCTTGGCTCTGAAAGCGGCGGCAGGCAAGGCGCGGGGTCGGCGCTGTCTTCTGCCGCTGACTCTGAGGTCAGCCATGGAGATGCAGTCGCCGGCGGAACGCACATGGACAGCGGCAAAACAGCCGGGAGGGGTGGCGGTGAAACAGCCGGGAGGGGCTGCGGTGGAGAATCGCTGTTGCCTAGCAACATCAGCGCAGGCAGGGAAACCAGCGGAGGCGGAGGCAGGATCGCCCGGAGAGGTGGCCACGCCAGCGGGGCAGGTTTTGGAGGTGTCCGCAGCGCTGGCAGGGGCGGGGGGGCCTCGGAGACTGGTACCACCCCCATCTCTGAGCGGGGCGGGGTCCGAGAGGCCGGCTGTGGCAGCACCGCCCACTCCCATCCCCCTGGAGAGAGAGAAGAGGGGGGAAGAGACCGCTCCATCTGCGCACGCTCGGGAGAAAGAGTTAAAAAAAACCTTCTTCTCATGGCGAAGTTTCACCGCCCCCCCGCCGGGGGGCAGGGGGGGCTGGAAAGCAGCATCTCATCCCCCTTTCAAAAGGTCTTCTCCCGCTGGGAATGGAGGAAAGGGAACTTGCCCTGTGCAATTAGCAATCCAGGAAAAAACAGCTGCTCTCCGCTTCAAAACTGGAAAGAGCTTTCTTAAATGCTGGGTAGACGGGAGGGAATCCGCACCCCTGACCCCAAACGAATCGGAAAAAGGAGTCCATGCACTCCCATACAAAAACATCCAAGGCAAATAGCACATCAGTAAAGAATCCAAAAAACTTTGCCCATTGAAAGAACTCATAGAGATCTGTTTCTGACAGGAAAAGTCCATCCTCTTCATCCCATTTTTGCCAGAGGGCAATAAGGTTCTTCTCTGAAGGAGAGAAATGAACCTCATTGTCCAGAGGGGACATTCCCCATATGAACAGCCACAAACTACGAAAGGCTGGTTCATCAGGAAGGGAAAAGCCAACAGTACCTTTTGAAACAGTCCAGCAAGCTCTGGCCAGCTCCACGGTTCTGCTGCTCTTTTCAAACATCTTCCGGGAAGGGTTTCAGGTTCACTTATGGTCAGCCTTGGCTGTGAACTCTGTCCAAATCAGGATCTTCAGTTCTTCAGCTCCTGGCTTGAATCCACTTCTGTGGTCACTTCTAAAGCAACCATCAAATGCTACACATACAGGATTTTAGCCAGTGCAGCAATTTGCTCCTCTGGTCTTATCAAATTAATATTTGTCCTTACACGAGGGGTCCACCAAATGTTACATGGCTTTGCAAGGGTTCCTCAGGGTGAGAGAGATAGACGAGAATCTTGGTCTCATGATCAGAAGGCTGGATTTATTATTTTATGATATATAATACATCATGACTATACTAAAAGGAATACAGAGAAAAGTTCAGAAGCTGCTAAGCTAAGAATAGAATAAGAATCTAAAAACAAGAGAGCTCTCTGTGAATCTGTCCCCGAGCTTGGTCCTGTGATTGGCCCTTAATTGTACACATGGAACATGAGCCAATCACAGGTGCACCTATTGCATTCCACATCAGCAGATAATTATTCTTTACATTCTCTTTCTGGGGCCTCAGCTTCCCAGAAGAGGAAAACTCCAAAAAGAAAGGATGTTTATGAAAGAATGTCCGTGACAGTCTGTGACAGGGCTGAGACCAGAGCCCAGTGGATTCTGTATCTACCATCACCTGTTGGGACAAAAAGGGCACTGATCTGCGCCTCGGTGTGGCTGATCTCAAAGCCCATCCTGTTGTGTCCTGAATGGGGGCAACAGCTTGTCTGGGCCTCAGGCTGGCTCTGGCTTCTTCCCATCAGTGCCTGTCGGTGCTCATGCTTGGGCTTTGCCAGCCTTGTTGTGGTCGCTGCCCTGTCCCTGAGGGCTGGAGGGACTGCAGAGGCTGGAGCCTTCCTTAGCTGGGAGAGGGGCATCTTTGAGCTCAGCCTGCTCATAAACAGGTCAGTGTACTGATGCTGAAAGCCCCATCGGGATCAGTTATAGCTTGAGCTGCTCTGGTTTACAAATGGGAAGGCATTCCTTTGGCAAACTGCTGAAAGGTGGGGAAGATGTTCTTCTCTCCTGGGAATGCATCTCCCCGTGCTTTGTTTCCTGTCAAGAGAACTCTTCAAAGGTCTGTACAAAATCAGTCTCTGTGCTGGCCACCTGTGCTGCAGAGCTATCTGCCTGGTTGTGGTTGTTGTTACCCAGATGACCACAAAGGGCTCAGAGCTCCAGGCACTGGGGCTACCTTTTGTATCTCCTGGAAGCTGGGATCTCTGCTTTAAAGTCAGCATCTTGCATTTTGTTTTCCTCAGGGAGAATGGTGAACCCCACTGAAAATCCCCTGATGAAATACACCCATCTGAAATATATTGGCAGCGGGTGAGTCCAACAGCAGTTACTCCTGCACAACTAATGGCCAGGTGTTTTTCTGGTGGAATGTCTATCCAGCGTGAAGTCAGGCCAGCTGCAAAGATGTTCACACACTGGGGATAGATTGTCCCATCTCTCAATGCTGCTCAGAATTTGTGAGTGGGCTCAGAAGGCATTGTCAGAGATGCCTTGCTACCAAAGTCTTGCCTGCATCAAGGAACGGGACCTGGAAGGTCTCCTTGTCTCTCAAGTGTGGGACAGCTCTGTTAATTTCTTTAGCATTTTTTGTATGTCTCAAAATCATACTGGCACACTAATGAAAAAAGAAGATACTTGTTTGCCTGAAAGAGCAACCTACACCCTATCAAAGCTGTGAGATAGCAGTTCCCAGGAACAATTATTTCCCCTGGTTTGAAGAAGGAAACACTCTGTGGTCAGGATAGGAACCACACTTTACAAAGTGAAACCTAAGAGGAAAGACTAAACTCCCTTCAGAAGTTGAACCCCAGTGCTTCAGGAACAGGCCCAGTGCCCATGCACTTGAGAGGAAAATGCATAATCTGCCTTCTGGCAGAGCCCTCCTGCATCCCGCAGGTTTTGACACTTCCAGCAGAGATCTCCTGTGTGGGCTAGCTTTCACTGCAAGATCTAAATGGCTTCTCCTTTCTCTGCTTCTGTTTTGTTTCTAGGACTTTTGGAGATGTTTAAAGAGCACTGGACACTGCCACAGGAGGAGAGGTAAATGTCAACAGCACCTGCAGACTCTGCTGCACTCGAGGGCTTTCCCCTATGGTGTGAGCGGTGGCTGGAGCTTTGGGCAGAGCTGTGCTGAAAAGGCACAAGAAGCAAAGACTGGTGCCAGCCCACAAAACACATTTGGGACTTTGTCCTCCTGAGCTGCCAGAAGTAAGGCAAGGAGGGCAGCGGTTCTTTTCAGAGAAGGATGCACTCACTCACTCTCCATTGCTAAAACAAAGGTGGTGCCTTCAAGCACCTCACTGCTCTTTGGGGCTACAGCTTCAGAGTCCTGAATTCTCATTTCTGGCTGCCAGCAAATCCATGTGAAAGTTACTGGTAGTTCCTTAGCCACCTGCAGTGCTGCACTTGGGAACTGCACATAGGGAAAGTTCTGCAAGGTGTCCCTGAAAGCCCTAAGCCCTGTCCATATCACAAGATGTATCCACAGAGTATTAAGGCATGGATTACTTCTTCTGAATCCTAGAAAGAGCAGCAGAGAGTGTGGTCAGAGGTTTGTGGGTGATAGTTGAGACATCACTGTTACCAAGTGGACAAGGCAAAATTACAGTGGCCCCAGGTGTCCTGTAACTGGCTCCCAAGGGAGCAGAGAAATAGACTGTTGGAATGTCAGTTCCTAATTACTGCAGTGCCTAATCACAAGGCAGTTTTGCACATCTCAGCTGTGTCATTGCAAAAATCACTCGCTCCACGTGCCTTGTAGTCTCGTGCCGCCAACCTCTCAAGTTACTGATTTTCAATGTCGTTTTAGGTGGCAATAAAAAAAATAAATCTTCAAGGAGTGAGGAGGAAGGAGCTAACCTTTAACGAAATAATGATCATGAAGAGGTATAGGAGTCCCAATGTTGTGAGTTATTTAGACAGGTGAGAGGTCATGGTCTTATCCCATGAATGTGCATTTACATACAGCAAACATGAGAGTTTAAAAACCCACTTTGGTCAGTGGCAGAAGGTAGAGCTGTTAATTTTTATTTATTCATATTTCTCTACTCATCTCCAATGGATGAGAAGAGAGTGCATCTTGTCTGCATGAGTCTTCTCTGGCACACCTACTTTGATAATTATTCCAAAATTATTCAAAACCTGAATCTGCTGTAACTTCCTAACTCAATAGCCTGGAAGTTCACTGCCTCCACATTTATTTGGGATTGATTTTTTAAAGTTTCTTAAGTGCTGATGAACCATCCTAAAGTGAATTTCCCTTGGATTGTTTCCCCTCTTTGCCATTGCTATGCATGCCAGGAAGACTAGGTGCTTATTTCCAGAAACACCACGCCTGACACGTTTTTTATCTGGGCTGTTTCTAAACTGGACTTTTCATTTGCTGCCCATCTAAGACATCTCCTTTTATACCGCTGTGTCTTTCTCTTTGAGACTGCACAGATTGCAAATAATGCACAGCCAAGAGGGAATATCTATTCCTTTGATTCTGTCCTTGTAACAAAGGCATCTGGAAATAAGAAACCTGGAAGCAAAAATTTAACGTAGCCATGCATGTTCGTCTACATGCCCTTGTTTCCTTCTTTCAGCTACCTTCTGAGCGAGGAACTCTTGCTGCTTATGGAGTACATGGATGGAGGCATTCTGAGTGATGTCATCAGCCAGACCTGCCTGTCTGAAGATGAGATGGCAGCCATCAGTCGGGAGGTCAGCAATCCCATCTGTGTTTCCAAGGGCTTGGGCAGGATTGTCTGGGAAACAGGGGCTCAGAGCTGGAGTGGTTTCCTGTGCCAAGCTTTGTTTCTGTGTTGCTGGTATGCTATGGGCAAGTAAAAGCATCTCAAGTGAAAGGCCTGCCAGTGCCCCTGCACTCCCTGTACTCAGTGCCAATACACTTATCTCCTGCTGTTGAATTCTTGCTCTGCCTCTTGTATTTGTATTTGCTGTTCTCCAGCTTGCCTCTCTAAATGTTTGCCTGGAGTCTGTCTTCACTGCATTCCTTGCCTGTAAAAGCAAAGGTGCTGGTGGCAGGATTTGAAATGATTAGCAAAGAAAAAAGAGAGAGACCCATTTCTCTCAGTCCTCAGCTAAAAAGAATAGGAGTACAGCCAAAATGCTCTTTGCTTCTGAGCACATGCACTGCAGCAGGAGTCATCCTGGCTGGTTGGCAGGGGACAGCCTACAACAGCAGGTGCTGTTCCTCTTTCAAAAGTTGACATGCCTTTCCTCAGAAAGGTCCTGCTCTGCAGGTGTTAGAGCAGCAAGCTCTTCCTCTCAGTGGCCATTACTGTTCTGCCATTATTCCCCATTCCCCCAGAGAGGGAATCTTTTAGATTCTTTGTTTCTTTCTTGAAATCACATCACTCGTTTTTGCCCACCACTTTCTGTTTTCTCTCTCAGTGCCTGCAAGGACTGGATTTTCTTCATTCAAACGATGTGATCCATCAAGATGTGAAGAGCAGCAACATCCTTCTCAGAACTGACGGTTCTGTCAAGCTGGGTCAGTATATTCTTGGTCAGGTGCAGCGTTCCAGGGATGTGGGTGTGGAGCTGCTTGGAGTGACTGCCAGCTCCCCAAAAATGGTGCTGGTGGCAGTGCAGGGACCCCTGCTGCAAGCTGAGGGCACAGTTGCAACGTGCACAGAGGTATAAGGAACCACAAGCAGTCAAGAGTGGCATTGCTCTGTGTGTCCCTTCCAGAGGGAAGGAGTTACAAGTCTAAAGTTTCCAAAGAACAAAAGCCACTGCTGGAGGCAGTGTAAAAAATGGGGGGACTTTTTAAGTCACCAATGCCAGGAGATTCAACAGCACATTTTCAAACTTCTACTGGGAAATTCTTTTGCTTGCTTTCCTAATTGCACAAAATTCAAATAAAACCAGTATTTTGCTTTCTCCTCAGCTGATTTTGGCCTCTCTACTCAGCTCACTCCTGAGCAGAGCAGACGGGACAGTGCTCGCTAACCGGGACTCCTTGGTGGATGGCGCCTGAAGTGGTGACAGGTCAACCATATGGCCCCAAAGTGGACATATGGTTTTTTGGAATTGTGGGGATTGAAATGATAGAACAAGAACCTCCTTACTTGAGCAAAAGTTCTGGCATGGTAAGGAGCAAATACTCACTGATCCCACTGTCTTTCTCACCTGTCCCCTGTCCTGCGTGCCGTTGGACAAAATCCCATTGCCATCTGCTGGAACTACTTCCACCAATATCCCTGCAACACATCAGCATCTGCTCTAGTTTTGGTTGCATCGGTGGGTAACTCAAGCCTTATCACATGCAAACAAACTCCATTCTTAGGCAACACCTTCCTGTGGGTTATAAGTGGTTCCAGTTCTTTTGTCTGTGGAGATGGCCCCAGTAACAGGAAACAAGCATCTTAGAACTTCCGTTATCTTTCCATAAATAAAGGAATGAAACCCAAACCCAACAAAGTTTCTAAAACTGGGGTCTTTAGAGAGGAACCTAACCCACTGTGCAGTTGCTTCTCACTGGGAAACATGCCTGAAACCTGGGCATGAGGGTGTAAATGCCAAAGAGTCTCTTCTGCTTCTTGTGCAGTGCTGCTGCACTGCATTTAGTGACCGTGTTTCTCTCCTAGCCCAAGGAACGTTCTCTGTGTCACCAAGCCGAAGCCTGGTGTATTGGAGATCCTGCCAAAACCTCCTGTTTGTTTTCTGACAATTTCTGGAATGGGTCTACCACTAATGTATTGACTTGAGTAGCCAAATGAGCAGAGGTTTACCATAGGAATGGCACCTCTCCTTCTTCTGACCATGAAAATTTCTCTTTTGAAAAATGGGAAGCTGAAATTTTCAGACTGCTGAGAGACAGAGCTGCAGGTGTCTCCTGTGTGTCCAAGCAGGCATTTTCATCCCAATACATTTGTGCAGGCATCTTAATGTGTCTGTGTTGAAGATGAGATTGTAAATGTTTGTTTCATTACCTGGGGATTAACTGATGGATTTCCTTTCTTTCCTTCCAATTCCCATTGTTTTCAAGAACAGCAAAAAAAGCTTGATGAGTTTTGTTCTATGGCAGCTGTGCTTAAAGGACCAACAAGTACTGCAGAGATGCCTTTCCTGTACTAATCCTTGAAATTTGTGTAGCAAAGTCCCTCTTCCAAAAAGCCTCTCAAGCTGGTGTGAATCCTCAGAGAAGCAAATGTTCTTGTGGTGATGTAGTTCCTACTAACTAGGTCAGTCAATGAAATCAACTGCCAAGGCAAGATCTGTGGGATGGTGGAAAAGCTGTGGCTGCATTGGGGTTTGGGGTTTTTGTTGGTAAAGTCATCTCTGGGTGTCTGCCAGGGCAGAAACTGCCACTGCAGAGCAGAGGTTAAACAAAGGGATCTGGGAGAGCACTTAGAGATGTGAAAGCAGTGGGTGGAGCCTCGTGGTTTTTTTTTTCCAGGCTCAACACCTGATAGCCACAGTGGGGACCCCAAAGCTGCAGCAGCCCAAGCTCCTCTCAGCTTTGCTGCGTGACTTCCTGAGCTGCTGCCTGCAGAGAGATGAGGAGCGGTGCTGGTCTGCCAAGGAGCTCCTGCAGGTAAAATGTGAAGGGGGTGCAGGTGAAACAGGCTCTGAGGGATGGGCTCCTCCTCCACTCAAGTCCAAGGCATCAGATGAGCCCTCTTCCTCCTCACCTCCACTCTTGGTGCTCTTCAGATTAAAACGGTGAGGAATCCTAGACTGGGCTGGGCTGGCAGGGCCCTGTAAAGGTCCTCTGGTTCACGTGTCCTGCAATGAGCAGGGACGTCTTTAAAGAGATCAGGTTGCTCAGAGCCCTTTGCCACCGGAGCCAGAGTGGTTGCAGGGATGGGGCACCTACAAGCTCTTGGGGCAAGCTGTGCCAGGGTTCCACCATGCTCCAAGTAAAGAAGTTCTTCCTTAGACCTACTCTGATTAGATGCCCTTTGTGTTTAAAAATATTTGTCCATATCCTATTGTAACTGGCCCTGTTAAAAAAGATGTCTTCCACTTTCTTCAAAGCCACTCTGAAGTCTTGGAAAGTGGCAATAAAGTCTCGCTAGGGCCTGTTCTTCACAAAACTGAAAAACTCCACCTCTCTCCTCATTTCCTGAGAGGAGAGGTGCTCTGTCCTCTGAGTGTTTCTGTTGCCCTCTTTTGTGATTTGGTGGGGTGTTCAGTTTTATCTAATGGCAAAAGAATTGAAGTAGAGCAATGCAGGGTACAGAGACATGAAATGGTGGTGGAGGAACCCAAGGAAGCCAGTCCCATCTGAGCAGTCAGAGATTTGGCTGTGGGCAGGAGGGGCTGTGGGGGGCTCACTGTGAGCCTCTGAGGGGCCCTGGTTTGTGCCCCCCCGCCCACCCTTAGAGGTTTCTGCCACGCAAACAGGGACAGCTGGGAGGGACTTGTCCCAGCCCCATCTGCTGCCTGGCACGCTCAAGCAGATGGGAACTGCGCCAGGGTTACTGCCAGATTGTGTGGCAGAGAGGAACTGCAGGACCCAGTGCCACTGGGCTGGCCCTGCTGGGAAGGAAGGTGCCATCCAGCACACGAGGACATGGGCATGGAAAGGTAGACACTGCTTTCTGTCCCTGTGGGAATTAGCACAGTGCCTGTCTTTGAAAGGCAGGGACCTATGTGAGCCCTTGGAGTTTCCTGAAAGGAAGAAAACCCAGGGACAGAAAGCACCATTTCTAGAGCACTGGCAGGGCAAAAATCCCAGCGTGATGAAGACATCACAATAAACAGATAAGTGGGATTCTGGGCCACATTTGCCCGTGATGGCAAGGTCTTGCTCATTGGGGATGACTGGGGAGCAGATGGTCCCATTGCTCTTCTTTCTGGGTCTTGCTAGGAACTTGATGTATCCTGATTGAGTCTCTGAAGCACTGAACTTGGAAAGTAATGGTTCACTGTTCTTTATTGTATTTTTTTTTCCGGTGGACAGCATCTATTTGTAACTTCAGCCAAGCCAGCATTCATCCTGGCACAACTCATCAATTCAGTGAAGAAGAAGAATAGCCCTAACCCTAAACCCTAACCCTAAACCCTAACCCTAACCTTAAATGTTAACCCAAACCCAAACCCTAACCCTATCCCTATCCCTAATCCTTACCCTATCCCTAGCCCTTACCTTAACCCCAACCCTAAGCCTAAGCCTAAACCTAAGCCTAAGCCAAACCCTAACCCTAACCCTAGGAGATGAGAACGTAACAATCAAGTCAAGATGTTATCTCTGTTACCAATTTAGAGTAGGATTGTAGAGTAGGGTTGTTGAAGAGATTTGTAGCATAGGATTATAGATTAGGGTTGTAATTAATTAAAGTTTCTGAAACATCAACTCATTTGGAAGATTCTCCTCCTTCTGACCCCTTCAGAAAATTCAACATTTCCTTCTGAATTATCAGTTGTTTTTTATTGGTGCTAAGTCACACATATGGCTTCTTTTGTATGGTTTCATAAGTGAGGAGGGCTCTTCTTCATTCATCCTCTCCAGACCACACTGTCTTTGGAATATGACCCACTGGCTGGTTATGGCACAGCTGTATTTCTAGATGAGGCAGAAAGGGCAATGGCATTTGAAGGCAAAACCAAAGGAAGAATGAGGCAGCCCAAACATCTTGTGCAGATGCAGGCCTTCAGCTGTGACTGGAGAGCAATGGGGTTCCTGCCACTTGGATTTGTATCCCTAAATGCAATAATCTCTTTGGCTGGAGGAGAGCCTTGCTCAAGTGAGAAAGCAGAAAGATCAGAGAGGGTGCTTGGGAAGGTCTCCTGTGGTGCAGAGCTGTCAGCATCTGTGAGGTGAGAGCGGGCCCGGCCTTGCCCGGGCTTGAGCCCCAGCAGAGCCCTGGCAGAGGCCGGAGCAGCCTGAGCCCCGGCAGAGGCAGGCTGGAAGGAGGCCCTTGGAGCTGTAAGAGGCAGCAGCCAGGCCCTGGGTGCCTCTTGCTGGGAGCGGATGAATCCTCCGCTCTCAGAGCCCAGATGGCAGCTGGCTGCTGCCGAGGGGAAGTGCAGCCGTGCTGGGCACAGCCCGGCCTGGAGGCATTGGCCATCTGGAGTGTGCCCAGGAGCAGGGAAAGGCCAAGGGCAGCCGAGGGCTGCTGGGCTGGCTGAGGATTCCTCCTCTTCTGCCAGCTGCCCTGCAACTCCTGGCAAAGGTCAGCAGTGTGTGCAGCACTCTGGGCACCGGGGCAGGGAGCCGGGCTGCTCGGCAGGCTGGAGCACAGGGCAGCTCCTTCAGGCCCGGCACTTGTGCCAGGGAAGCGAGGCCAGCGTTAGGTAGGGACAGCTTGGCAGGGCCCATCTGCAGGAGCCAGCGCCTCACGCAGCTCTGGGAGGAAGCACCTGCAATCCTGCAGTTCTGCACTGAGCCAGAGCAAAGGTGTGAGATGCAGAGTGTTTGGCAGAAATATTCAGGCCCACCAGGCCAGCCTGCTTTGTGCTCTCTGGCGCAAAGCAAGGGCTGTGCAATGCAGCTCTGAGCTGCTGGGAGAGAGGCAGTCGAGGATGTGCCTGAGGTGAGTCAAGGGGTTAGCTGAAAATGTAATTAGGATAACTGAAAATGCAGATGAGTTGAGGAGCCAGCTGGGAATAGAATTGGGAAAGTAGAAGATTGCATGTTTTAGTTAAGATTTTCAAATGAGGTAAGAAGCTAAGTTAGTAATACAGCTAGCAGAAATCACATCCCTTAGTTAAAGAGTACCAAATATATTAGGAACATAAAGCTAGGAGTGCCAGGGGTAGAGAAAGCAATTGTGAAGAAGCAGATACCATAGAAATACCTTGCCTTAAGAATAATTGAACAGTTAGGAGAGGCTTGGACCATGAGCAGCAGGTCAAAAGGTCTTGCCAACTGGCCATGAGGAAGATGGCTTTCTTCCTCCCATACAACCACTTCCTCATTTCAAAATCCCACCAACCCAGTTAAGGGAATACAATTGCACAGCTGTAATAGATATTCAGCTGATAAAAACGCGAAGCAGGCAGGTGATAATTACGTATTACGCGTCCTTAGAAATCTAATGTAAAACCTTTTCTGTAGAAATAGAGAGCAGGAGTCTGCAACTCCTTCCTCGTGTCTTTGGAAACTAGTTCACATGTGACCAGGGCTGCAATAAATACCCTTCTTTTCTACTATAATTAGTTGAAGAGTCATCTGTCCATGCTTCAAGGGTTATGCTGGAGTAGTGAACTGATTTGGAAGGGAGCAGAAGAGTTTCAGCAGGCAATTTTTGGAAGAGATGGAAGCCTCTTGTGACTGAAGGGAAAGCTATTTGGAATGGAGTAATGATCCCAAAGTCTATACAATTCTATCTTTGTGTCTGAATTTAAATCAGAATGATTATAGATAGCTTCATGCAATTTGTCTACAAATTTATCAAAGTCTTCATTCTTTCTTTGACAAATCTGTGTAAAAGACATAGTGTGTAACTTATCTGGAAGTGCAAGGATAGCATTATATGCTAGTTGTTGGCTCATCTGTAAGACTTGATCAATGCTTCCAGCCTGGGCAGTGGCAGTAACCCAGGGTCCCTTGCCAAGTAACTGTTGTGCTCTTAAACTATACAGAGGATCACCCTGCACTCTAGGTCTTGCTGCTTCTTGAGCACACTTTTCCTCCCAGCTTTTATGACACATCACCTGCTAATGGGGTGGCATTCTAAGTCTTATTAGGGTATGCACATCAGCTGGAATTAATGTGTTAGATGGAAAAATATACTGCAGAAGTGACAGTGCACGTTGAGATTTTCAACCAAATTGTGAAATTGCAGCTCTCAACTTTCCTAAAATCTTCCAATTGAAAGGTTTTCAAACTCTACTTGCAGCATTAGTTACTACAGGAAAAGCTTCTACATCATTTGAGAGAAAAGTCCCTTCTACAAAAACTTCTACAATAACTGTTTTCTACTTTCATTTCTCTTTTGTGGAGATAAAGCTTGGCCTGCAATTCCTCGGAAAGCATTAGGAAGACCATGCTATTTTGGGAAATTGACACTGTTTGCCCCTAGCATTCAACAGATGCTTGACATCAGGCACAAATTCCAATGTCCAAAACGTAGTGTGCATCCATTAGGCTCAGACTGCAGCGATAATGTAGAATTGTGGAATTTGCCTTCAGTTAAATTGGCATCACTTTTTACACCAGGATTAGCTTCATCAAAGGCCCTTACATAATTCAAACGATTGGCCTGTTGGACAGGAAAACAAATTAACATTAGATCTGCAATACTGAATGAGCTTACCACTGTTTTAGGTATAATACACCATGCTGTGTTACAGGATAGGGCTGCTATAGATTTTTTGTTGCTAGCACAAGGAGGTGGGTCTGAAGATTTTGAAGGGATTTGTTGCATGAATCTCTCTGACCACTCTGAATCTATTCACAAGAAACTGTCATTGCTTAAGGAGAATGTGAAAAAGCTGACAGTTGTTTAGAATTCTTTTGATGAGTGACTAAAATCCTGGGGAATAACAGGCTGTCTCAAGGACTTTGTATGCTTTGGCATTATGTATTATTGCCTGTATTAGGTATTCTTGGCTATGTAATTAATAAAAAATTCTACATATTATTGTCTTGGTATTCTTTTTTCAATTCTGCTTATTGTGCCTTGCTTACTGTGCTGTGTGCAAAAAGCAATTGACCGTGCTTTTAAATCAGTCTGGCTTGTGCAAAAAAAAAAGCGGGGAACTGTTGAAGATATTTTGCAGGTTGAGGAGTTCTGGTAAGACAAGGGCCATATTTAGCCAATGTACTGAATCCAGCCTGCTTGTAATAATGGACAATGAACACGTTCACAAAGAATGAATTATGGACATAATCAGAAATGGGGTTGGTATGTCCTTGAAAAAGATACAAGAAGAAGAGTCATCAGGACTCAGCAAGTTTGTCAGCAAGCTTGGGAAAGTGAGCCAGGGGTGGCTAGACAACCCCAGCAAGATGAGTGAAAAATTAGGTAATCCAATCAGCATTCTATTTTAGTCGTGTGAACAGCTAGGATTAACCAATCATGTATTAGCTAGAGACACGTGGACAGTAGAGATTTATTATAAATAGAGTTTTTTAGGAATAATAAATTTAGCTTCACTGGATCATACTGGTCATGGTGTGATGTCCATGAACTTCCGCACCCCACACTTAAGAGTGTGTTGGTGCTGCCCAGGAAATGTACACATTTGGGGAAGTGCCCCTGGAAGAGAGGGGCTTGATTCCCAAGGAAACTGGTTTCCCAGGAGCCCCCAGTGATACAGGTGCAAGTGTCTCCATTTGACTCCCTGTGTTTCCTTCAGTCCTTGAGGCCCCACGCACTTGGCAGAGGGGCAGGGCAAGGATGTGAAGAGCAGCTTTGGCATCTGCCTGGGCCTGCAGAGACCAAGCTAGGCACCTGTGGCAGGGTTTGTTGCCCACCTTTGAGCACAGGTCTTAGCCAGATCCTGTTTGTCCGGCCAAGTGCCCCAAAGCTCTCTTGGGGAGCTGTGAATTCAAAGGCCTTGATGCACACATTCATGCCACCTCCCCTATCTGCTGTGTTTTAACTCTTGGCAAGATGTGTTTGCCCTGTGCTTGCTGGAGGCTGCTCTGTTCCAGAGCCAGCACCGAGCTAGACTGTGCTGGCCTGGCACTGTGGAGAGTCCTTCCCTGAGCATTTGGCTGGGCTTGGTGTGTCCAAGGCTGTCTTAGACACTTGGGTCAATGGATTTCTTCCAATCAGAGGCATTTTGGGTGGGGTGGGGGTGCCCCCGGGGCAGTTGGCAGCGTGTCCAAGGGCCCTTGCTGACATGGCACAGCACGGTTACCATGGAGCAGAATGGAACAGGACCCTTTGTGACACATGGTGACATGGGTGCTGGCGGTGACGAGGCAACGCCACAGTGCTCGGTGCACGTGACAGGACAGGAGGTGACAGAGCGGTGTGGTGAGGTGTCCCCGCACAGCCGGCTCACTGATTGCTGACCTAGAGCTTTTCCAAGGCATCTTCCATCCCTGCAGCTGGTGCCCTCGTGGCCAGGCTGTGGGAACCTCCATCGTTCACCAGGAGTCTCCTGTCATTGTGGCAGGAGACCTCGAGTGCAGGACTTGCTGTCCTGTAGCTTTCCTGAGGCTCCTCTGTTGGAGGTGCCTGCAAGGCACGACTGCAGCACTCGCTGACTCAGGCCTTTGCCGAGGCATCTGTCTCGAAGGTGCCCTTGAGGTCAGACAGCAGGATGGCAGGCAGACTGCTCAGCCTGTTCAAGAGGCTTCACGGCAAAAAAAGCAAAGGCCCTGCAGCTGCCCCAGTGCAGCAGCCTGCACAGCTGCAGCAGTTGCAGCCACTGCAGGACGGTGAGTGGTGGAGCTGGGCCGCAGGGCCGGTGCCTGCAGCCATCCTGGCCCCATCCCATCCCATCCCATCCCTGCAGACACGCCCATGGATGGGATGGGACAGGGGCTGGGGCTACCCCCACCAATGGCCATGCTCCGTTCCCTGGGCTCCCGGGGGGCTGTCCCTGCCTGGGGAGCACAGGGCTGGGCTGTGTTCTCCGGCCTCTCCCGCAGCCCCTCAGCTCTGGCTGAGCTCTCTCTTTGACAGATGCGGCCCAGGACCAGACTGAAGAGCAGGAGCCCATCCGTGGCCGCTTCCACCGAGCAGCGCAGGTACCTGCGGCCATCCCCACCTGGGCTGGGCCTGCTGGCACTGCCCAGCCAAGCCCCGTGCTTGGAGCAGACCATGGAACGTCCCTCTCTTCCGCCTGTCCTTCTGCTGCAGACACTGCGGAGGTTCCTGTGCCTTCAGCACAAAAAGACCAGCGGCCCCACACCCGAGGGCACGGCCCAGCCTGAATCCAGGCCCAGTGAGCTGCGGGCAGAGGCTGCTGCCAGCACAGCGTCCTCTGACCTGGCCGCCAGCTCTGACTGGGAAATGGATGAGGGCTGGGAGGAGGCTGACATGGCCCTGACAGAGGGCACGGCCACCACCAACACCATCCCACAGGGCATCCCAGAGACTGTGGCCATGCCCATGCTCACTGTGAGTCCTAGACCTACTCTGGAGTTTTTCCAGAAGGGTTTTTATTCTCTGCAGCAGCCTGGGGCCAGGGCTGAAGGCCTCCCAGGATCACATGGCCCCTAAAGCCATGTCTGCTGGCCCCCCTCAGCGCCATCACAGTGAGCTGGGAAGGCAAGCACTTCTTGGGGGAAGCTGGGCAAGTTGCTCCCTTGGACAGCACTCCAAGTCTTCCCCATGCCGCTTCCTCCAGGTGCAAGCCGTGGTGAGTGCCATGCTGCAGAGACTCACGTCCTGTGAGTCTGTGGCCGCCGGTCTGCAAATGGCCATTGTCAGCCTCACTGAAGAACACCCTGCCCCCGTGGTGAATAGCCTCCTGCGCTGTGCCCCAACGTGTGACGGGTAAGGGGCACAACTGCCTCGAGAGCTCGGTGCTCACCGGCCTGTAGGGCCCCTTGCCCTGTACAGCCTGTCCAGTGGGCTCTGCCAGACAGGCGGAGAGCACCGGCACCCTCGGGCCCCTCTGTTTCCTGAGCCTGCTGCAGCTGCACGGGGCACGATACTGACGCACAGCTCTGGTCCCACAGAGCTGCCGCGCTGATGTGGAGAGCCATGGGCACCTGGGAATTAGCCCCATTAGAACATGCGGGACTTATCGGGGCAAGGCCACCTATACAATACATATATTTTACTATGACTCACATGCCACCTATACCCCTGCACCGCTGGTATTCACTTGTTTCCTTCCTATGGAGACCATTGTGACCCTGGGGAGCATTGTGGAACCAGTGGGCCATGGTGACACTGCAGGCCCTTGTGGAACTTGTTACACTGTAGGAACTTCTGGAACCAAGGAGAACATTGTGACACTGCAGGGTACCATGGATCCAAAGGGCCATTGTGACACTGTGACACTGTGGGGCCTCGTGGAACCAAGGACATCTTTGTGGTTCTGTTGGGCTGCATGGTCCCAATGTGAAGCAGTGGAGCTTGGTGGAGCCAAGAGGCCATTGCTGCATTTCAGGGCCTTGTGGAGCCAAAGGGCCATTGTGATCCTGCAAGGCACCGTGGATCCATGGAGAGCATTGTGGCATTGCAAGGCCTCTTGGAATCATGGAGACCCTTGTGACACTGTGGGGCCTCATGGAAGGAAAGGGCCATTGTGACACTATGGGAATTTGTGGAACCATTGGGGAGGGCATAGGAAACAGCAAGGCTTCATGGAACAAAAAGACCATTGTGACACTGTGGGGCCTTGTGGAACCATGGAGACCATTAAGATCCTTAAGGACTTGTGTAATCAAGGGGCCATTATGACACCTGAGGGCATCATGGAAGCAAGAGAACCATTGTGGCTCTGCAAGGCCTCATGGAAGCAAGGAGATATTGTGACACTGCAGGGCCCTGTGGAATCAAGGGAACATGAAATAGGTGTGGCTGCCTTGGCCTCCCAGGGGTCACCTGACAGGTCTGGCTGATCTTGGAATCTGGAAGGCCACTCCCATCTGCCCCTGAAACACTGGAGCTCTGGGCCTTTCTTTTTGTGGCAAAGAACTGTCCATTTTTTCCAGGCATCCATGGCTAAAATTAGGATTCCACCTCCAAATTTCTGTGTATTAAAGGATTGCTCCCAGACAAAAGTTTGTCTGGACAGACAAGTCTGGTTGGTCTTTGACTCCTGAGGGGCAGAACTCACCTATTTTCCAAACACTGGAAAAGACTTTGTGTTTTTCTTCTTATGGAAAAAACCCCATTCCTCTTCTCCAGGCACAAATGTCTGAAGTTAGGACTCCGCATTCATAATTTCAAATATTCAAGGGTTGCTCCAAGCAAACCTGCCAGGACAGACAGGTCAGGCTTGCCCTGGTGGTTACCGTTCATCAGCTCCTGAAACATGGGGGCTCCGTGCTTTTCTTCCTATGGAGACCAGTGTGACATTTGGGAGCCTTGTGAAATGAAGGGGCCATTGTGGCACTGCAGAGCACCATGGATCCAAGTGACCAATGTGACACTGTGGATAATTGTGGAACCAAGGACATCATTGTAGCTCTGTTGGGCCACATGGCCCCAAGGGACCAGAGCAAAGCAGTGCTGTGGTAGTTAGCCCAGGTGTAACTCAGAGTCAGCCAGATTTTATCCCGGAAGAATGGGCATGAGTTTCAAGCCCTGGGAATCATTAGTTTAACTTAGGGTAAGTTTGAGAGTTCCCCCATATGCCTTTAGTGTTGTTATGCTAAGTTGTCCAAGTTCTCCCCCCCTATTGGTTACTTGTTTCCCCTCTGTGGTTATTGTTCTAGAGTATTCTACCCTCAAGTGTGTATATTGTTGTTTCACCTTTATCTCAGGTCTTTGGATCCTGCCCCTTGTACTGTGCTCGACTTCTCCATGTTTATTGTTTTTCACCCTGTTACTAAAGTTCTTTTTGGGCAAGTCCATTGATCCTGCTTGTAGGAGCATTGGGGGCTAGGACAGTTGGGATGGACAGAGACAAGAGATGTCTCAAGCCAGGTCTTGGAATTTGTGGTTTATTGCAAAGGGTGTGGGTGCGGGGGCCTTGTTTGGAGCTGCCAGCCACAGCTCGGAGCAGGCCAAAAGAGGACCTCAAAAGAGGCACCCAAAATGGAAGCCCAAAAGAGGAGAGGAGTTCCCATTACTATGCAATAAATCTTCTTCTGTGCTGCATATTCTAATTTTCACTAACCAATCTATTACAAGATACAAATCTTACAGCATTTACATACGGCCTATAGGAATAATTACATTACCATACTGTGTTACATTTTAAACCCTAAAAACTACTCTTTGGACCCTTCTGCCAAGCTAGTAGGGTCTGCTCTGACCCGTGGACCTGTCTGCAAGCAGGGGGTATTGTTTCATCAAAAGGGGATTACCTTCAGCCAGCCATATCATAAGTTTTCCAGTCGTTCAGTAACTAAGGTATCTCAAAGCTTGCTTTCATTTCAATCTCACTTAAGTTTCCATATTTTAAAAATGTATTGCCAGGCAATCATATTAATAAGGCTTTCCTGTTTCATCTTCCCAGCATCTGCTTCTTTTCATTTTTACCACCCTTGCCCTGAAGTTGGGGAACCAGAAATGTTTGTCATAGCCACCCTCATTGCGACATTTGGCACCCAAATTTGGACTCTTTGGACGAGAGAACTGGAGGCCCGGATGGCACAAAAACCTCTCAGAGACTCAGTGTGGGAAGGAAAATCCTTAAAGATTGGATTTTTGGTATTTAAGAATACCGAAAAGTATTCTTAAATCCATAAAGTACCTTAAAATCCTTGAGTATCTCAAGGTATTAATGAGCCCCACTGAGTGTTGTTACTGACAGAACCTCTCCAGGGACTAATTACAGCAGATAAGTGGAGGGCATGATTTCAGAAAGCTCTCAGAGACTCCGAGGCAAAAGGTAAACCCAAGCCCTTTGGAAAACCTGCAGTCCCTGGGAGCATCCAGGAGCCCCCAGGGCCATTCCTGAACAAGGCTCCCCAGGGACTCCTTCCAGCAGATCTTTGAGGCCACTGGGATGTGGGCTAGGGGGGGATGCTGAGGGCAGGACAAGGGGGTGACAGTGCCCAGCCTGGCTGGGGCTGTGCCAGGAGACCCCAATGCCTCAGGACAAGGTGTCTCCTCCCAACCCTTGGTGGCACAGACCCTGCTGCTGTGCCCCAGGGCACCAAGACTTGGCTTCTCATTGTCCCCACCTGTCATCACTGCCTCTGCTCTGCCTGGGGCCTGGGGACACTTCCCCAGTCATGTCCCTCAGTGGGACCCATTAAAAGTCCAAGAAACTTTGGAGTTGGACTCTGACTTATAGTTCTGGAGAAGTTTCTTCAGCTCCCTCTCAGGGACTGATGTTCAGGGCCTGAGCACAAAGCCCCAGAGGCTCATTAAAGTCCCTGTGCTTGTCTGTGCTGCTGAGCTGGGCTGGGTTCCTGGCAGCTCCTGGTAACCAAGAAGAGCTTCAAAAGCACATTTCTCTTGATGAGCAGCTCTTCTGTCAGCCCACCAGGGCTGGGGCACTGCCTGCAGCCACCCTGGGCACAGCACAGAGGCACAGAGATCTTCAATCAGTCCGGGCTGGGAAGGTGCTGAGAAGTGCCTGGGGCACAATCAATGCCAGCCCTTGGCACAGGAACCTCTGGCTGCAGGACAATGCAGCTGCAGCTCCTGGAGACATCTCCTAAAGATGGAACATCCCACTGCCTACAGACCCTGTGAGTACATTCTCTGATTGTCTCTTGTGCAGAGCAGCCAGGGATGCCCAGGCCTGTCCTGCAGAACAGGGTCCTGCAGCCCCGGGCGCTGTGCTGGGCAGGGACTCTGCTGCCTTCCAGGGACAGCTCTCAGCCAGCCCTGGCAGCTGCTCCCAGCACTGGGGGACAAGATCTGGGTGCGAGGAGACAGGTGGTAAGGCTGGGAAGTGTTCTTATAGTGTGAGGAGGATGCTGCATTGATGAGCAGTTCTCTCAGCATGACATTTAACTGCAGAACATTTCCAAGTACATTACACAGGGAGCACAGCGAATCAAGGGCTGCACACAAGGGAAAATCCTGTTTTATTTAAGTACTACTCTGGGTTGCCTGGATGGGAAATTGTCTATAGATATTCATCTCTGGTTGAGGTTTAAAAAAATAAAAAAATGTTGTCTCGGATCTTAACAAACCAGCTAGTGACAGAAATCAGCAGAGGGTCTCTACGAGGCAGCCTCAGTGTCGCTTCCCCAGCCTCCTCAGGGTTGCTTTGATGTTGCCATCAGAGCCTGCAGAGCCAGAGCTGCCTCTGGGCAGTGCCAGAGCTGGGAGGTCTCTGCGGGGCAGAGCTGAGCCCCCAGGGCTGGGCTGGGCTCTGGCAGCACTGGCAGGGCCCAGCCCTGGGCACAGGGAAGCAGCTGCTGGCAGGGACAGCTCCAGACAGCAGAGCCCTGGGCAGGCAGTGGGGGGAAAGTGCCCCCAAGCTGTTCTGGGATATTTAAAGTCCCTCTCCAAACACAGCTATTGCATGATTATGTTTTTTACAGATCTCCATGCCAAGACATTGCAAATGTCCAACAGCTGCTCCATCAGGCAATTCCTCCTGCTGGCATTGGCAGACACGTGGCAGCTGCAGCTCCTGCACTTCTGCCTCTTGCTGGGCATCTCCCTGGCTGCCCTCCTGGGCAACGGCCTCATCATCAGCACCGTAGCCTGTGGCCACCACCTGCACACGCCCATGTTCTTCTTCCTGCTCAACCTGGCCCTCAGCGACCTGGGCTCCATCTGCACCACTGTCCCTAAAGCCATGCACAATTCCCTCTGGGACACCAGCACCATCTCCTACACTGGATGTGCTGCTCAGCTCTTTTTCTTTCTGTTCTTTATCACAGCAGGGTATTCACTCCTGACCGTCATGTGCTACGACCGCTACGTGTCCATCTGCAAACCCCTGCACTACGGGACCCTCCTGGGCAGCAGAGCTTGTGCCCACATGGCAGCAGTTGCCTGGGCCAGTGCCTTTCTCGATGCTCAGCTGCAAATGGCCAATACATTTTCCCTGCCCTTGGGGGCGGTAGGAACAGTCCAGAGCCCAAAGAGCCTCCATAGCTGTGCTGGAGACCAAGGCTGCAGGAGGGAGACCAAGGCTGCGGAATTGGGAGGGCATTGAATTCCAGCACACACCTCAGCTCTCTGATGATCCTGGCACCATGCTGGGCCCTGTTTCAGACTGGAGCAGAGCAGATGTTGATGGGACAGGGACCCTGCAGGGCTGTCAGGGACCTGTAGCTTGCAAGGTGCTCTGCTCTCCCTCTGGTGCTTTCAGAGAGATCCAATCCCAGCGGGGCACCTCAGGGCAAAAGTGGCACTGCCTGTTCATGGGCACACAATGGATGTTTGGCTGGAAAGGGACACAGATGTTTATACCTTTTTGGTTTTTTGTATACAACAAATCTTTATTATCTGGGTCATTTGAGTACTTTTAAGAATTGGCAAAGTATTCCTGCCAAGAAAAGGAATTTCCTGGATTTCCTGGATCCCTCTACTGATGGCAGAAGAAGGAATACTGATCCTCTACTCTTGTCACCAACATTCAGTCTAATACATCATGACCCTCTTTCTTCAAGTGTTTCCAGCTCTCCTGCTTAAATGGCCATGTCTAAGGACATGTCTTCATTTAGAGAAGCTGGATCTATGTCCTTCCCCTTTCTTCCAGTTTTCTTCCTGCAGCTATTTTCTGGCCATTCCAATGAGTCTCCCTTGACTGGCTTCATGCTTTGACCTTAAGGGAGTTGCCTACTCTTTCAGAAGTTTAAATAACTCCTTAGTCAGCATCTTAGTTGTAGTTCTATCTATTCTATCACCTCTTCTTATGCCTTTGTCTAAAATCCTTCCTTTATGGCTATCCCTTGTGGATGATGGACATGTCAGATATTGCTGAGATGTCACAAGGAACTGAAGGAAGTGTTTTGATGTTTAATAAATTTTATCACGGTCACAATTTTTATGTTTGCCATGAAGATAAACCTTTCTGTGTCTCTGAGTCTCACCAGTTCCTGGTCCCTCAAAGGACACAAACCTGATGAGTTGTGGTTCCCACTCCGGGGGCTGCACTTAGACCTCCCTCCATAGCCAGAGCAGAGCTCCCTTGTCCCAGAAAGTCCCTGGCAAAGGAGGGATGAAGGAAACAGGACAGGCTGTGAGGATCAAGGGGACGGCAGACTCAGGGAGAAGAATGACTTTTGCATTTGATGGAGCTCTGCCTCCCCTTGGCTTTGTTGAATGACAAGAAATGAACATCCCTCTATGTCTGTGGCAGCTCCTTCTCCAAGGAAAGCAGGTGGGAGTTGGAGCCAAGGAGCTGAAAGCTGCAGATGCAGCCTGGGCTGGAGGGAGCTCAGATTTGCACAAGGCTGCTTTGAGTGCCAGGGCTTGGATGGGGGAAATGGTGGGGTGGGGGTAGGGACAGAGTGTGATTGATTGTCAGCCATGAAGGGTCTTGATTTTCATATCTACTCAAACTGCATGAGGAGGTACTTGGATTCAGTGTCAACTGGAGATTGCACATAGCAATAAAAAACCAGGAAAAAAAAACGCATGTGACCTAAAAAAATCTCTTCTCGCTGTCTTTTTAAATATCATGCATTTACTTTGAATACGCTACTGAGATCTACCTAACCACAAATTATTTGAAAATTAAAATCCAATTATTCCCAGAGGCTTGGCTTGTTAAGGTGTTCTGAATGCTAATGAGCCCTGCCACACTGAATTCCTGCAATGAAGAACTGAAGGCTGAACAAGCCTCTGCAGCAGGAAAATTCAGCAGCAGCCTCACACTTGCTGAGGATGTCAGCAGCCCCACCACCCAGAGACCATGGGGGAATGGGCAGACAAGGAGAGCTTCCCTGGGGCTGGGGCAGCACAACTCAGAGGCACCAGCGGCTCCAGCTGGGAAATGGAGTGTGGAATGTGCCTGGGAAAGCCCTGCCTGGGCTGTGCCAAGCAGGACAGACAAGCCCTGACTCCCATCCCCCAAACAATTCTCTCAAACAAGAAGACATTTAAAAGGAATTACAGTTGTTTGTGTATTCTGAGTTGGACTCCCTGGAGAAATACGAACAAGAGATTCTGAGGAACTCAAAAGAACAAAACTGCCTTTACTGGGTACTTTAGAAAATCAGAGAAACTTTGGAAAAATGTTTAATACAACCTTCAATCAACAGAAAATACTTCTCAAAGCATTATTTTGGCCCATTCAATTTCATAAACACTAAAGCTGTTCAATTTGAAATTAATCAAAATTTTTAAGAGATTCGAAATAGAAGAAGACGACATAGAAAGAGAGAAAGGCAAAAATTATTTAGAGAAGCACACACACAGCTACCACCTCCTGGATTTCAGTGGTGTACAAATGGGAATTCCAAGAGGATACAGGGTCGAGATGTGTGCTTGCCATATGGTCTTAAATACCACAAGCCTTAAATACCCCTTGGTCTTGCTGGGCCCTTCCCCCAGGTGGGAGTTTGGCTCATTTTGTCCCTCAGGAGCTGGGCTGGGGCAGCAGAGGTGGCTGTGGAGCGTTGCCTGTGCTGTTCCAGGGACTGGCAGACACTGCTGGGCTGGGATAGAGGCTCTGGGGGTATTGGGGTCACAGGGCAGGGCAGGGCAGGGCAGGGCTGGGGTTACAGGGCAGGGCAAGGCTGGACCTGCCCCTTCCTCCCCCACACATGAAATGTTTTTAGCCAACAATCTCCTCCAGCCTGTCACAACAGGGAATGTTGGAAGTGGAGCCCAAATTTCATGGGCACCTGGACAAGGACAGTTCCCTTCCAGAGAAAGGAAAGCCCTAGTTCTCAGTTCATATTTTGTTTGATTGCCTTAATTTTGGAGTTTTTTGTTTTGTTTTGTTTTGTTTTGTTTTGTTTCCTTGGTGCACCTGAAGTGTCCAGTCAGGAGCAGAGTGACTCTTGCCAAGGAACTTTGTGCTGTTGTCCCTTAATATTAAATCTGGTTTTTGCTGATCCCTTGCTGGGGATTTTTTCAGCACTCTCAAGCTCTCATTTGTGACAGAGTGAAGGAGCCCTGGCCCAGGCTGTGGCCCTGGAGGTCATGGGGATGCTGCCGGGGGGGTCCCTGTCCCCCTGGGCCACCCCCAGGGCCCCGGACCCCGGTCCCCGTGTCAGGCTCTGGGGTCGATCTTGTGGAACATCCTCTGGGGGAGGCTGTGGGACCGGGGCCGGGGGGACCCAGGGGGACAGGAGACCCCGCTGTGCACGAGTAGGGTTGGACTGCTTTGGGGGGAGCTGTGAGGGGGGCTGGGGCAGAGTGACCTCCCCAGGGACTTCACACAGCTCCTGTGATGTCACACAGCCATCTGTGATGTCACTCTGCCCCTGTGATGTCACACAGGCATCTGTGATGTCACACAATCCCTGTGATGTCACAGCCCATGCTGGGATGTCACGAATCCCCCTTGTGATATCACAGAGCCAATGCTGGCATATCACTCTCTGATGTCATACAGCTGCCTCCTGGGATGTCACAGAAGACACTGTGATGTCACAAACTCACCCAGTGATGTCACTGTAAGTTCTCTGATGTCACAGACTGTTCTGTGATGTTACTCAGACACCCAGTGATACCACAACCCACTCTCTGATGTCACAGAGCCACCCTCCATGATGGCAGAGTCTGGTCTATGGTGTCACATCCTACCCTATCATGTCACAGCCACCTCTGTGATGTCACAATCCCCTCAGTGATGTCGCACAATCCTCTCTGTGATGTCATACTGACACTCTGTAATGTCACCGCACACATTTTGATCTCACAGCCTGCTCTATGATGTCATACAGCCATGCCATGATGTCACAACCTGCTCTGTGATGTCACACAATCCCCTTTATGATGCTGTAGCTGCTCAATGATGTCACACAACAAACTCTGTGGTATCAGAGCCCAATCTGTGACCTCACACAGCCCACTCTGTGCTGTCCCACAGCCCCTTGCTGACATCCTAGCTGCTCTGGGCCTCTATGACGCAGCCACAGAGGTGCTGCTGTGACACAGCCCCCTCTGGGACATGCCACAGCCCAGCCAGTGCTGAGCCCCTGTGAGCTCTGTCTGTGCCCTGCTGATGTCCCTGAGGGGCCCTGGCAGTGCCCCAGTCTGCTGGGCTGTGCACAGGAGCTGCTCCTGGCCAGAGCTGTCTCTCTGCAGCGCTGCCCTTGACAGGAGCTGCCTCTGGGCCAGGAGCCCGGCCCAGCTCAGCAGCACAGACACAGCACAAGGACTTTAATGGCCCTCTGGGGCTTTGGTGCTCTTTGCATCAGACTCAGTCCCTCAGAGTGTGCTGAAAAAACTTCTCAGGGACTCAAAAAGTGATTGAAACACAGAATTTTCTCATACTTTAAAAAGATCCGTCTGAGGGACAAGACTGAGAAAGTGTCCCCAGGATCCAGGTAGAGCAGAACACTGGAGGCAGTGATGACGGCTGGGGACAAGCAAGGGAAAGGTGTCTCTGGTGCTGAGCAAATCTGCACCTCAGTTCCTGCAGGCTGTCGGCATCCCCCAGCTGCCCCACCTGGCTGGCCCCTTCCTTTGCTGACAGCTCTGCCTCCTGCCTGCCTCTGCCTGTCCCCACAAAGCCTTGGGCTGCTCCAGGCTCCTTCTGGGGGACGTGCTGCCCCACATCCCTGCCCTGGCAGGGAAATTCCTTTCTCCTGGTGTCCGCTCTGCACCTCCCCAGCTGCCTTTGGTGCCATTATTTCCTTCTAAATCTTATATCCTCTATTAAGAAAAGGTCCAGAATCTCTGAAACCACCCTTCAATCCCTCCCAGGGCTCTCCTCTGCTGTCCTCAGTCTCCACCCCACTGAGCACAGAGCTCCTGTGTCCCTATACAGTGGTCAAATGCCTGATGCCAGGAGCACCTGGACAAGAGCGACAGTTCTTTTTTATAGGAGGAAACCACACAACCCCAGGGTTTGAAGGCAGATGAGAAGCAGTCACCAGAGGCCAAGGCCAGCCAGACCTGTCTGTCCTTGCAACTTTTGGCTGAAAACAACCCTTGGATATATGGGGAGTTTTAGGGGTGGAATTCCCTTTCCGCCATGGGTTCCTGGACTGGAATGACAGTTCTCCATAGAAAGGAAATGGCAGAGCCCCAATGTTTCAAAGGCTGATTAGAGGCCGCCCCAAGGAGGCCAAGGCAGTCAGACCTGTTTTCAGGGGAGAATCCTTGGACAGACAGAATTGGGGAGGCCCAACCCCACTTTTGTCTAGGGCCAACTGGACGAGAAGGACAGTTCCTTTCCATAGGGAGGAAAATACAGAGCCCCAGTGTTTCAAAGGCAGAGCTGACTCTCAGAAAATCAAGGGAACCTAAATAGTCCTGGCAGCTTTAATCTGGGAGCTATCCTTGGATATAACAAATATTGGAGGCAGATTCTCAACTTTTGCCATGGATGCCTGGACTTGAAAGAATTTTTGCCAATGGGAAGAAAAGCACAGGCTCCCAGTGTTTTGAAGGCTGATGAGAGGTGGCCCCCAAGAAGCCAAGGCCAGCCAGAGCTGTCTGTCCTGGCAGGTTTCATATGGGAATAATCCTTGCATTTAATTAAATTTGGAGGAGGAATCCCAATTTCAGCCATGACCCCCTGGAGGAGAAAGGCAGTCCTTTCCCACAGGAAGGAAAACACAGAACTCCAGGGTTTCAGGGGCTGATGAGAAATGACCCCCAACATGCCAAGGTCAGCTGAACCTTTCAGGCAGCCCCCAGAAGGGCCAGCCAATCAGACCTGTTCCATTTTCTGGGATCCTTGGGGCTCTGAAAGATCACAATGGCCCCTTGGTTCCATGAGGCCCTGCAGGATCACAACAGATCTTTGTTTCCATGAGGCCCAGTGATATAACAATAGTCTCCTTGGCTCCATGAGGCCTTACAGTGTCAAAATGGTTTCCTTGTTTCCATGGGACTCCGTAATGCCACAATGGCCCCTTGGTTCCACCAGGCCTGGATGTGTTACACTGGCCCCTTGCTTCCATGAGATCTTGCAGTGTCACAGTGGCTGTCTTGGTTATATAAGGCCCTGTGGTGACACAGTGGCCCCTTGGTTCCAGTGAATCCTGAAGTGTCATAATGATCTCCATGGTTCCATGAGGCCCCACAATGTCACAATGGACTTTTGGTTCCATGAGCTTTTGTACTGCCAAAAATTTGATGGTGTCACACTGGACCCTTGGCTCTATGGGGACTCACAATGTCAGAAGGTTCTCCTTGGTTCCATGAGGCCTTGCAGAGCCCCTTGATTCAACGAGGCCTCAAAGTGTCATAATGGCCTCCAGGATTCCATGGGGCCCTGCAATGTCACAATGGACCTTTCGTTCTATGTGTTCCAGCACTGTTCCATGAATCCTTAGTTCCATGGGGCCCTGTAGTGTCACAATGGACTCCTTGCTGCCACACAGTGCCACACAGTGTGACAACTGCCATTTGGCCTGCCAACAGTCCATGGTGCCACAATGATTTCTTGCTTCCAAGAGGCATTCTAGTGTCACTATGGCCCCTTGGTTCAGTGAGGATTTTGGTGTCAGAATAGTCTCCATGATCCCATAAGGCCTTGCAGTGTCACAATAGACCATTGGTTTAATGGAGCCCCACAGTGTCATTGTGGTCCCCTTGGCTCCACAAGGCTCTGAAATGCAACAATGGCCCTTTGGTTTCACAAGGCCTCAAAGTGTAAAAAAGGCTTCCATGGTTCCATGAGGCCCTGCTCATGGACCTTTGATTCCATGATGTCCCAGAGTGTCACAATGGTATCCTTGGTTCCATCGGACCCTTCATCCCATGGAGACCCACAGGAGTCACTGTAGTCCCCTTGGTTCCATGAGACCCTGCCATGCTATAGTGGGTCCCAAAGTGTCAGACCAGTCTCCATTGTTCCATGAAGGCCCACAAAGTCACTGTCATCCCTGTGGTTCCCCTAGGCCCCACAGTGGAACAATGGACAATTGGTTCCATGAGGTTCCTCAGTCCCAATGGTCTCCTTGGATCCACAGTGTCACAGCGGCCCCTTGGCTTCATGTGGCCACGCCGTGTCACAATGGCTCATGGTTCCATGAGGCCAACGAGTTTAACAACGGATCCTTGGTTCCACAAGGCCTTGCTGTGTCACAATGGACCCTTGGTTCCATAAGCTTTCACACAGCCAACAGGAGTCTCCTTGGTTACGCAGTGTCACCATGGTTCCTTTGTTCCATGAGGTTCCATAGTAGAACATGGTCACCTTGGTTCTGTGAGGCTCTGCAGCGTCACAATGGACCCATAGTTCCACGAGGCCTTGCTGTGTCACAATGGTCCCTTGGTTCCAACAGGTTTTTCAGTGTCCTAATGCTCTCCTTGGATCCGCAGTATCACAATGTGGTGTATCACAATTGGTTCAATGTGGCCCCAAAGTGCGAAAATGGATTTTGGTTCCATGGGGTTCCGCTGTGTCAAAATGGACCCTTTGTTCAATGAGTTTGCTCAGTGTCACAGCTGACTCCTTGGTTCTGTGAGGCTCCACTGCCACCAAATCTCCGAAATATCAGGATAAGACTCGTTAACACTAATTTCCTAATTAAGTGGGTATCATTTATTCAGGCCTGAGGTCTAGTGAAGGATAACTCCTAACCTTATGTGGACATGTAATTCTACCAGTGTCACTAAATGTGTATTACAATTTACCGATTACCCTAAAACCCACTCCAAGTTCCCAGATTCAGACCTTTTTTCTGTCACTGCATTCTTGAGCCAGATGTCTTCATCTTCTCTTCCAACCATTCCTGCTGGGAAAGGAGCCCCTCAATGCCTTGTTTCTCAGCTGAAAGTTCACAGGCACAGTAAAAATTGAATTAAACTTTTTGATATCAAGCCCAAGGCTTTTTGTGGGCAGGAAGAGGAAGAGCTGTCAGCAAAGGAAGGGCCCAGCCAGATGGGGGAGCCGGGGGATGCTGACAGCCTGCAGGGACAGAGGCGCAGGGCAGGGACACCGTGGGACAGCCTGGGCTGCACAGGGCACAGAGATGGGCAGCAGCTGCAAGACAGCCCTGCCACAGCCAACTTGGGCAGCACTTTGGCCATAGCTGCTGGCCCTGGGCCTGAGGCCAGGAGGGGACAAGTGACCCTTGCAGGGCTGGGGCCTCATTGCCTCCTTGTCCCTGCTCAGCAGCCTGGCAGGGGCCGCCTCATGGTCCTGTTCTTGGCATTGCACATCCCCACATGCCAGTGCCCATCCCGGGAAGAGCCCTGAGCAAGGAGGGAGGGACAGGATCTGCCTGGCCAGGGGCTGGGGCTCAGGCCTTGGCCCTTGGCATTCCTGAAACACATTGAGGTTTGCTCAGCACCAGAGACACCTTTGCCTTGTTTGTCCCCACCTGTCATCACTGCTTCCAGTGTTCTGCTCTACCTGGAACCTGGGGACACTTTCTCAGTTGTGTCCCTGACAGAGATCTCTTCAAAGTCCAAGAGACTTCAATGTTTCAATGTAACTGAGTTCTTGAAGGTTCTGTGACATCACTGAGGGACTTGTGACATCACAGAGCTGGCTGTGACATCACATAGTAGGATGTGAGGCCATAGAGCAGTCTCTGCCATCATAGAGTGTGTCTCTGTGGCATCAGAGAGAGGGTTGTGACATCACTAGATGGCTGTGTAACATCATAGAAGAGGCTGTGACATCACAGAATATACTGTGAGATCACAGGGTCACTTTGTGACATCGCAGTCTTTTATGACATCACAGCGCTGCTGTATGACATTACAGGGTAATATAATAGAGTTAGCTCTGTGACATCACAGGAACTGTGTTACATCACAGGTGGTGTATGACATCCCAGGGGCAGTGTGACATCACAGAGAAGGCTGTGTGACATCACAAGGAGGCTATGTGATATCAAAGGAGCTGTGTGAGGTCACTGAGGAGGTCAATCCTCCCCGCCCCACCCTCACAGTTTATGCCAGAGAAATCTAACCCTGCTCGTACACAGTGGGGTCCCCTGTCCCCCTGGGTCCCCCTGCCAGTGTCACAATGATCCCTACATTCCATGGAACCACACACCTCTACTCCATGTGTGGAATCCCAGCTCTGTGGCTCCATGGAGTGTAGGGATCATTGTGACACTGAGAGGCCCCACCAAACCAAGGGTCCATTATGACCCCGCCAGGCCTCATGGAGCTGTGGAGACCATTGTGACAATTTGAGGTCTCATGGAACCAAGGGACCATTGTGACACTGTGAGACCCCATGTGGCCAAACGTCCATTGTGACATGGCAGGGCTCATGGAACAGAGGAGTCACGTGACATTGTGGGGTCAGGGGAACTATGGAGACCATTGTGACACTGCAAGGCTTTGTGAAATCATTGGGACCATTGTGACACTTCTGGACCCCATGGAATGGGGTGCCCCTTGGTGCCAAGACCCTCAAGAACTCAGTTGTCTCTTCTGCTAATGAAACACTGGGGCTCTGTACTTTTCTTCTATAGAAAAAGAACTCTCCTTCTCCTCCAGGCATCCATGGCCAAAACTAGGATTTCACCTCCAAATTTCCTTATACCCAGGGATTGTTCCAATAGGAATATTGCCAGGATAAGTCTGGCTGGTAATGGTTTCACAAGGGTCAGCTCTCATCTGTCCTCAAAACACTAGGAAAGGCTCCGTGCTTTCCTTCCTGTGGAAAAGAACTGTCCTGCTTCTCCAGGTGCCCATGGCTGAGATTGAGCTTCTACCTCCAAAATTCCTTAAATCCAAAGAGTGCTCCCAGACAAAATCTGCCATTCCTGACAAGTCTGGCTGGCCTAGTGAGGCTCTCACCTGCCTTCCAAACACTGGAGCTTTGTGCTTTCCTTCCTATGGATAAGAGCTGTCCTTCTAGTCCAGATGCCCATGGCCAGAATTGGGATTTCACCTCCAACATTCCCTGTTGTGACAGACTGGAGGAGATTGTTGGCTAAAAACATTTTATGTGCTTGGGAGGAAGGGCCTTGCCCTGCCCTGGAACCCCAATCCCCCAAGAATCTCTATCCCAGCCCAGCAGTGTCTGCCAGTCCCTGGCACAGCACAGGCAATGCTCCACAGCACCTCCGCAGCCCCCAGCCCAGCTCCTGAGTGACCAAATGAGCCCAAGCCCCACCTGGGGGAAGGGCTCAGGAAGACCAAGGGGTTTGAAGGCTGACCACAAGGCAAGCACACATCTTGAGCCTACATCCTCTTTGAATTTCTATCTGAACACTGATGGAATGCAGGAGTTGGTAGCTGTGTGTGCTTCTCTGCATCTTTTTTTGTCTTTCTTTCCATGTCTTCTTCTGTTTCTTTGCTCCTGCATATTTTGAATAACATTAAATTGAACAGGCTTAGAGTCTGTGAAGTTGAATGGGCCAAGTCAATTCTTTGAGAAGTGTTTTTTGTTGATTTAATGTCTGTCATAGGTTGACATGAGAAGAATTTTAAAAAGTAATACAAAACTTTTTGTGTTACTGACAATCTGTTAAACCACTAAGATACTGAACATGCCTCTGTGAAACACATATGTTAAAGATGAAAAAACCCAGGAACCTCCTCTTTCTTTTCCAGTCAACAAAGCAGCAGCGGGCCCTGGCCCTAGCCCCCATCTCAACCAAACCAAACCAAACGAAACCAAACGAAACCAAACGAAACCAAACCAAACCAAACCAAACCAAACCAAACCAAACCAAACCAAACCAAGCAACCCTGCCATGGGCTGAGCTCCTTCACCCCTCCCCAGGCTGCCCCCCACATCAGCCCCATTCTAACCAAACCAAACCCCAACAACTACCAAACAGGAAAACAAAAGAGGCAACAAAACCCCAACTAGAACAAAGGTAGCCACAGCTGTTAAAATCTTACCATCAAATCCCCTCGTCAAGTCCCTCCCCGCAACACAACTCAAACTAGAAAACCCTACAATCTACAACCCATTCAAAATAACCCTTCAACTAAAATTAAACAAACCCCCCCCCCCAAACCAACTATAAAACCAATCCTAACACAATCCAACCACAACTTCCACCCCAAGTTACCAGCGGGTCAGGTGTTAACCCTTTCAATATTTCAATCTTCCCTCAAGTAAAAGAAAAAAAACAAAATACAAACATATTTTAAAAATCCATAAAACCATCAAAGTCAGTAAAGAAGAAGCAAAATCCCAAATAAAAATGAAGAAAAAAATTCCTTAGTCTTAAAACTAAAATCCTCTTAAAATCTTTTTCTTTAAAACACATCAAACTATAAAAAATTAAAATATTAAAAAATACTACCAAACAAAAACCTCCATCTTAAAATAAAGAAATTACTGTAATTGCATCAAATTTTTAGCAGAAAAATAAAAAGTTATCCAGTACCCCCAAGAGAAGATCTCTATTCCCAGAGATAAAAATTATTCAAAAACTAAATAATAAAAATTTTTACCTTTAAAGAACTCATTTTTAAAACAATACCCCATACATCAACATGGCCCATCAACAAGCTGTAAAAAAGCTTGTAGCAATAAAAACAACTTCACAATAACAAAGTTCCCCAGACAACTGTTATCCATGTCAAAATTAGGAACTACAAAAAACCATATTTTCCTCTTGTAAAATAATCTCCATAACCCTAACAAGATAAACTTGTCTCCCTAATTAAACTAAAAAAAGACTATTCTAGAAACAGCAAACTAACTACAGATTTTAAGTTTAGTTTCTTGTCCTGGTTTAGGACAAATTAGGGGAAATCTCCAAAAGGGAGCCCCCCAAACAAAACAAACCTCCAACCACCCCTCCCCCAACACCGGGTTCAGGAAGGAATTTCTCGGAGGAGCAAAGTGGAAAACAAAACCTATTTATTTACAAGTAACAAAAGAACACTCCCCAACACAAGAAAAGGAAAGAAACACACTGTGTGGTGAGGGCGCTGAGCTTCTCTCGCAAGCTCCAGGTGTCCTGGACGTCTCAGGTCAGGTCCGGAGCCGGTCCAGTATCTTCAGGGGAGGGTAAGAAAGAGGGAACAAAAGAAAAGAAAAAAAACAGCGCAAAAAGCAGAAAGCAAGCAAGCAAAGCGGCTAGCCAAGCCAAGCAGCAAAAAGTCAAAAGCAAAAAAAGGCCTGGTCAAACACTCCCCCCCTCTCTTCCCCGCCCCGCCGCAGCAAGACGGCCGGGGGGGGAAGAGAGAAAAGGCACAGCTGCCAGAGACAACACACGATATTGGGATAAAGGCTGTCAACCCACGACACTCCACCCCTTATCCCATATCGTGAATATACAATAAAAACTTTCATTTCACTTGCTCACACCTTTGACACTTACGCATTCCTCTCATCTTACTTGCTCAGACCTTTGACACTTACAGTTTCCTTCTGTCTCACATTCAACAAACAATGACATTCATATATGAGTCTCATCCCACAATCAGGTCTCCCTGAGGTACACACCGTGTTGTTCCATCTTTCTGCATTATCCACCATGTATAACCTGGTCCTTGAGCAAAGACAATCCCACGGATGGGTTTGTCTGTACTCGAGGCAGGGTTGATCCATACTGTCTTTCCCAACAAACCTCTGACATGGGCCGCTGGGGCTTTATCCCCATCTACTATATTAAGGAGCTCAGACTGAGCAGGACCCACTCGGTTGGTGGAACCTTGAGTGTTAACTAACCAGGTAGCCTTTGCCAAATGCTGCTCCCAGTTTTTTAAAGACCCCCCACCCAATGCTTTTCAGGTGGTTTTTAACAATCCATCATACCTTTCCACTTTCCCTGCAGCTGGTGCATGATAGGGGATATGGTATATCCACTCGATGCCATGTTCCCTAGCCCAAGTATTAATAAGATTGTTTTTAAAATGAGTCCCATTATCCGACTCAATTCTCTCGGGAGTACCGTGCCTCCAAAGGACCTGCTTTTCAAGGCCCAAGATAGTGTTACGGGCTGTGGCATGAGACACAGGGTAGGTTTCCAACCATCCAGTGATGGCTTCTACCATGGTCAGTACATAGCGCTTGCCCTGACGGGTTTGAGGCAGTGTGATGTAATCAATCTGCCAGGCCTCCCCGTATTTGTACTTAGACCACCGCCCCCCATACCAGAGGGGCTTCACCCGCTTGGCCTGCTTAATGGCAGCGCACGTCTCACAGTCACGAATAACCTGAGAGATACTGTCCATGGTTAGATCCACCCCTCGGTCTCGTGCCCACTTATAGGTGGCATCTCTACCCTGGTGGCCTGAGGCATCATGGGCCCATCGTGCTAAGAATAACTCTCCCTTATGCTCCCAGTCGAGATCTATCTTCAACTCCCCTATTTTTGCAGCCTGATGGACTTGCTGGTTGTTTTGCTGCTCTTCATTAGCTCTACTTCTGGGGACATGGGCATCTACATGGCGAACCTTCACAGGTAACTTCTCTAACCGAGTAGCGATATCTTTCCACTCTTCCGCAGCCCAAATTGGTTTTCCTCTGCGCTGCCAGTTCGCCTCTTTCCATCTCTTCAGCCATCCCCATAGAGCGTTGGCTACCATCCAAGAATCGGTATACAAATAGAGCCTTGGCCACTTCTCTCTCTCTGCAATACCTAGGGCCAGTTGAATAGCTTTGATTTTAGCAAATTGACTGGATTCGCCTTCTCCTTCAGTAGCCTCTGCAACTCGTCGAGTGGGACTCCACACAGCTGCTTTCCACCTCCGTTTCATCCCTATGACGCGACAAGAGCCATCAGTGAATAGAGCGTAACGCGTTTCTTCTGCTGGTAACTGATTGTATGGCGGAGCTTCCTCAACCCGGGTCACTGGCTCTTGTTCCTCATCCGCGACACTAAAGCTTTCACCTTCGGGCCAATTTGTAATTATTTCCAGGATCCCAGGGCGATTTAACTTCCCAATTCGAGCGCGCTGCGTAATGAGGGCAATCCACTTACTCCAAGTAGCATTGGTGGCATGGTGGGTAGAGGGAACCTTTCCTCTGAACATCCATCCCAGCACCGGTAGTCGGGGTGCCAGAAGGAGTTGTGCCTCTGTACCAATCACCTCCGAGGCGGCTTGGACTCCTTCATAGGCGGCCAAGATTTCCTTTTCTGTTGGGGTATAGTTATCTTCAGACCCCCTGTAGCTCCGACTCCAAAATCCCAATGGTCGGCCTCGGGTCTCGCCAGGCACCTTCTGCCAAAGGCTCCAGGACAGACCATGGCTCCCGGCTGCAGAGTAGAGCACGTTTTTCACATCTGGTCCCGTCCTGACTGGACCAAGGGCTACAGCATGAGCGATCTCCTGCTTGATCTGGATGAAAGCTTGCTGCTGCTCAGGGCCCCAATGGAAGTTGCTCTTCTTGCGGGTAACCAGATAAAGGGGTCTCACAATCTGACTATACTCAGGGATGTGCATCCTCCAGAAACCTATAGCACCTAAGAAAGCTTGTGTTTCCTTCTTATCAGTTGGTGAGGACATAGCAGTGATTTTGTTAATAACATCCGCAGGAATCTGACGCCGTCCATCTTGCCACTTCACCCCCAAAAACTGAATTTCTCGGGCAGGTCCCTTGACTTTGCTCTTCTTAATGGCAAATCCGGCTTCCAAGAGAATATGAATTATCTTCTCTCCTTTCTCGAACACTTCTATTGCCGTGTTCCCCCAAACAATGATATCATCAATATATTGTAAATGTTCTGGAGCCTCACCCTCTTCTAGTGCAGCCTGGATCAGTCCATGACAGATGGTAGGACTGTGTTTCCACCCCTGGGGCAGTCGGTTCCAGGTATACTTCACTCCCCTCCATGTAAAAGCAAACTGGGGCCTGCATTCTGCTGCCAGAGGGATGGAGAAAAACGCGTTAGCAATATCGATGGTCGCGTACCACTTTGCTGCCTTGGACTCCAGCTCGTACTGCAGTTCCAGTATGTCCGGTACAGCCACACTCAGTGGTGGAGTCACTTCATTCAAGGCACGATAGTCCACAGTCAGTCTCCATTCTCCGTCAGATTTTCGCACAGGCCAAATGGGGCTGTTGAAGGGTGAATGGGTTTTACTGACCACCCCTTGGCTCTCCAGCTCTCGGATCATTTTGTGGATGGGGATCACGGCATCTCGATTCGTCCGGTACTGCCTGCGGTGCACTGTTGAGGTGGCAATTGGCACTCGTTGTTCCTCTACCTTCAAGAGTCCTACTGCAGATGGGTTCTCTGATAGTCCAGACAAGGTATTCAATTGTTTAATACCCTCTATCTCCACTGCAGCTATTCCAAAAGCCCACCTGAATCCCTTAGGATCTTTGTAATAGCCATTCCGGAGGAAGTCTATGCCCAAAATACACGGAGCCTCTGGACCAGTCACAATCGGATGTTCCTGCCACTCCTTCCCAGTCAAGCTCACCTCAGCTTCCACCAAAGTCAACTGTTGTGATCCCCCCGTCACTCCAGCAATGGAAACAGGTTCTGTCCCCACGTGTTCCGATGGCATTAAGGTACACTGTGATCCAGTGTCAACCAATGCTTCATAGTCTTGTGGCTCTGATGTGCCAGGCCATCTGATCCACACCTTCCAGAAAACCCGGTTCTCCCGTGCCTCTTCCTGGCTGGAGGCAGGGCCCCTCTAAGCCAGGTTGTCCTTCTTTCCTTGGGCATATGCCTTAGAAGTTCCTTCAAGGGGATCGGAATGTCATCGTCATCAGCATACTTAACATCTCGGCTACGAGCAACTGGAGCTGCTATCCTTTTGGTGATACTTTCTCTTTTCTTCAAATCACGCACCCGTTGTGCCAAAGCAGCGGTGGGTTTTCCATCCCATCTCCTCATGTCTTCTCCAGACTCACGCAGAAAAGCCCATAACTCAGCCCGTGGGATGTACCTTCTCTCCCCATCAAAGGAGCGCCAGCGTTGGACACCAGGGCCTCTAATTTGTACAGCTGAGAATTGAATAAGGTCCTCCTTAATCTCTTCCCGGAGTTTCTTATGATTCTCCTCTATTTTGTCCTCTAGTTTCTGCAGTCGAGTTTCCACTGCTGCAATTCTGGCATGAGTTGGGCCATGCACAGCATCTGCATATGCTCGAAGCTTCTTTGCCTTATCGAGCACAGTCTCATATGTATCATCCCGCTTCATTATTGCTAGGGCAGAAGCGTATTCAGGCGGCCCAAGTCGCACAAGTTTCCTCCACATTACAGGTGTGCATGGTACAAGGTCCGGATTCCTAGTTGTTGTATCATCTGAGAAAATGAGCTCTGCCACCGCCATCTCTCTCAGGCGTTGGATCCCCTGTTCTATGGTCTTCCACCGTGTCTGCTGCATATAGAGATCATCCGTACACAGGTATCGTTCTGCTACGCTTCTTAGGACCCGTTCTTAGAGGCTGTGAGGGTTAGCCCCCCTCATCATACCTTGATCAATGACAGGATCATGTGACAGGGATCCCAAATGCCTCGCTTCAGTACCATCCAAAATCGTAACCTCCCCTGCAGCATCCCAAAGGCGGACTAACCAACTAATTATAGATTCGTCAGGTTGTCGTCTGTAATCCTTTCTTAGGCCTCTGAGGTCCTTCAGAGAGAAGGAGTCAATATTAGCTCCAGATTCTGTGCCCCTTGATGTGGCCTCTGATTTTGGTGAGGGTCCTTCTCCTGCATCATCATCATCATCCTCCACCTTTCGATCGGTCTTGCCTTTACACTTTCCACCTCTTGTATTAGCTGCAACAGCCATGGTTTGGGGCCTACTGTCTGATTCAGCTGCTAGCCTGGAGCCTGGGATGTTAGCTGCAGCCTGGGTCACTGGGATAGTAGCTAACTTATCTCCCTGTTCCCTTTCTGCTATCTGCTGCTCCACAGTATCTAGCAGAGTACGGTAAACAAACGCCAAGGCCCAGCTCACTGCAGTAATCCTTTCTTCCTTAGTATTACCATGGCACTTCTCCCTCAAATACTTTGCCACCTCGACTGGATCCTGAATTTGATCAGATGGAAAGTCCCAGTCTATAGGATCGGAAAATTCCTTTAAAGTCTGGCCCATGTCCTCCCATTTCCCACTCCAGTCAAGATTTTTCCTGCTTTGTTTTACTCCTAAGTCAGGAGTGTCTCTAACCCCTCTAGAAATCTCAGTCTTCATTTTATACACACTCCAGACAGTATAGAAAAGACTTAATAAATTAAATGCCAGAAAGATGGTTTCTTTCAAACTCAGGGGAAATTCAGTATTTTCTAATAGAGATGTCAACAATTTGGAGGACAAGAAGGGAGACAAAGGCTGAAAAGCCCCTTCCCCTTCTTCTCCCCAAACAAACTGAGTAAACAACCATAACAGCAATCCATACATTCCTGAAATAAAGTCCAGCATTTTTATCCGACACATCATCACACATAAGACCAGCACAATGACTATTCTGGTTAGTGCCCCCCGCTTACAAAAGCTACTTATTAGGGACAACATCAGAGCTATTTTTGGGTAAGGAAATAACCCCAGGGACCACAAAAGTATTAAAACTTCAAAATCCCCTAGGGACCAAAAATAACGGCAAGCTTCCACTCCAAATGACATTATGAATCACCAATATGCCCACAAAATAGCCAAAACCAAAATATTATTGTTTTAGGTTTTTTTCCACTGTTTTTTGGCCTCTGTTTCCGGGCCAACGCACCAAAAAGTATATTGTCCTGGTTTAGGACAAATTAGGGGAAATCTCCAAAAGGGAGCCCCCCAAACAAAACAAACCTCCAACCACCCCTCCCCCAACACCGGGTTCAGGAAGGAATTTCTCGGAGGAGCAAAGTGGAAAACAAAACTTATTTATTTACAAGTAACAAAAGAACACTCCCCAACACAAGAAAAGGAAAGAAACACACTGTGTGGTGAGGGCGCTGAGCTTCTCTCGCAAGCTCCAGGTGTCCTGGACGTCTCAGGTCAGGTCCGGAGCCGGTCCAGTATCTTCAGGGGAGGGTAAGAAAGAGGGAACAAAAGAAAAGAAAAAAAACAGCGCAAAAAGCAGAAAGCAAGCAAGCAAAGCGGCTAGCCAAGCCAAGCAGCAAAAAGCCAAAAGCAAAAAAAGGCCTGGTCAAACACTCCCCCCCTCTCTTCCCCGCCCCGCCGCAGCAAGACGGCCGGGGGGGGGGAAGAGAGAAAAGGCACAGCTGCCAGAGACAACACACGATATTGGGATAAAGGCTGTCAACCCACGACATTTCTTTACATTGCCAATAAAAAGAAAAAGGTGTAAAGGAAAAAAAATTGTTCCAAAGAGTTTATTTAAATTCTCCCTACCTTTTCTCTTTAGGCTGATTTTAATGAAATTTTCTTTATATCCTTTTAAAATTTTAAGCCTACTTTACCATACTCGTAATTTTATTTTAGAATAAAATAAATACATAAATCAGTAACCAACATTAAAACACATCACACTCATCAATACATTAATTAAGAAATCTCAAGATTAGAAAAATCTTAAATTAACAAACGAAAACCACTACTATGTCATAATAAACTTTTTGCAAAAGTTTCTCTGATTTTCTAAAGTACCCAGTAAAGGCTGTTTTGTTCTTTTGAGTTCCTCAGAATCTCTTATTTGTATTTCTCCAGGGAGTCCAACTCAGAATACACAAACAACTGTAATTCCTTTTAAATGTCTTCTTGTTTGAGAGAATTGTTTGGGGGATGGAAGTCAGGGCTTGTCTGTCCTGCTTGGCACAGCCCAGGCAGGGCTTTCCCAGGCACATTCCACACTCCATTTCCCAGCTGGAGCCGCTGGTGCCTCTGAGTTGTGCTGCCCCAGCCCCAGGGACGCTCTCCTTGTCTGCCCATTCCCCCATGGTCTCTGGGCAGGGATGGCCTCAGTGGGGGCTGCTGACATCCTCAGCAAGTGTGAGGCTGCTGCTGAATTTTCCTTCTGCAGAGGCTTGTTCAGCCTTCAGTTCTTCATTGCAGGAATTCAGTGTGGCAGGGCTCATTAACATTCAGAACACCTTAACAAGCCAAGCCCCTGGGAATAATTTGATTTCAGTTTCCAAATAATTTGTAGTTAAGTAGATCTCAGTAGTATATTCAAAGTGAATACATGATATTTAAAAAGACAGTGAGAAAATAATTTTTAGGTCCAGTTTTGTTTTGTTTTCATGTTAATACATTGATATGAGCAATTTCCAATTGACACTGAATCCAAGTACTTTCTCTTGAATTTGAGCAGATATGAAAATCAAGACCCTTCATGGCTGACAATCAATCACACTCTGTCCCTACCCCCACCCCACCATTTCCCCCATCCAAGCCCTGGCACTCAGAGCAGCCTTGTGCAAATCTGAGCTCCCTCCACCCCAGGCTGCACCTGCAGCTTTCAGCTCCTTGGCTCCAACTCCCATCTGTTTTCCTTGGAGAAGAAGCTGCCTGAGACACAGAGGGATGTTCATTTCTTGTCATCCAACAAAGCCAAGGGAAGGCACAGCTCCATCAAATACAGAAGTCATTACTCTGCTATTGATAGTGATATTGAATCCACTTTCCATAGCAGACAGTCTCAGAGCAAAGGAAAACACCTTCTGTGCCCAGCACAGATCCCAAGGTCCCCCCCAAACCCTTCCTGCCCAGATTTTACCCAGATTTGCTCTTTGCACACACAAGTCACAGGCTGAAGTCAGGAGCTCCCTCCATGCCCAGAGGGAGGAAAAGAGAGAAAGGGGATGAAGAGCTCTCCTGTGCAGAGCCAAGGTCCAAATGCAGCTCCTGCAGTGGAAACCACAACTCATCAGGTTTGTGTCCTTTGGGCTCAGGGACTGCTGACACTCAGAGGCACAGAAAGGTTTCTTGCCCACAAACACAAGTTGAACATTTGAACAGTTTAACAACCATCACAGCTCTCCCATCAGCTCTCTGTGATGTCCCAGCAGCATCTGACATGTCGCCCATCCCACAGGGATTTCTGTACATGAACAGATTTAGACAAAGACATAAGGTAATTCTGTGATCGGTAAAAACACAATTAAAATTATATTTATTATATATTTATTTGAACTTCAGAAATATTGGGCAATTTTTTCCAGCTCAAAGCATGAAGCCAGTCAGTTGAGAGGCACTTGAATGACCAGAGAGCACCCAGAGGAGGAAATCAGAGAGTGGTAGAAGTACATAGATCCACCTGCTGTAAAAGAAGAGATGTCCTTAGACATGGCCATTTCAACAGAAAAGCTGAAAACATCTGAAGGAAAAAGGGAGAGGAAGTAATAAACAGAATATTGGTGACACCAGTAGAAGGGAAGATCGGTATTTCTCCTCCTGACATTAGTACACCTCCAGGAAATTCCTGTTCCTGGTGGGAAAATTGTGCCATTTCTTAAAAGTACTCAAATGACCCAGATAATAAAGATTTGTTTGTATATTATGAAACAAACAGGGTTTAACACCTGTGCCCCTTTACAGGCAGACATCAGTTGTGTGCTCATGAACAGGCAGTGCCACTTGTGCCCTGAGGTGCCCCGCTGGGATTGGGTCTCTCTGAGAGCACCAGAGGGAGAGCAGAGCTGTTGCCTTCTGGATCAAGGCAGGCGACCTGGTTCTGAGGTACAGCTCGACAGCCCTCTCTCTAGGGCCGTTCGGGCCAATGACATACGCAGACACCAATGTGGTGGATGGTCAAAGGCGTTTATTACTTCTTCTCATGGGGTCTTATAGTCTTAGGGGTCTCTACGTCAAAAAGGGGTTTGTCCTTCTTACCTATGGTTAGTAGGGGATGGAAAAGTACTGGGTAAGGGATGGAAAGTTACTGGCTTCAGTGGGGCAACATTCCTATTGTTAGTGGGACCACATTCCTATGTTAATTTCTTATCTATGAGTAACTGAGGGTCTTATCTATGGGGAACAGAGGGTCTTGGCTTTCCGTGACATCGCGAGATCTTCCGCAGCGCCTCTTCCCTATCTACCACATCTCCCCCTCCCTTTCCACAAATTAATGAGGTAGTCGTGTACATAGATACTGAATTGAGGTATAAGGTTGTAATTTGACAAGGGAAAGGGATTTTGGGAAACCTGAGTAAGCTTTTGCCAGACAAGTTTGGAAAATCTTGTGACTGGCAGTGTTCTTTGGTTGAATTCTCTGGTTGAATTCACAGCAACTGTCGTCGCCCTATGAACAGGATGTTGGTCCGTTCCAGGCGGCTCTGAACGAATGAGACCAACTTGTTCAGCAGGCATGGTCCGAAGGTGACCGTTAGAAACAGCATCGCCAATGGACCTATCAGGGCAGAAATCAGAGTGGTTAGCCAAGGTGATTGACTGAACCAGGACTCGTACCAGCTCTGTTGGGCCTCCCTGTCTTTCTGCCTCTGAGCCAGTCTGTTCCGGAGTTCTGCCATGGAGTCTGTCACGACTCTCGTGTGGTCTGCATAGAAACAGCACTCCTCTTTCAAGGCGGCACACAGGCCCCCTTGCTGCATGAACAGGAGGTCCAGGCCTCGCCTGTTCTGCAAGACCACTTCTGAGAGCGAGGAGACCGACTTCTCTAGATAGGAGATGGATTTCTCAATCCTCTGCAGGTCCTCGTCAATCGTTGCCTGCAGCTGTGACAGTCCTTGGTGCTGGGTCACTAGGGCTGAGACACCCGTGGCCGTTCCTGCTGCTCCCAGGCCGAGCAGCATTGCGATAGTTATACCGGTTATTATTTCTCTTTTGAGGATCTGGCTGGGTCCCTCAAGAAGATGGTACATCTCTTCGTCTGAGTGGTACAAGACCCTAGGAACAATCAGAACTTGGACACAGAAGTCGTTAGAGTCATTGAATTTGGGAAGGAACACACAGGGACTCACTCCGGATCGCTGGCAAACCCACATCCCCGGTGCGGATGGGACTGCCCACTTATTGTTTTTCCTGTTCAGCCTGCCAATTTTGGTGCAGATGTTACCTTTCCGCTTAGCTAGGGTTGCGTTGCCAAAGCATCTGCCTCGGCCTGTGACTTGACTCAGGGTGATTCCTTTGCGAGGGGTGTCCCATCTGCACTGGTGAGGGGCGTCGGCTGAGGAATAACTGAAGGGAGTGTTTAAAGCGACTCCTTCGAAAAAGGGGGGTTTGACATCGTAACAAAGCCAGCAGGATTCGGTTAGGTTAGGGTTGGATTCGTCCAGGGATACAAAGGTAGCCTCTAACATATGAAGGATTGGGTCTGCATCTGACTCGGTTAAGCGACTCATCTGAAAGGTTTCCGCTTGACCGGTCGGGACATTGCTGACCCCTGTGGGTAAGGTTTTGGGGTAGGTTATGTTTCTCCCTTTCGGCACGCTTTTAATCACTTTGTTGGGTCCGACTGCTCGGGGTGCTGACGGCTGGAGCCTGATAATTTGCACGTTCACCCTCTCTTTTGACCCTTGAAGGACCACTGTCCATGTTCTGCCTGTGGCCCAGCTAGGGTGGTCTGGCTGCAGGACCGTCATGTTGTAATCAGTGCATGCCCGAAAGTTAGGGATTTTAATTTGGTTTCGATGGGGGTTTTCGTGAAAGAAGAAGGGTATTTTGCAGCTGATGGGTGCCCAGGTGAACTGTAAGATTTTGTCTGGCTCTTGTGGATCCCACCCAGGCCCCGACGGTCTGGCATCTGTAACTATGGTTTCGCAGCCCCAGTGCCCACAATATCCCCACCCTGGGTGATTGCAGTAGCTTTTCCCAGGGTTTGAAGCTGGGCACCAGTAGGATAGGTACGAGTATTTGGCGTGTAGGGAATAGGGGTTTGCCCTTGGCTGTCCTGGAAACAGGTCGGTGATGCGGAGCACGAAGGATGGAGTGTTCGGTGTGGTGATTTCTCTGAGTGCTTTGCCACTACTAAGGTGTCACATGACCCACCTGAAGGGCTGATGGGGGTAGTGGTCTGGGCTGGCTTGCCCTCTAGCGACAAGCCCCAACAGCAAAATCACACAGAAACACCCTTGGTGCTTGGGTCTCACCCGTGCGGGTCTCTCGGGTGCTGCCTGACGGCTTGGTGGTCTGTCACTTTCGTCTGGAACCGGGATGTACGCATCACGAGGATGTCCCACGAGCAGGTCCTGTAAACAAAGACTCGCAATTCTCGTCAGTCTCATTCTGCTCGCTATGAAGGTCCGGTTTAATCGACTTGAGTGGACACCACCTGATTTTGCTGTCCTTTTTGACAGCCGCGTACCCTCTCCCCGTGAGCATCAGCCTCCAACCCCGTTCCCACTCGCCTAGCTTGTTTCTGATTACCACCTGCGGGCCCTCCTCTAGCGCTCGAGTGGCCCAGTGTTTTTGGACGGGACTGTTTGTTTCGTCTCCCCTAGGGAATTGATTCAGTGCCAGCAAAGCGGTTGCCAGCATGCGTGCCTGATCTCCTGGGGGAATGGCATTGGCAAAGCCCTCTGCTTTTGCCAATACTTCTATCTTGGTTTTCAGGGTCTGGTTTGCTCTCTCAACTATGGCCTGCCCGGTACTGTTGTGTGGGATGCCTTGCACTAACGTGATGCCCCATTTCGCAGCGAATTCCTGTACTTGTTTGGAGGTGAAATTGGAACCGTTGTCAGTTTTGATCTGCTTGGGGATACTAAGCCAAGCCATGGCTGTCAGCCAGTGCTGAATTGTGGCTTTGGAGTTTGCTTTGGAGTGCTGTGTGGCTATGATCGTCCCACTGTAAGTGTCTACCGTCACTGCAAGCCATGCTCGGGGCTTCAGCAGTTGACATAAGGTAAAGTCCGACTGCCAGATTTCTGAGGGCTTGAGACCTCTCGGGTTGACTCCGCAGGTCCAAAGGGGTGACTTCTGGCAATGAGGACAGGTGGCTACTACATGTTTTGCGTCCGCTGTCAAGATTCCGCATCTCTTCGCCAGTGCTTTGGCTCCGATGTGGAGTGACTCGTGCAGTTGACGAGCTCTTTGCAGGGTCCAAACGCCTTTTGCTGCGGCGTCCGCTTTATCATTGCTGGTCTGGAAGTAACCTTTGACTGGGTCATGGCTGTTGATGTGGATGACTGACACGGTGCCCTGTCGCGAGGAAAGTGCTTCTTCCAGCATTAGGGCTGCTGCTGATGTCGACACTCCTGGTCCTGCCATGGATAGGCAGAGCCTTGCCACGAATAAAGAGTCCGTTACGATGTTGAGGTGTTCGTCTTGGAAGAGTCCGCACGCCAAAACCACTGCTGCTGCCTCCAGCTGTTGCACTGACAGTGTGGGGTCACACGCTTTGACGCAGTGCCATTGCTCTCCTGCCTGCCACACTGCTGCTGCGGTTGAAGTCATGGAGGAAGCGTCTGTGAAGACCGTTGGTCCCGGCTGCGGTCTGTCCTTGACCTTCGGTGGCATGTCCATGTCGACAATGGTCAGCAGCTGAGTCCAGGGTGGCTTGGAGGAGTAGGAGATTTCTCCTCCGAGGCCGGAGAGAGCAAGGGCCAGGTACTCCGATATTGTGGCTGACTCCGAGGTCGGCTGCTTGCGAAACGGAAGGTGGATGGTTGTCGGCTCTGTCCCTAGGTGTTTCAAGGCGAGTCTCCTGCCTTTCATGATGAGGCTGGCGATGCATTCGATTCCCGGGGAAAATGCACAAGCGGGTCTTCCGAGGACCACCCATTGGATTGGTCGGGCCTTTTCAGAAGGCCCTTGGGCCAGCGCTCCCACTCTCCCCTTCGGTGTAAAGTGGACGTACAGGTCCAGTGGCATGGCTGGGTTCCACCTGGCAAGCGTGCCAGTGGACATCTGGTTTTCGATGAAGTCGAGGAAGCTCGTTGCCTGCGGCGTCAGCTCCTTGGGATCCCAGGGGTTCTTCCCTTTCAGGTGGTCGTACAGAGGGTCCATGACCTTGGGAGGAATCAGAACGATGTTGCGAAGCCACTGCAGCAATCCCACCAGACGTTGCACATCGTGGAGCGTCTCGACTTCTCGGTTTATCTTCATCTTGGGGGGTGTCACGTAGGAGCTTGTGATTCCTACTCCCAGGAAGGTCATGCATGGTCCTCTCTTGATCTTTGCGCTCGCGATCTCGAAGCCGTTGGCCTGAAGGGTCTCTGTGATTGTGGTCACCAGGTCATCTACTTGGCTTGTTGATGGTGCTGCAACCAGGATGTCGTCCATGTACTGGATGATGGTTGCGGTGGGATTGGAGTGTCGGACTGGCGTCAGTGCTTTGTCCACGGTGATCTGGCATATGGTCGGGCTGTCGACCAGACCTTGTGGAAGCACTCTCCATTGGAAGCGAAGGTTGGGCCGCTTGCCGTTCCGAAACGCCACGGAAAAGGCAAATCGTTCTCTGTCCTCAGGGTGCAGGGGTATTGAAAAGAAGCAGTCCTTGATGTCCAGTACTGCGCACGGCTGCCCTGCGGGGATGGCTGAGTTCACGGGTAGCAGCGTCTGGACCGGACCCAGGGGTCGGATCGTCTTGTTCACCTCTCTCAGGTCGTGGACGAGACGATAGCCTTGTCCGGACCTCTTGGGGATCACGAATACAGGGGTGTTCCATGGGCTGGTGGAGGGTTCTATGTGACCCTTTTGCAGTTCGTGGTCGACCAGTTCCAGCAAGGCTGCCATTCGAGGCTCTGTCAGGGGCCACTGCTCAACCCATACAGGGTCTGGTGATTTCCAAGTCAATTTGATCGGCAGCAGGGGGTGCACGGCAGTGGCCTTCATGATAAATTTGTAATCCGAAATCCGAGCATGGAAAGGACGTCCTGTTTCCCCGGGGCCGGGATGCTTGGAGTGAGGGTGCTGCCAGGGAAAGTTGTGCCGGTTGGGGACAGCTCGTTGAGTTGCTGCCCTTCCCCGGAAGCCTGGGCTAACGCGGTCGTCCTGCCATTTCTGCTTAAATACAGTCCGCCCCAACCCATCAAAAAGCATGCGGCTTATTTGCTTAATATCAAAAGTGAGCAGATCGTTATTGCTAGAAAGGTCGTCCTCAAGAGTGGGTACTACAGCTGAGTTGATCCCTATTTCTGAAATCGCTTTGGCTTCTTTTGGGTTAACTGGGGTATATGCCCTTTGTTGGCTCCCCCGCGCTCCGGCAACCCCCCCCGGGAAAGCGTGCATGGAGGCTGCCGGTGCCCGGTCCCCACAGGCTGCTTTTATTTTTCCCCAATCGCTGAGTTTGTGTTGCGATTGTTTCTCGATATTGTTTAAATCTTTATTCGGTTTCGCTCGAAACCGCATTAATTCTGCTCTCTCGGTTTCCGAGTCCCAGCCGGACTCGGTCGGCTCTTCCGAGCTGTCTGAGCAGCTGTAACTTGACTCTGAGCCGGAAGCTGACTGCCGGTACACTTCTGGCGCTCCGTGCCGTTTTGTTCGGCTTTGACCTCGCTCCTCCCTTCGGGGGTGGTGCTGCTCCCTCCTCCTGGGCTCCCCCCGCCTCCTGCCGGGGGAGGTCCTTACCCTACAAGGACCTAATTTGAATAGAGCGCTCTGGTTGGTTTTACGCGCCTCCGTGGGGGCCGCCCCGTCAACCCACTCGCCGGCGCATGCGTTGTTAAGCAGGCTGACTCCGTTTCCGCCCCCCGCCTCCTCCCTTCCGCCCTCGCCATGTGGTTCGGCGCCATTTTTAAACGCACATGGCGGGGACGAGTTTTTACCGATCCCGGCAGGGTCCGACAATCCGGCCTTGTTCCGCGCCTCCTCCGCGAGTCCCTGCCAGAAGAATCGCGCGCGCTGCTCTGCTTCTTGCGCCGGACCGGCGGCCAGCGGGGAAGAGACGGATAGAGAAACTGCGGCTTTTTCGGACGGTTCCGCGGGGGGGCTAGGACCCGGCGGGCTCCGCGGGAAGGTCGGGGGGTCCCCTGGGGGTTCCGGGGGGTCTCCTGGGGGCTCTGGGGGGTCTGGGCACAGGCTCGGGAAGGGGTGGAACACACCCGGCCCCCGAGTATTCCCGCCTTCAATCCAATCGCTCTCAGAGGCGGTCTGCGTCGCGGCCCCCACCCCCGGCTTTGGTGTAGCTAATAAACGTATACGCGCGGCTTCCCGCGTCTCCTGTTCTTCTAACATCTTGCGTAGGGCCTCTTCTACTTTCCCCCACGCTTTGAGGTTTTTACCACTGCCTGCGGACTTTGAGTCCTCTGCTGAGGCGGCAGTGCACTTCTCCCGCGCTTCCCAATATAATATATTTACCGGACGTTCGATCGTCCCCAGCTCTAGGAGCCTTGCAATAGCAAGATTAGAGTTCCTGAGCTCACCTTTAATTCCCCATTGCTCATGAGCCTGACTTACGACCTTCGCTGTGGATTCCATTGTCCAAGCTGGTCCGGGGGGCGTCCCCCCCCGCTGCGGTCAGTCCTGCTGCCGCAGCCGCTGTCCTCTTTCCAGGAGTGTCCCCGTTTCCCGGGCGCAAGCCACTGTCCCGGGTTCCGGCACCAAATGTTGCCTTCTGGATCAAGGCAGGCGACCTGGTTCTGAGGTACAGCTCGACAGCCCTCTCTCTAGGGCCGTTCGGGCCAATGACATACGCAGACACCAATGTGGTGGACGGTCAAAGGCGTTTATTACTTCTTCTCATGGGGTCTTATAGTCTTAGGGGTCTCTACGTCAAAAAGGGGTTTGTCCTTCTTACCTATGGTTAGTAGGGGATGGAAAAGTACTGGGTAAGGGATGGAAAGTTACTGGCTTCAGTGGGGCAACATTCCTATTGTTAGTGGGACCACATTCCTATGTTAATTTCTTATCTATGAGTAACTGAGGGTCTTATCTATGGGGAACAGAGGGTCTTGGCTTTCCGTGACATCGCGAGATCTTCCGCAGCGCCTCTTCCCTATCTACCACACAGAGCACCTTATAAGCTGCAGGTCCCTGACAGCCCTGCACGGCCCCTGTCCCATCAACATCTGCTCTGCTCCAGTCTGAAACAGGGCCCAGCATGGTGCTGGGATCATCAGAGAGCTGAGGTGTGTGCTGGAATTCAATGCCCTCCCTATCCCACAGCAGCCCTGCATTTCCCTCCTGCAGCCTTGGTCTCCAGCACAGCCATGGAGGCTCTTTGGGCTCTGGACTGTTGCTGCAGCCCCCAAGGGCAGCTGAGCTCTGCCTTTGGCACAGTCAGCCCTGGCCGGCGCAGGCCATGCTCAACAATTTCTTTGTGTGCCTGGACTTGCTGTCAGCCCCGGCAGGGGCTGCGTGGCCCCTTTGTGGCCCTGTGCTGGCCCAGCCATGGTGGCCCAGCCCCTGTGCAGGCCCAGCCCAGGCCAGGAGCATTGCGGCTGGGAACAGCCTGTGCCATGGTGCCCACAGCAGCCTTGGGGCTCTGTGCCCCATGGCCTCCCTGCTGGGCAGCCTCTGCCAGCTCCTGCAGAGCCCGTGGCACCTGTGGGGCTGCACAGACAGCCCTGCCCAGGGCTCTGCCAGCCTCTGGGCCAGCAGAGATGCTGGCCTGGGCTGGTCCTGGCTGGGAACAGGCCCAGAGCCCTGCAGGAGGATGGAGCTGGGCCACAGCCCAACTCAACCCAGGTCAAAGCTGGGCTCAGCAGCAAGGGCTGCCAAGGGCTGGGGACAGAGGCTGGCACTGACAAATGTCCTTTGCCCCCTCCCTGCTCTGTCCATGCCACCAAGGGCACAGAGCAGCCTCCTCTCTGGGCCACTTGCCTGTTTGCAATGCCTTACATAGGCACTGGCCCTGCCCCACAAGGCCTGGTCTGAGTCCTGCCCCTGCACACTCAGCCAGGCTGAGATGGACACTGATGGTTTCTGGGCCAGCCTTTCTGGCTGACTGCAGAGGCCAGGACAAAGCTGAGTGGTTTCCCTGCTGTACCCCAGCCCTTGCTGGCCCCAGGGGCGGATGGCATTTGTGCTCCCTCAGCTTCATGTCCCCAACAGCATGGGCATGCTCCTGCCTGCTCTGTGCAATGCAAACCGGGGCTCCTGAGCCAGTGCTGCCGTGTCTGTGCCTGCAAGGATGGGGCACTTGTGTGAGCTGGGGGAGAGGTGAGGGCTGCAGAGGGGGGATGTTTTTGGCAGCTCCATGAGGATGCTCTGGGACGCTGCCCTGTCTGTCCAGTGCACTGGGGATGGATCAGCCCCTGCTCTGCTGCTCCTTCCCGTCTGCCCCAGGGCCCTTGCAGAGCCTCAGCCATGCTGTATGTCCCCAGCCTGCCCACAGCCACTCTGGGGCTGCTCACGGGGCCTTTCTGTGCTGAGCATTGGCCTGGCCGTGTTCTTGGGAGAGCCTGGGCAAGGAGCCTGGAGCCCCCAGGCCCTGGCCTGAGGCGTCAGCACTGCCCCAGCAGTGCCCATGGCCTGTCCCTGCTGCAGCCCTGGCACTGCCAACCCCAGGGCTGTGCCCGGCCCCGAGAGCACTCAGGCCCTAGAGCAACACCAGGGCCACCAGGGCAGCAGGGCAGGGCCACGGCAGCAGCACTGGCAACACCAAGCATTGCTGCTGCTGCTGGGCCAGCACTGATCTGCCCCCAGCTCTGCATACAGACATTGCTACTGCAGCTCCAGAGAAGGCAAGAAAAGGGCATCTCTGCAGAAAACTCTGCTGGGAGATCCTTTAGTTCATTTAAAGCCACCAAGAGTGCAGCCCCTCATTGACACAGTGTGTGGCCACAGGAAAGGTGGAGAAAAACAAAATGAGAAAGAAATGAGGGATGGCACAAAAAATGACATTTTTTGATGGACAATATGAAAAAAGTAAAACAAACATAAAGAACCTCCAAATGGAAACCAACAAGAAGTATGAAAAACAACTTTTCATACTTGTGATTTGTAGAAACTGGCCAGCAGTTTAATGTTTCTGAAACCATCCAGTCATCAGTCTCCTGACTGCAGCCTTGAGCTCCTGGTTCCTCAGGCTGTAGATGACAGGGTTCAGGGCTGGAGGCACCACCGAGTACAGAACTGACAGGGACAGGTCCAGAGATGGACAGGAGATGGAGGGGGGCTTCAGGTGAGCAAATGTGCCAGTGCTGATGAACAGGGAGACGACCAGGTGAGGGAGGCAGGTGGAAAAGGCTTTGTGCTGTCTCTGCTCAGAGGGGATCCTCAGCACAGCCCTGAAGATCTGCACATAGGAGAAAACAATGAACACAAAACAACCTAGTCCTAAACAGCCACTAAGAGCAAGAAGTCCCAGTTCCCTGAGGTGGGATTTGGAGCAGGAGAGCTTGAGGATCTGTGGGATTTAACAGAAGAACTGGCCCAGGGTATTGCCATGGCACAGGGGCAGGGAAAATGTATTGGCTGTGTGGATCAGCGAAAAGAGAAAGGCACTGGCCCAGGCAGCTGCTGCCATGTGGGCACAAGCTCTGCTGCCCAGGAGGGTCCCATAGTGCAGAGGTTTGCAGATGGACACGTAGCGGTCATAGCACATGACGGTCAGGAGGAACTACTCTGCTGACAGGAAGAACATAAAGAAAAAGAGCTGTGTGACACATCCAGTGTAGGAGATGTTCCTGGTGTCCCAGAGGGAATTGTGCATGGCTTTAGGGACAGTGGTGCAGATGGAGCCCAGGTCGCTGAGGGCCAGGTTGAGCAGGAAGAAGAACATGGGTGTGTGCAGGTGGTGGCCGCAGGCTACGGCGCTGATGATGAGGCCGTTGCCCAGGAGGGCAGCCAGGGAAATGCCCAGCAAGAGGCAGAAGTGCAGGAGCTGCAGCTGCCACGTGTCTGCCAATGCCAGCAGGAGGAATTGCCTGATGGAGCTGCTGTTGGCCATTTGCTGGGGCTGAGCATGGGGATCTGTAAAAAACGTAATCATGGAATAGCTGTGTTTGGAGAGGACTTTAAATATTCCAGCATGGCCTGGGGGCACTTTCCCCCCACTGCCTGCCCAGGGCTCTGCTGTCTGGAGCTGTCCCTGCCAGCAGCTGCTTCCCTGTGCCCAGGGCTGGGCCCTGCCAGTGCTGCCAGAGCCCAGCCCAGCCCTGGGGGCTCAGCTCTGCCCTGCAGAGACCTCCCAGCTCTGGCACTGCCCAGGGGCAGCTCTGGCTCTGCAGGCTCTGATGGCAACGTCAGAGAAACCCTGAGGAATCTGGAAAAGTGACACTGATGCTGCCTGTGAGAGGCCCTGTGCTGATTTCTGTCACTGCCTGGTTTATTCAAGTCTGTAAGATTTTTTTTTTTGTATTTATTCTCCACCTGAACTGAGAGATGATAGCTATATGCAATTTCTATTCAGGCAACACAGTGCAGTAGATTAAAAAAGCAGTATTTTCCCTTTTATGCAGCCCCTGCCTTCCTGCACTCCCTTTATAATGTACTTGGAAATGTTCTGCAGTTAAATGTCATGCTGGGAGAACTGCTCATCAATGCAGCATCCTCCCCACACTATGAGAACACTCCCAAGCCTGACCAGCTGTCTCCTCGCACCCAGGTCTTGTCCCCCAGTGCTGGGAGCAGCTGCCAGGGCTGGCTGAGAGCTGTCCCTGGCAGGCAGCAGAGTCCCTGCCCCAGCACAGCGCCCCGGGCTGCAGGACCCTGCTCTGCAGGACAGCCCTGGGCACCTCTGGCTGGTCTGCACAAGAGACAATCAGAGAATGTACTCACAGGGTCTGTAGGCAGTGGGATGTTCCATCTTTAGGAGATGTCTCCAGGAGCTGCAGCTGCATTGTCCTGCAGCCAGAGGTTCCTGTGCCAAGGGCTGGCATTGATTGTGCCCCAGGCACTTCTCAGCACCTTCCCAGCCTGGACTGATTGAAGCTCTCTGTGCTTCTGTGCTGTTCCCAGGGTGGCTGCAGGCAGTGCCCCAGCCCTGCTGGGCTGGCAGAAGAGCTACTCATCAAGAGAAATGTGCTTTTGAAGCTCTTCTTGGTTACCAGGAGCTGCCTCTGTGCCAGGAGCCCAGCCCAGCTCAGCAGCACAGACACAGCACAAGGACTTTAATGAGCCTCTGGGGCTTTGTGCTCAGGCCCTGACCATCAGTCCCTGAGAGGGAGCTGAAGAAACTTCTCCAGAACTATAAGTCAGAGTCCAACTCCAAAGTTTCTTGGACTTGTAATCGGTCCCACTGAGGAACACAACAGGCCTCAGGCAGAGCAGAGAACTGGAGACAATGATGACAGGTGGTGTGGTAGATAGGAACAGGCATTCGGAAGATTACGCGATGTAACGGAGATGCAGGACCCCCTGTTCCCCTAAGATAAGAGATTACCCTAGAAAGTAGCCCCCTATAAGTAGAGCCAGTAACTTTCCATTCCACACCCAGTAACTTTCCACCCCTGGTAACTTTCCACTCCTTAGTAACCGTAGATAGTAGAGACAGACCCCCTCTGACGTAGAGACCCCCTTAGACTATAAAACCCCAAGAGAAGAGTTAATAAACGCCTTTGGACCGTCCACCACACTGGTGTCTGCGTGCTCATTGGCCCGAGCGACCCTGGAGAGTGGGTCACCGTGCTGTTCCTCAGAACAAGGTCGCCTTGCCTTATACCAGAAGGCAAAAAACTGGTTCCGAAACCTGGGAGCTGATCAGCGCCCAGGAAACGGAGGGGGATTCTCCTGGACAGAGGATGGCGGCTGCACAGCTGGTCTAGTGCAGCGGGGGAGCCGACCCTGGACCAGCGTAGACCATGGAATCCACAGCGAAGGTCGTAAGTCAGGCTCATGAGCGATGGGGAATTAACTGTGAGCTCAGGAATTTTAATCTTGCTATTGCAAGGCTCCTAGAGCTGGGGACGATCAGACGTCTGGTAAATATATTGAAGCCCCACAACAGATAGCCTTCAAGAAATAATGAGTTAAAACATAGAATGTGAGGCATTTGAAGAAAGCATAGCATTTAGGAAACACATAGAGCAATAAATAGGCTAAAGCATGGAACACAATGACAGGAAAGAGAGATAGGGATAGGGGAACTTATGGGCTAAGCACGTTCAGAGCCAACAATGTCAAAATGACCCTAGGAGCCTTGCCAAGCCATGGGGACCAAGCCAAGTACACCGGGAATTGGCCAAATTAGGAAAGGAGTTCAAAAGTTTAAGGAGGAAGACTCATCAGGAGACCCCAGCCCATGATGAAGGCAACCGGAACGACCACCAAGATGATCCTCAAAAGAAGTATCCCCGCCTACGCTCTGCCTACACCACGCCCCATATGAATATTCACGCAAAGATATGATTATGTATATGATCTGATGTAATCCTATATCCTAAAACTGTATAAAAGGCTTGCCTTTGTTACAGAAAACTCAGAAATCCATTTTGTGATTTCTCCGACGCGTCGCAATAAAATACCTCCTGCTTATCTGACTTAAGCTGAGTCTCTTAAGCAGTTATTCTCGCCTTTTGGGGCAAAATTCGGCATCATTTCTGGCAACCCAGATGGGACCAGAAAGGAGATCCAGGCCTTAAGGGGTCCTCCCGAGTCGGGTCCGGGGCCGGGACCCTCTAGGCGCCCCTGACAAATTTTTGTCAGAAGAGACTCCCCCCCGGACCAGCGCTTTTTGGTGGACGAAGGGTTCCCTGCATCTCCTGCTCCAATTAAGAGCTATTTTAATTGTTTATTGGTTTTGGGATAAAGCGCTTTGTTGGGAAACGGGGGTCAGACGTGACCGCCCGAAGGGAAAGCCGGGGGACGCCCTGGTAAAGAATCCCAGCTGGGTTAGAGTCCCAGTATTGGTTTTGTGAACGCGAAAAAAAAAAAAAAAAAAAAAAAAAAAGAAAAAAAAAAAAAGAGTGTTATGGTTTGGGCCTGGCAAAGCCAGAGCCCCCATGAGGACACCTTCTCCCCGGTGTCTGCTGCGAGATGTGACCAGGAATAAACAAAGCAGGCTCCAACTTAAACATAAAGACAAATTTATTAACTAAGCTACATACAAACAATTACTAAACTACAAACAAACACTAAACTACACATACACAAAGGAAAAAAAAAAAAGAAATCACAAGGAGAATGAAAACCACACAGAAACACTTCCCCCTCCTCCTCCAGATCCCCGCACAATTCATCTCCCAAAACTATCCACACTCCCAAAATTATTCACACTCCGTCTGACACCACCCTTTAGATTGGTCAAACTTTCAGCTCCTCAAGAGGAGAGGGAGTCCTTCCATGTGTCATGGTGGCCTTTTCCGTCCTTGTTCTGGTGCTCTCACCACCGAACAGGGATCAGGGCTGCTTCCAGGGTTGTCTTTTTAAGGATGCTTTGTCCAGTTCCAGAAAAGCACAGTATCTCACCTTCTCATCCTCTGGGACATCCGTCCCCCCCATATTTTATATACCCCCTGGGGCCGAGGGGTCCACACACTGACTCTTCTTTGGCTCTGGGACATTTCTCCCCCTGGACTCAGTCTCTGTATCTCACGGAAACATAGCTCTGTCCATGACTACACAAAAGAGTCCAGCATTAAATGCCACTCCATCTTCTCCATTCTTTCAACATCTCTCACTCTCTCTCTCTCTGGTCCAGACCTCCATCACTCGTTCATTTCCTTCATCCTCCTCCTCTCTTATCACTCGTCTAGGAAGGGTTAATGTTCTGTAAGGCCTTCATTGTCCAAAAAAGGGTTAAAAAACTCCTCCAGGCGGCTGGACTCCTGGCTACACACCCCCCCATCTCCTCAGCTGGGCTGCCTGCTGCCAGGACATATTTACTGAGTTTCAAGGTAACACAGGCTGCACTCTCTCTCTCTCTCTGTCTGTCTCCAAAGGGGAGGGGGGGGGGGAATGGCTGCCCGATGTCTCTTGTTGCTCTCCACCCTTCCATCCTCCAAGGCCTCCTCACTCCCATCTCTGTCCAGGCCCAGGCCTACCGCATGGCTGCCCCTCCCCCGCCCAGCAGCAGCGGCTGGACAGGGGAGAGCTCCGACCTGCGTCCCTCGAAGTCCCAAGAGAGCGTCCCAGGGCCGAAGCTCTGCTTTTAACCCCTGGGTGTTCTCGGAGGTGTGTCCTAAAACCCACTGGTTATCCCAGGTGCCAATATCAAAATCCAAGCACCCATTGGTTTGACCACAACATCCCAGAATTCCCACTTCTTCCTGGTCAAACCACCACAAAGAGAAAAAAAAAAAGAGAAAATGCAGGTTAAAGTCCTGCTGGAAGGAGTATTTGTTTATCTTGGTATCTTTGGTTTGTTTTTATTGTGTGGGAAACTGTTCTAATGTTGTGTTTAATGTTATAATACTGTGAATTAAGGGTCAAGAACTAAGATTGCTCTCTGAACGGGAGAGAGGTCTGTCAGCCGGTGGTCTTCTTGTGTCTGTTCTATGTGTCTGTTGCAAAATCTTACAGGAAACGTCTTGTTACTCTCTCTGTAATCTTTTAGAAGAGAATAAGTTGATAGACGTCCGGGAAGAAATTTGTCACGCCTGCAATTGTTATACTGTGTACGGTGCCTTGCGATTGCATGAATCTGGCAAACCGGTATCTCACGGTCTGGAGGCGACTTCTCGTGACCAAACCTGGTAAAACAGTCTGTTCTGATATAAACCATAAGGTAGGAACTATTTCATAAAGGTGTGTGGGTATGGGTGAGAGTGAATGAGATGCAGCATCGCTGCGAAGCGAGAGGGAGTCCCACTCCTCATTTCCTGTTCTTCACGAGAAGCCAGGTCGGAAAAGGACAAAGCAATTGGAAATTGTGTGTATGAAGTCTTACGATAAATTGGCATACAGTACTTGCGAGAAAGAGACTGATCCAGTTAAACAGACACAGGGAATAGCCATGGGAGGTCAACAGAGTAAGGACGTAAATATGAAAACCCCCTTAGGATGTATCTTAAAGCACTGGAAGGACTTGGGAGGGATTCCAGGGGGAAGCATAAGTAAAAAGACACTCCTTAAATATTGTACACAGTGGTGGCCATTGTACAAGTTAGATGACAATGAGAAATGGCCACCGGAGGGAACAACTAATTATAACACTATTTTACAACTAATGCTCTTCCTCCGCTGGCTTAATAAATGGGATGAGGTAATGTACGCAGACATGTTCTTCACCCTAAGGAATAAACCTGAGTGGCAAAAAGAATGTGGAATTAATGTAGCCCCTCAGGATCCCCTAGTACTAGCCCTGAAAAGGGATAAGAAGGGTCCAAAGCCTAAGGAACGTTGCTGTGATGCATGTAGTAGAAATGAGAAAAAGCAGAAAGCAGATGCCGGAATTTTGGTGGCAGCAGTTCAAGAAATGCAGGCAGCTTTGAATACAGAAAAATTTGCAGGGAAAGACAAACAGTGGATGTCAGGATCTATTTTTAGGAACACAAGACCTGTGCATTTTTCCCGCGGCAAGAAAAAACACTTTAAAAATTCTTGCCCCACTTTGAAGGGTGCGGGACCTACCTGTTTTTATTGTCATAAAAAGGGGCACCTGCAGAAAAATTGCAGAAAGAAACAGCAAGATGAAAAAACTTCTCAGGAGAATCAGAGAGGGCAAGAGTTTTGTTTAACGAAGAGGACCGAATTACACCCAGAAGAGCCCTTGATAATAAAGCTAAGAGTAGGTCCTCAGAGTGAAGAATTTGCATTTTTAGTAAATACAGGAATTTCTCGGTCAACAGTGACAAAATTACCCTGGGGATGTGAGATAAGTTGTGAGCGAGTTTCAGTAATCGGAATAACAGGAGAAGCTTTCCCTGTTCCTGTAATAAAAGGAGTGAAAATTGAAACAAATGACAAATTTGGAGTAAATGATTTATTGTTGATACCAGAGGCCGAGGAGAATATGTTAGGCAGAGATCTAATAATAGCCCTAAATTTACAGATAAAACCCTGTGAAGGAAAACTTGAAATTCATTCTTTACCTAAAGAAGATAATCTAGAAATTAATGGCATGGGTTGGCATTCAGGTGAAGTGGGAAAGAGTTTAGGGTGAAAGAGTCTGGTCCCCTTAGTCCCTCCTGGTCAGCGCAAGCCTGTGAATTTTAAAAAGGCAAGAAGGGACTATTTATACAGACTCCAAATGTGTTTTTAGTGTAGTACATACTTTTAGAAAAATTTGGAAGGAAAGGGGACTTATAAACACTCAAAGGAAGGGGTTAATATATGGGGGATTGATAATTTCGAAAAAAAAAAAGAAAAAAAAGAAAAAAAAAATAGCGATAGTTCATATAAAGGAACATCAGAGGGGGAGGGATATTAGAGTCAGAGAAATAATTTGGCTGATGAAGAAGCAAAAAGAGCGACCTTAAGAAAGGGAGATTCTGAAATCATGACCTTACAAAGAAAAAAAGAAAAAAAAAATAGAAATTCAGCAGGAGACTCTTTCCCTTCCGCTAGTAGAATTGGCAGCTATAAGGAAATTAGGAGCAACATTTAAGGAGGAAAAGTGAGTTTTTCCTGATGATAGAATTATGATGCCAAAACCAGTGGCACATTAGATCTTAGATAACCTGTATAGACGGACATAGTGGGAAACAAGAGCCTTTTGTGATCACTTCTTAAAATTTTTTTTTGGGTGTATGAGGATATTTGAAATTAGAAAGCAAATTACCCAGGGGTGTCTCACCTGTTAAAAGGTAAATAAGAAGGTGTTTAAAAGCCCTCCCTCTGGAGGATGCAAAACAGCCTAGCAGCTATTTCAAAAGATCCAGGTTGATTTTGTAGACTTGCTTAAAGTAGGTCGGTGGAAATATTTGTTAATTATAATAGATCAATTAACTCAGTGGGTTAAAGCATTTCCAGCGGCTTGGACTACAGTTTAAACAGTATTTTTTTCATTGATACGGGAGCAACTTTTTCGGTTTTAAATCAGGAATTGGTACCTAAAAGTGATGAATTTGTACAAGTTGTGGGAGCAGTAGGCCAACCAGAAAAGGCTTACTTTTTGAAACCCATTAAATACAAAATTGGGAAACAAATGGGAATTCATCAATTCTTGTATTTACTAAATTCGCCAAAGCCCTTATTGGGAAGAGACCTATTGGAGAACTTGGGAGCCATAATAAAGTTCAACAAGGACAAATTGGAATTTCAAGTAAATGAGGAACAACTGATTACAGCTCTAAGCCTAACAATCAGTTGTGTAGAGCCTTAACCTGAGAATCACAATTTCGAGTGAATTCTGAGCGAGACTTACCCATTAGTTTGGGCTACTGATATACCTGGGAAATCAAAACAAGCAGCACCGATTATTGTTGAACTTAAAATTGGGGCAAGACCAGTGGTAAGAAAACAATACCCTCGGAGGATAGAAGACAGGAAGGGGATTGAGCCCATAATCAAAAGGTTTTTGGAACTGGGGTTATTGATAGAATGCGAATCGGATTTTAATACACCAATCCTGCCAGTAAAGAAACCTAATGGAGCTTATAGACTAGTTTAGGATCTGAGAGCAGTAAACGAAATAACCAAGGCATTACATCCGGTAGTTGCTAATCCATACACGCTTTTAACTAGACTGAAGGACAACTTGGCCTGGTTCACCGTATTCGATTTGAAAGACGCATTCTTCTGCCTTCCCTTAGCTCCCGAGAGTCAAAAGATTTTTGCCTTTGAGTGGGGATCTGTAGATAGAGGAAGAAAGACCCAACTTACCGTCTTCCTGGACGGTATTGCCCCAAGGATGGAGCAATTCCCCCACAATTTTTGGGAATCAGTTAGCCGGAGAATTAGAACAGTGGGAAAGGCCGCTGGGAGATGGCACCCTTCTGCAGTACGTAGACGACCTCCTTGTTAAATTTCCTGGGTTTAAGTGGATATCGAGTCTCTCAACAGAAAGCACAGCTGGTGCAAAAAGAAGTGGTGTACCTGGGATACGAAGTCTCCAGAGGACAGCGATCCCTGGGAGCAGCTAGGAAAGAGGCCATCTGCCAGATGTCTAAACCAGAGACGGTGAGAGATCTGCGCGCCTTTCTGGGGATGACAGGTTGGTGTCGGCCATGGATCTACCAGTATACTCGCCAGAAGGGAGAGCCCCAGCAGAACCCATCGAACACGACTGCCTGGAAACAATTGAGGCCATCTACTCCAGTCGCTGGACAACTGGTTCTCGGATGGCAGTAGCTTTGTAAAGCGAGGAGTAAGAATGGCTGGCTATGCAGTCACTACTACAGAAAGGGTAATTGAGTCGAACCCCTTGCCTGCAGGGACTTCAGCTCAAAAGGCAGAGCTGATAGCTCTGACTCGAGCCCTGGAATTGGCGGAGAACATGCAAATTAATATATGGACAGGCTCTAGGTATGCCTTTTCCGTTGTATGTGCTCATGGAGCCATCTGGAAAGAAAGAGGACTGTTGACTACACAAGGAAAAACGGTCAAACATGCAGAGGAGGTTCTGCGATTGCTTGAGGCGGTCCAGCTCCCAGCACAAGTGGCCATAATGCATTGTAAGGGACATCTGAAAGGTAACACTATTCCAGAAATAGGGAACAGGAAGGCAGATACAGAAGCTAAATTGGCTGCCACAAGAACTAGGGAAGTGGAAATAGTGGCCCTAATACCAGGAGAGCTGGATACCAATATCCAGCCAGATTACCAGGAATCAGATCATAGATGGATTCAAAGAAATAAGGGCAAAATATTAGAAAATGGTTGGGGTCAATTGGAAACAGTAGTACCAGGAAACGTGATGTGGCAGTTTGTAAAAGCAGAACATGAGAAGGCCCATTGGGGTCTAGATCCACTTTACCAATATTTGCAAACCAGGATAGCAGGACCGAAATTATTTACTACTGTAAAACACGTTACGTCCCAGTGCGAGTGGTGTCTGAAAAACAACCCAAATACGGGAACCAAGGTACACCAAGGAGCCATAAATTGAGGTTAATTCCCAGGTGAAGTATGGCAAATTGATTTTTCTGAACTGAAAAGGGGGGTTTCGGTATTTGTTGGTATTAACTGATACATTTTCTGGGTGGCCTGAAGCATTCCCTTGTAGGACAAATAAGGAAAGAGAGGTAACTAAAGTACTGTTGAATGAAATTATTCCACGGTTTGGGGTACCGAAGAGCATTTCTTGGGATAGGGGTACACATTTCTGTGCAAAAATAGTGAGAGCAATAAGTAAAGCATTACAAATCAAATGGCAATTACACACGCCTTACCATCCACAGGTCAGTGGGCAAGTGGAAAAGATGAACCATCTTATCAAACAGCAAATTGCCAAAATATGCCAGGAGACTAATTTACAGTGGTATCAAGCTTTGCCTATTGCTCTGCTGAGGTTGAGAGTCAAACCAAGATCAAAAGAAAAGTTAAGCCCATTTGAAATTTTGTATGGTAGATCTTATGCTATGCAAGTTGTAAATGGAGACGTCATAGACCAAACCGGTAATCAATACATTTACGATTATGTAATTACGGTGGAGAAACAGTTTGATAAAAATGCTACTGTGATGATAGAGCACCAACCCAAACAACCTGATTGCAAATTGCATCCGTTTAATCCCGGTGATTGGGTATGTTAAGAATCTTTTAGGAGAACCCCTACAAGAGAAGTGGGAGGAACCTTTCCAAGTGCTGCTGACTACCTTCACTGCGGTTCGGATCAAAGAGCGGCCCACGTGGATCCACTCTCAAGGGTCAAGAAAGCTCCGGAGAACAAACAAGAAGAGCAGACATTATAATTCTGACTCCACCACAAACCTTTACAACTCTGATCATTGAGCTCTCGAGGGACTCTCTGGATACCTGCTAAATGGGTGAAGCCTTACGTATCTGGGATGTCGGGTGGTGGAGTAGAATAACAGCAGGAGATGAAGGACGACGACTGCTGAGAAAGCTTTTCTTTAATGTACAGCAGGACCTCCAGCGTCTCGCGCAATATAGTGAACCAGCTGCCAGAGCCCTAACGAACCCACCACAGGATTGGATAAACTGGGTTCTTACCACGCAATTTGATGAATCCAAACCACTGAATAGTACAACCTGTTGTGCTTGTAGTAATATGTTTTGCTGTGCTTGGGTTGCTCTAAAGTGTGCTGGGTGCAGGTATACTTACTGGTATGATCAGGCACTTGTGTGGCAAATTTGGTGTTGGAGGTGTCGTGGCTAATGGGCAAGAGAACATAGCTGGATTAGAGCGTTAAGTAAATTTACAGGTTTGCCAGGAAGAGAGGGACTTAATTTGTATGAGAGTGCAGAACAAATAATTACTGCTTTTGTGAGGTGGCGTTTGAATCACGAACTAAAGGGACTAGAAATAAGGAGAAATTCTCACATTGTGGCTTCCCGGTGTAGACAACAAGTCCCACTGACCCAAACATCTGTGGTAGGGCCCTTTGAGGGGGATCCTGACCAAGCATTGGATCAGTGCATCGAGAACCTTCAGAGATTGAAGGTAGAAAAGTGGGGAACAGCAAAACTCAAAAGAAAGAAGGGAGAAAAGAAGTAAAAGCTACAAAAGATGCATTTCATTGCTGCTGTTGTATTATTGCTAGTGAGCTAAACAATTGGGATGTTGGGCCAAAAATGGGCCAAATAAAACGACAGAAGTTTTAGACTTATTAATTACAGGTGTATAAAGTGTTAATCATGCCGTATTACAGAACAGAGCAGCTATAGACCTTTGCTTTAGCGCAAGGCCATCATTGTGAAGAGTTCGAAAAATGTGCTGCATGGGAACGTGTTGCATGAGTCTCTCTGATCACTCTGTTTTGATTCACAGCAAGATTAGGGACATTCGAGAAGGAGTCTACAAGTTGAAAGAAAAGGAAGAGCTAAGAATCGATGAATGGCTAAAAGGTTTAAAACTTGGGCTATGGTACAAGTATGTCAGCGCCCTATAGGATTAGAATTTGACAAAAGAATTCGTGAGTTATAAGAAAAAGGAGGGAATGAAGCCCCAAAACAGATAGCCTTCAAGAAATAATGAGTTAAAACAGAATGTGAGGCATTTGAAGAAAGCATAGCATTAGGAAACACATAAAGCAATAAATCAGCTAAAGCATGAAACACAATGACAGGAAAGAGAGATAGGGATAGGGGAACTGATGGGCTAAGCATGTTCAGAGCCAACAATGTCAAACTGACCCTAAGAACTTTGCCAAGCCATAGAGACCAAGCCAAGTACACCGGGAATTGGCCAAATTAGGAAAGAAGTTCAAAAGTTTAAGGAGGAAGACTCATCAGGAGACCCCAGCCCATGATGAAGGCAACTGGAACGACCACCAAGATGATCCTCAAAAGAGGTGTCCCCGCCCACGCTCCGCCTACACCACGCCCCATATGAATATTCATGCAAAGATATGATTATGTATATGATCTGATGTAATCCTATATCCAAAAACTGTATAAAAGGCCTGCCTTTGTTACGGGAAACTCAGAAATCCATTTTGTGATTTCTCCGACGCGTCGCAATAAAATACCTCCTGCTTATCTGACTTAAGCTGAGTCTCTTAAGCAGTTATTCTCGCCTTTTGGGGCAAAATTTGGCATCATGGCTGTGTGACATCCCAGGGGGCTGTGTGACATCACAGGGGCAGTGTGACATCACAGGTTGCTGTGTGACATCACAGGGGTAATGTGACATCTCAGGGACTGTGTGACATCACAGGTGCTGTATGACATCACAGGGGCTGTGTGAGGTCCCTGGGGAGGTCACTCTGCCCCGGCCCCCCTCACAGTTACCCCAGAGCTTCCAACCCTGCTCGTGCACAGTAGAGTCCCCTGTCCCCCCGGGTCTCCCCGCCCCCAGCCCTGCAGCCTCCCCCAGAGGATGTTCCACGAGATCGACCCCAGAGCCTGACACGGGAATGGGGGGCCGGGGCCCTGGGGGTGGCACAGGGGGACAGGGACGCCCTGGCAGCGTCCCCGTGTCCCCCAGGGCCAGAGCCTGGGCCAGGGCTCCTTCACCCTGCTACCAATGAGGCCTTGAGAGTGCTGAAAAAATCCCCAGCAAGGGATCAGCAAACACCGGATTGAATATTAAGGGACAGCAGCACAAAGTTCCTTGGCAAGAGTCACTCTGCTCCTGACTGGACACTTCAGGCACACCAAGGCAACAAAGCAACAACAAAACCAAACCAAACCAGAAATTAACCAAGAACTGTCCCTGTGTGTGTGTGTGACACAAGGACAGTGAGGGCAAGGATAAAAGGAATATGGCCTAAAAGCTTAACAGACCTCACACTTAACAGGACTGAATTTTAACCTTAACTGATACCTTCAACTTCACAATTTAGCTAAAAAACAGCACTTAACAGTACTTGACCAAACTTATAACCTATGTCTTTGCAATTTAACAAAGGACTAACATTTATCAATATTTAACTTAGCTACTAACCTATATTAATCATAACAACTTAGCAAAAGAACAACTCTTAGCAGCATTTAACTTAGCTTAGAGCTCCTGACTTAACTTCATTTACAGGCCTGACTGACTCAGCTATCCAAGGCACTCAAGCCCCTCACAGAGCAGCATTTCTGCCACATTTCCCCAGCAGAGGCCCTCCTGTGTGCACACAGACACGAAGAGTCAGTGCAAGGCACCTATGAGCAATTCCCCTGAAGGCAGGAAATGCTCCCTGTGGATCCTTTGGCATCTCCCCAGTGGGTGAAGTGTTGACCCTGGAGGAGTGGGGGGAACGACCCAGGCTCCGTCGTTGTTCAGGATCCCCGAGTGCAGCAAACGGGAGAGCTCCTGGCTGGGAGAGGCCCCACTCAGAGGGAGTCGCTGGCCCAGGAGAGCTCCAAGGGCTCCTTTTGGAGCGCTGTTTGCAGGGCCCCAAGAGAGGGGCTTCAGTCCCAGCAATGGTTCATCCTGGCCGCACTTGGCATCAACAGCTTTCTTTGGCAGTGTGAGAACAGGGATGTTGTGCCACTGAGGGAACAGAAACAGTTCCCAGGGCTGCTGCTAAAGGAACTAGGAGCTGGTTGGGCAGCAGCAGTGCCTGGAGCAGACAGTGTTTGTGATGAGCTGCAGAGGAGCTGAGCCCAGGGGCTGTTGGCCAAGGCTGAGGCACCCAAGGAGCATTTCTCAGCTGGCAGGATGGCCTGAGAAGGGGAGGGGGGAATGCAGCAGCACAGGGCCCATGGAACCAAGAGACCATTGTGACACTGTGGGGCCCTGTGAGACCAAGGGACGATTGTGACACTGTGGGCTCTGTGAAACCAAGCGGTCACTGTGATACTGTGGGGCCCTGTGAGACCAAGGGACCATTGTGACACTACTGGGCCTCATGGAATCAAGGCAACTGTACTGACACTGTGTGGTTCCATGGAATGTAGGGACCATTGTAACACTGAGAGGCCCCATCCAACCAAGGGTCCATTGTGGCACCACGGGGTCTCATGGAACCATGGATACCATTATGACACTTTGGGGTGTCATGAGAGCCAGGGGCCATTGTGACACTGTGGGATCTCATAGAGCCAAAGGTCCCTTGTGACATTGCAAAGCATCATGGAACCATGGAGAGACTATTAGGACACTTCACAGCCGCATGGAAGCAAGGGGCCATGGTGACACTGTGTGGTACAACGAACCAAGGAGACCATTGTGACACAGTGTGGCCCAATGGAATAAGCAAAGCATTGTGACACTGTGAGGCCTCATCGAACCCGTGAGACAATTGTGACCCTTGGTGTCTCCAAAGAACCAAGAGGACCATTGTGATACTGTGTGGCCTGGTGAAACCAAAAGGCCTTTATGACATTGCAGGGCTGCATGGAACCAAAGAGTCATTGTGACATTTTGGGGCCTCGTGTCATCAGTGGTCCATTGTGACACTGGGCAACCAAAGTAGACCATTGTGACACCGCAGAGCTTCATGGAACCAAAGGGTAATTGTGACATAGCAGGGCCTGATGTCATCAGTGGTCCATTGTGACATTGTGGAGCCAAAGAGACCATTGGGTCACCGCAAACCCCCAGGGTCCAAAGGTCCATTGTGATATTGCAGGGCTCATGGAATTGAGGAGTCAGGTGACATTGTGGGTCCTGGAGAACCACGGAGACCATTGTGACACTCCTGGACTGCATGGAATCAAGGCACGATTATGATACTGCAGGGCCCCATAAAATCAAGGGAACGTGGAACACATCTGTCTTGGCCTCCCAAGGGCCACCTGACTGGTCCAGCTGGCCTTGGCATGTCGAGGGTTTTTTCTCTTCTGCTAATGAAACACTGGGGTTCTGTGATTACCTTCCTGTGGAAAAGAACTGTCCTTCTTCTCCAGTCACCCATGGCCAGAATTGGGATTTCACCTCCAAGTTTCCTTATATCCAGGGATTGTTCCCATAGGGATATTTCCAGGACAAGTCTGGCTGGCAGTGGTTTCACAAGGGTCACCTCTCAGCTGTCCCCAAAACACTGGGAAAAGCTCTGTGCTCTCCTTCCTATGGGAAAGAACTGTCCTGCTTCTCCAGGTGCCCATGGTTGAAATTGGATTCCACCTCCAAAATTCCCTAAATCCAACAACTGCTCCCAGACAAAATCTGCCATTCCTGAAAAGTCTGTCTGGCCTTGGCCCAGTGAGGCTCTCACTGGCGGGGTGTCCACTGGGGCTCCATACTTTCCTTCCTATGGAAAAGAACTGTCCTTCTAGTCCAGGTGCCCATGGCCAAATTTGGGTTCCACCTCCAGCATTCCTGATTGTGACAGACCGGAGGAGATTGTTGGCTCAAAACATTTTGTGTGTGCGTGAGGAAGGGGCAGGTCCAGCCTTGCCCTGCCCTGGAACCCCAGCCTTGCCCTGCCCAGCAACCCCAATCCCCCCAGAGCCTCTATCCCAGCCCAGCAGTGTCTGCCAGTCCCTGGCACAGCACAGGCAATGCTCCACAGCCACCTCTGCAGCCCCCAGCCCAGCTCCTGAGGGACCAAATGACCTCATGTCCCACCTGGGGGAAGGGCCCAGGAAGACCAAGGGGTATTTAAGGCTGACCACAAGGCAAGCACACCCTTGACCCTACCTCGTCTTGGAATTTCCATCTAACAGTGCTGGAATGCAGGAGTAGGGGCTGTGTGAGTTCTCCTCTGTATCTTTTTTGTCTTTCTCTCTTTCTGTGTCTTCTTCTTCTGTTTCTGTGCTGCTGCAAATTTTGATTAACATTACATTGAACAGGCTTGAAACTTGTGAAGTTGAATGGGCCAAGTCAATGCTTTGAGAAGAGTTTTTTTGTTGATTGAATATCTGCTGTAATTCAACATGAGAAGAATTTTCAAAAGTAATACAAAACTTTCTGTGTAACTGACAATCTGTTAAATCACTAAGATACTGAATATGCCTCTGTGAAACACATATGTTAAAGATGAAAATCCCAGGAACCTCCTCTTTCTTTTCCAATCAACAAAGAAGCAGCGGGCTCTGGTCTCAGCCCCCATCTCAACCAAACCAAACCAAACCAAACCAAACCAAACCAAACCAAACCAAACCAAACCAAGCAACCCTGCTGTGGGCTGAGCCCCTTCCCCCCTCCCCAGGCTGCCCCCCACATCTGCCCCATTCTAACCAAACCAAACCCCAACAACTCCCAAACAGGAAAACAAAAGAGGGTACAAAACCCCAACCAGAACAAATCTAGCCATACCTATTAAATTCTTAATATCAAGTCCCCTTTCTCCAACACAACTCAAACCAAAAAGCCCTACAACCTACAACCCATACAAAATAACCCTACAACTAAAAACTTAAACACAAAAAAAGCGAAAAACAAACCATAAAACCAATCCTAACACAGCCCAAACACAACTTCCACCAAAGTTACTGGCAGGTCAGGTATTAGTCCTTTCAAACTTCAAGTCTCCTTCGATTATAAGAAAAAAAACCAAAACACAAGCATATTAAAAAAATATATGAAACCATCAAAGTCATAAAAGAATAAATTGAATCCCCCCAAAAAAGAAGAAAAATTATCTCAATCTTTAAACTAAAATCCTCTTATAAACTATAAAGAAAAAACCCTTTTCCTTTAAAACAAAAAAAACTATTTTAAAAAATTACAAATTAATATCAAACAAAAACCTCCATGCTAAAAATAAACAAATGTTAAAATAAGTGTAGTTTCATAAAAAAGTTTAAACAGGGGAAAAAAAAAATAATCCAATATCTCCAAGAGAAGATCTCTATTCTCAGAGATAAAAATAATTTTAAATGACCCATCAACAAGCTGTAAAAAAGCTTGTAGCAATAAAAACAACTTCACTTCAACAAAGTTGCCCAGACAACTATTATCCATGACAAAATTAAGAACCACAAAAAAACGGTTTTCTTCTCTTGTAAAAAAAATCTCCATAACCTTAACAAGAAAAACTTCTCTCCCAAAGTAATCTAAAAAAAGACTATTCTAGATATAGTAAAGTAACTAGAAAATTTAAGTTTAGTTTCTTTGCATTGTCATAAAAAGAAAAAGTTGTAAGGAAATATAAAGTGTTCTAAAGAGTTTATTTTAATTCTTACTACTTTTTTTCTTTTGATTATTTTTAAAAACATTTTCTTTATACCCTTTTGGAATTTTAAGCCTACTTTACCTTTCTCCTAATCCTGTCTCACAACAAAATAAATGCATAAATACTTAACCAACACTAAAACCCACCACATTTATCAATACATTAGAAAAAATTTCATTAGAAATTTCATTAGAAGAAATTTCAACATTAGAAAAAATTAAAATTACCAAACCAAAACCACTACAATGTCATAAAAAACCTTTTCCCAAAATTTCTCTGATTTTCTAAAGTCACTAGTAAAGGCTGTTTAGTTCTTTTGAGCTCCTGAGAATCTCTTGTTGGTATTTCTCCAGTACATCCAACTCAGAGGACACAAATAATTGTAATTCCTTTTAAATGTCTCATTGGGGGAGTTTTTTAGGGAATGGCAGTCAGGGCTTGTGTGTCCCGCTTGGCACAGCCCAGGCAGGGCTTTCCCAGCCACATTCCACACTCCATTTCCCAGCTGGAGCCGCTGGTGCCTCTGAGTTGTGCTGCCCCAGCCCCAGGGACACTCTCCTTGTCTGCCCATTCCCCCACGGTCTCTGGGCAGGGATGGCCTCAGTGGGAGCTGCTGACATCCTCAGCAACTTGGAGGCTGCTGCTGAATTTTCCTGCTGCAGAGGCTTGTTCAGCCTTCAGCTCTTCAGTGCAGGAATTCAGTGTCCCAGGGCTCATTAACATTCAGAACACCTTAAGAACCCAAGCCCCTGGGAATATTTTGATTTTAATTTTCAAATTCTTTGTTTTTAAGTAGATCTCAGTAGGGTATTCAAAGTGAATATATTCTATTTAGAAATATATTCTATTTAGAAATATATTCTATTGAGAAAAGATTGTTTAGGTCCTGTTTAGGTTTGTTATCATGTTAATTATTGATATGTGCAATCTCCAACTGACAGTGAACCTAAATACCTTGTCATACAGTTTGAATAGATATAAAAATCAAGACCCTTCATGGCTGACAATCCATCACACTCTGTCCCTACCTCCACCCCACCATTTCCCCCATCCAAGCCCTGTCACTCAGAGTAGCCTTGTGCAAATCTGAGGTCCCTCCAGCCCAGGCTGCAACTGCAGCTTTCAGCTCCTTGGCTTCAACTCCCACCAGCTTTCCTTGGAGAAGGAGCTGCCTGATACATGGAGGGATGTTCATTTCTTGTCAGCCAACAAAGCCAAGGCAAGTCACAGCTCCATCAAATGCAAAAGTCATTCCTCTGCTGGATTTTCAATCCACTTTGCACAGCAGACATCTCAGAGCAATGGAAAACACCTTCTGAACTCAGCACAGATCCCAAGGTGCCCCCAAACCCTCCCTGCCTCGATTTTGCCCAGATTTGCTCTTTGCACACTTGAGTCACACGCTGAAGTCAGGAGCTCCCTCCATGCCCAGAGGGAGGAAAGGAGAGAAAGGGGATGAAGAGCTCTCCTGTGCAGAGCCAAGGTCCAAGTGCAGTCCCTTCAGTGGGAACCACAACTCATCAGCTTTGTGTCCTTTGGGCTCAGGGCCGGGTGACACTATGAGGCACAGAAAGGTTTCTTGCCAACAAACACAAGTTGAACATTTGAGCAGTTTAATAACAATCACAGCTCTTCTCTCAGCTTTCTGGGATGTCCCAGCAGCATGCGACATGTCCCATAGCCCCCAGGGATTTCCATACAGGAACAGTTTTAAATAAGGCCAAAAGAAAAAACAATTCTGTGATAAATATAAACATAATTGAGGTGATTATTTATATATTTATTTGAACTTCAGAAATATCGGTCAACTTCTTGCACCTCAAAGCATTAAACCTGTCAGTTGGGAGGTTGTCATGGTTTGACACTGGTACAATGCCAGTGCCCCCATGAAAATACCCTCTCCCTGGTTTCTGCTGTGAGATGTGACCAGGAATAAGCAAAGCAGGCTCCCACTTAGAAATAAAGAAAATTTTGTTAACTAAACTACAACTATAAGTAAAAAGAAACACACAGGGAAAATGAAAACCTTAGAAAAACATTTCCTCCTCCCCCCACCAAATTTCCAATAAGTCTATCCTCCAAATCACCAGCTCTTGGTCCATCACCACCCTGTAGATAATCAATTCTCAATTCGTCAAGAGGACAGGAGTCCTTCTTGTGCCATAGTGACCTCTTCCTTTCATGTCCAGTGCTCTCACCACTGAACATGAACCAGAGATGCTTCTAGGGTCGTATTTTAAGGATGCTTTGTCCCAATCCAAGAAGAGCACATTCTCAACTTTGGGACATCTGTCCCCCTCAAATTTCACCCCCTCAGTCCGAGGGGTACCAACACTGAACCCTCTTGGTTCTGAACCATTGCCTCCCCCTGGATGCAGTTTCTGTGTCACAAGGAACATGGTTCTGTCCATGGCTATACAAGAAGAGTCCAGCAAGCCACTCCATCATCTCTGCCAACCTAAGATTCTTCTCTATTCTTCCAACATCTCTCACTGGCCCAGACCTTCATCACACTTGCCCATTTCCTTCTTCATCTTCCACTCTATCTCTCTTCTAGGAAAGGTTAATATTCTGTAAAGTTTTCATTATCTAAAAAGGGGTTAAAACTTCCACAAGTGGCCAGACACCCTCTTGCTGCAAACCACCCCCCACCCCTGCAGGTCGGGCTGTGTCGCCAACACATGATATCAAATTTCAAGGTAACAGTCCCAGGCACCGACTCTCTCAGGGGGGGCTTCCCAATACCTCCCGGTGCTTCTCTCTCTTCCACCCTTGGGCCAGGCCTACCTCCCATCTCTGTCCAAGGCCCAGCCTACCTCACGGCCACATGGCTTTACCCTCCCCCTGCCCAGCCGGTAGCTGGGACAGGGGGAGAGATTCGAACTCTTTTCCCACTGGAAATCCAAGAGAGCTTCCCAGTGAAGTGCTCTGCTTTTCAACCCCTGTGTTCTCAGAGGCGTATCCAATGTCCCCAGTGGCCAAACCAGGTGTCAATATTCAAATCTGAACCCCATTGGTGTGACCACAGCATATCCCAGAAAACCTACTTCCTCTCAAACCATGTCAGAGGTACTTGAATGACCAGAAAGGACCTAGAGAAGCAAATCTGGGAGCAACAGGAAGTACAAAGATCCAGTTGATCTAAATGAAAAGATGTTCTTAGAAATGGTCATTAAAACAGGAGATCAGGAAACACCTGATGGAAGAGTGAGATTAAATAATAAACTGAATATTGGTGACTCAAGTAGATGAGAAGATCAATATTTCTTCTTGTTCTGCCATCAGGATGCTTCCAGGAAATCCCAGTTCCTAATGGGAAAATTTTGTCGTTTCTTAAAAGTACTCAAATGACAAGATAATAAAGATTTGCTTGTATAATATTATATAAACAGGTATTAAAACCTATGCCCCTTTCCAGGCAGACATAAGTTGTATGCTCATGAACAGGCAGTGCCACTTGTGCCCTAAGGTGCCCAGCTGGGATTGGATCTCTCCAAGAGCACCTGAAGAAGAGCAGAGTACCTTGGAAGCTGAAGGTCCCTGACAGCTCCACAGGGCTGCTGTCCCATCAACGTCTGCTCTGCTCCAGTCTGAAACTGGGCCCAGCATGGTGCTGGGATCATCAGAGTGCTGAGGTGTGTGCTGGAATTCAATGCCCTCCCTATCCCACAGCAGCCCTGCATTTCCCTCCTGCAGCCTTGGTCTCCAGCACAGCCATGGAGGCTCTTTGGGCTCTGGACTGTTGCTGCAGCCCCCAAGGGCAGCTGAGCTCTGCCTTTGGCACAGTCAGCCCTGGCCAGCCCAGGCCATGCTCAGCAATTTCTTGTGTGTGCCTGGCCTTGCTATCAGCCCTGGCAGGGGCTGCGTGGCCCGTTTGTGGCCCTGTGCTGGCCCAGCCATGGTGGCCCAGCCCCTGTGCAGGCCCAGCCCAGGCCAGGAGCATTGCGGCTGGGAACAGCCCCTGTGCCGTGGTGCCCAGAGCAGCCTTGGGGCTCTGTGCCCCATGGCCTCCCTGCTGGGCAGCCTCTGCCAGCTCCTGCAGAGCCCGTGGCACCTGTGGGGCCGCACAGACAGCCCTGCCCAGGGCTCTGCCAGCCTCTGGGCCAGCAGAGAGGCAGCCAGGGCTGGCCTTGGCTGGGAACAGGCCCTGAGCCCTGCAGGATGGAGCTGGGCCACAGCCAAACTCAGCCCAGACCAAAGCTGACCTCAGCAGCCAGGGCTGCCAAGGGCTGGGCATAGAGGCTGGTGCTGGCAAATGTCCTGGGCCCCCTCCCTGCTGTGTCCGTACCACCAAGGGCACAGAGCAGCCTCCTCTCTGGGGCACTTGCCTGTTTGCAATGCCTTGCACAGGCGCTGGCCCTGCCGCACAAGGCCTGGCCTGAGTCCTGCCCCTGCACGCTCAGCCAGGCTGAGATGGACACTGATGGTTTCTGGGCCAGGCTCTCTGAGCCCAGCCCAGCTCCCTGCAAGCTCTGCCAGCTGCCCTGAGCTCTGGGCAGCACCAAGGAGCTCTGCCCAGCCCAGCCCAGCCGGCTCTGGCCCCACAGCTCTGCTCAGGCCAGGCTTATCTGGCCACTGCCCCACGTCCTCAGCCCCTGGCAAGGGCACAGCAGCAGCTGCAGCTGTCACAGGACTCAGCCCCAGCCATGGGGGAAGGTGCTTGGCCAAGGCCAAAGGAGGCTCCCTGGCTGCCCTGCTCCCCTCTGGCTGAGGTGCTGAGAGCTCTGCAGCCCCTGCTGCCATCCCATCTGCCCAGGGCAGCACAAGAGCCCCTACCTTGGGGCCCTTCAAGAGCTGCTCCTGCTCCAGGTGCAGGGCCCATGCCAAAGCTGGGGCAGCCACAAAGCTGTGCCCATTTCTGTTCATTCCTGCTCTGATCAGGATGGATCCTCAGCCACTTGGAGAGTGCTGATGAATTTTACTCCTCTAGAGGCCTCTTCTTTCTTCAGCTGTTCAGTTCAGGAATTCACTGAAAAACGCTCATAAACAATAGTTCAAAACACTCAAACAAGAAAAGCCCTTGGTAATAATTGAAGTTTCAAATTCTTCTGTGGTTAATTAGACAAATTTCAAAAGTGTATTCAAAGTGAATCTGCTACTCTGAAAAAAAAAAAAAAAGCAGAAGAAATTGTTTTAACAATTATTCTTTCCTGTTCATAGATTTCTATCAGCAGTGTCCAATTGATATTGACCCCCAGTACTTTCTAATTCAGTCTGAACAGATATGAAGATCAAGACCCTTCATGGCTGACAATAAATAACATTTTGCCCCAAACACCTCTCCACCTTTTCCCTCATACAACACCTGGCACTCCTATGGATCAAGAACAGTGTGGCCAGCAGGAGCAGGGCAGGGATTCTTCCCCTGTGCTCAGCACTGCTTGGGCAGCAGCTCGTGTCCTGTGTCCAGTTCTGGGCCCTCAATTTAGGAAGGACATGGAGTGGCTGGAGTGTTTCCAGAGAAGGGCAAGAAGGCTGGTGAGGGGTCTTGAGCACAAGTGATGTGAGGAGCAGCTGAGGGAGCTGGGGTTGTTTATCCTGGAGAAGAGAAGGCTCAGGAGAGACCTCATCGCTCTATACAACTCCCTGAAAGGAGGGTGCAGCCAGGTGGGGGTCAGGCTTTTTTCCCAGGGAACAGTGACAGGACAAGAGGACACAGCCATAAGCTGCACGAGGCGACATTTAGGCTGGACATTAGGAAATATTCTCCTCACAAGGGGTGATTGGGCACTGGAATGGGCTGTCCAGAGAGATGTGTGAGTCACCATCCCTGGAAGTGTTTAATGAAAGACTGGATGTGACACTCAGTGCCATGGCCTGGATGACAAGGTGGTGTTGGGGTCCCAGGTTGGACTTGATGCTCTCCAAGGACTTTTGCAGCCTGGTTGATTCTCTGATGATTGTGACACTGCAGTGCCCTGGGGAAGCAAGGGGCCAATGTGACCCTGTGGGGCCTGGTGGCACTAAGAGGACCATGGTGACACTCTGTGTGACATGGCAGCACAGAGCCAAGGGGTCATTGTGACACTGTGGGGCTGAATGGAAGCAAGGAGTCCATTATGACAGTCTGGGTCCTGGTGGAACCACAGAGGTCACTGTGACACTGCAGGGCGTTGTGGAACCAAGGGGCCATTGTGCCACTGTGGAACCAAGAAGACTTAGGGAAGAGCCTGGGGACAATGGAACCAAGGGGCCATTACTCCATTGCAAGGACTCTGGGAACCGAGGGAACAATTGTGACACTGTGGTGCCCCATGGAACCAAAGGTCCCTGGTGAGAGTGCAGGATCTTGTATCACCAGGGCTCCATTATGACACTGCAGCACCAAGGAATTCATGGTGGCACTCTGAGGCCTCAGGGAACCAAGAGGCCACTGTGACCCTGCAGGGCCTTGTGGGACCATGCAAAGCATTGTGACAGAGCAGGACCTGGTGTCACGATGGGGCCATTGTGACACTGCAGGGCCCCATGGAACCAAGGGGCCAGTGCTGCTCCTCAGGGACTCGTGGAATGAAGGAAACATGTTGGACACCATGGTGACCCTTGGGACCAAGAGGCCATTGTGAAACTTTGGAACCAAGGAGAGCATTGCTGCACTGCCAGACCTCATGGAACGAAGGATCCATTGTGACACTGCTGAGTCTTGGGGGACCATGGTGCCATTGTGACACTGCATGGCCCAAGGATCCAAGGGACTTTGTTACACCGAGGTGTCCCATGGAACCAAAGGGACATTGTGACTCTGGGAGGCCTCATGGAATCATGGAGAACATTGGGTCACTCTGGGGCCTCATGGAAATGTGGTGACACCAAGTTATCTGGGAGTGTTGATCTGCTGGAGGGTAGGAGGGCTCTGCAGAGTGCCCTGGACAGGCTGGATTCAGAGCTCAAATCCAACAAGGTGAGGTTTAACAAGTCCAAGTGCCGGGCACAGCACTTTGGCCACAACAACCCCTGCAGTGCTACAGGCTGGGGACAGAGTGGCTGGACAGCAGCCAGGCAGAAAGGGACCTGCAAGGACTGATGGACAGCAGGCTGGACATGAGCCAGCAGTGTGCCCAGGTGGCCAAGAAGGCCAATGGCTCCTGGCCTGGATCAGGAAAGGTGTGGCCAGCAGGAGCAGGGCAGTGATTCTTCCCCTGTGCTCAGCACTGGTTGAGCAGCTCCTTAAATGCTGTGTCCAGTTCTGGGTCCCCCAGTTTAGGAAGGACATGAACGGGCTGGAGCGTGTCCAGAGATGGGCGACAAGGCTGCTGAGCAGTCTGGAGCACAAGTCCTGTTTGGAGCAGGTGGGAGACGCGAGGTTGTTTAGCCTGGAGAAAAGAAGACTCAGGGGAGACAAGGCAGTGTCGGGGCACAGGTTGGTCTTGATGATCTCCAAGGTCTTTTCCAACCTTGCTGATTCTTGGATTCTCTGAAACCACCCTTGGAGCAGTTGCACGATGAGCCCTGGCCTCCTCTTCAGAAGCTCCAGCAGCCCAGGTCCCTCATCTTCTCCTGCCAGCCCCAAAGCCCATCCTGTCAGTCCTCCAGAACCTCTACAGCTACTCATCACTGCCCAGAACAGGGAGCCTGAGAACCAGACACAGCAGCCCAGATGTGCCCCCCTGGCCTGGAGTGCCTCTTGCAAGGGAGCAGCACCAGGCACTGCAGGGACCTGCAGACAATTCCTGCAGCACTTGTAGGATGATCCTGCTGCCCAAGGGACGTTCCCATGGGGCCAAGTCAGGAACTGCAATGGGGAGTGGGGCCAGAGAGGAAAGGGCAAACAGGGATGGGCTGTTTGCAGGGCAGGAAAAAAGACTGGGCAAGAGGAAGAAATTTGGACAAGGGAAGAATAAAGAAAGCAAAGCTGAAGCAAAGGAAATGCTCAGGGCAGTTTGGGAGTGGCTGCCAGGGTAGCCCTGGCTCGGAGCAACAGCGTCTGCAGTGGGACAGGAAACTCCCAGCTGATGGGAACAAACTTTCTGGCTGACTGCAGAGACCAGGACAAAGCTGAGTGGTTTCCCTGCTGTCCCCCAGCCCTTGCTGGCCCCAGGGGCTGATGGCATTTGTGCTCTCTCAAGTTCATGTCCCCACAGCAACAGCATGGGGGTGTTCCCCCTGCTCTGTGCAATGCAAACAGGGGCTGCTGAGCCAGTGCTGCCGTGTCTGTGCCTGCAAGGATGGGGCACCTGTGTGAGCTGGGGGAGAGGCCAGGGCTGCAGAGGGGGGATGTTGTTGGCAGCTCCATGAGGACGCTCTGGGATGCTGCCCTGGCCTGTGCAGCGCACTGGGGATCAATCAGCCCCTGCTCTCCTGCTCCTTCCCATCTGCCCCAGGGCCCTTGCAGAGCCCCAGCCATGCTGTTTGTCCCCAGCCTGCCCACAGCCACTCTGGGGCTGCTCACGGGGCCTTTCTGTGCTGAGCATTGGCCTGGCCGTTTTCTTGGGAGAGCCTAGGAAAGGGGCCTGGAGCCCCAGGGCCTGGGCTGAGGCGTCAGAGCTGCCCCAGCAGTGCCCATGGCCTGTCCCTGCTGCAGCCCCGGCACTGCCACCCCCAGGACTGTGCCCGGCCCCGAGAGCACTCAGGCCCTGCAGCAACACCAGGGCCAAGGCAGCAGCTCTGGCAACACCAATTGCTGCTTCTGCTGGGCACAGTGGCTGGGCCAGCCCTGATCTGCCCCCAGCTCTGCACACAGACATTGCTGCTGCAGCTCCAGAGAAGGCAACAAAAGGGCATCTCTGCAGAAAACTCTGCTGGGAGATGCTTTAGTTCCTTTAAAGCCACAAAGAGCATAGCCCCTCATTGACACAGTCTGTGCCCACAGGGAAGATGGAGAGAAACAAAATGAAAAATGGCACGAGGAATGAAATTTCTTTATGGACAAGATTAATAGACAAAGGAAACTAATTCCAAAAATTAAACCAACAAGAACTATCAAAAATGAGTTTTGTTACAAGTGATATGCAGAAGTTGGCCAGAAGTTTAATTTTTCTGAAACCATCCAGTCATCAGTCTCCACACTGCAGCCTTGAGCTCCTGGTTCCTCAGGCTGTAGATGAGGGGGTTCAGGGCTGGTGACACCACCGAGTACAGAACTGACAGGGCCAGATCCAGGGATGGGGAGGACATGGAGGGGGGTTTCAGATGAGCAAGTGCTGCAGTGCTGAGGAACATGGAGACCACGGCCAGGTGAGGGAGGCAGGTGGAAAAGGCTTTGTGCCGTCCCTGCTCAGAGGGGATCCTCAGCACGGCCCTGAAGATCTGCACATAGGAGAAAACAATGAACGCAAAACAGCTGAGTCCTAAACAAAGGCTAACCACAATGAACCCAAGTTCCCTGAGGTTGGAGTGTGAGCAGGAAAGCTTGAGAATGGCGGGGATTTCACAGAAGAATTGGCCCAGGGCATTGCTATAGCACAGGGGCAGGGAAAATGTATTGACCGTGTGCATGAGAGCATTGAGAAGGGCACTGGCCCAGGCAGCTGCTGCCATGTGGGCACAAGCTCTGCTGCCCAGGAGGGTCCCGTAGTGCAGGGGTTTGCAGATGGACACGTAGCGGTCGTAGCACATGATGGTCAGGAGGGTAAGCTCTGTTCCGAGGAAGCAGATGATCAGAAAAACCTGGGCTGCACATCCTGTGTAGGAGATATTCCTGGTGTCCCAGAGGGAATTGTGCATGGCTTTGGGGACAGTGGTGCAGATGGAGCCCAGGTCACTGAGGGCCAGGTTGAGCAGGAAGAAGAACATGGGCGTGTGCAGGTGGTGGCTGCAGGCTATGGTGCTGATGATGAGGCTGTTGCCCAGGAGGGCAGCCAGGGAGATGCCCAGCATGAGGCAGAAGTGCAGGAGCTGCAGCTGCCGCGTGTCTGCCAATGCCAGAAGGAGGAAGTGGCTGATGGAGCTGCTGTTGGACATTTGCTGTGGCTTCACATGGGGACCTGGTCATGGAGAAAGGAACAGTGAAGAGTTAGAGGAAATACCTGTAACCAAAATCAAAGCCATTTCCCATACACCCTCCTTTGTAACACAGATGGACATGCTGTTATTTTTCTGGGCTTTTTTTAAGCACTCTCATATCTCTGCTGGTGTTGTTGGATATTAGAAACCCTCAGGGAGAAAAGAGCAAATTCTGTGAGGCAAAGAGATGAGGGGAGATGGTCTGTAATTCTGACCTGTTCAGAGTTTCTCTGGGCTTTAACCTTTTCAAGGGGAGAATTATCAGCTTCCCACATTTTCCCTAAAAATCTCCCACGTACTGCTGAGAGCAGATGGATACACCACAGCCCAGCTCCACAATTGTAGCCAAGGACTCATGTTGCTCATTTCACCAACCCAGCAGCATTTTCTGCGTCACAACTCCTCTGCCTTTCCCTATCAATCTTAAAACTCTGAGATGCTCTAGGACAGGTTTGCACCCTGGATTAAAGCTCCCAGCTTGGACTGAAATCTCAGGGAGACTTCCAAGTGCCCTTATGATGGCGTTGGATTGAGGGAGATGCAGCTCCTTCCCTGTATGGCTGCACTGACAGCATTGCCCAGAGCCAAGCACTGGGGCCAGCGTCACCCTGAGCCAGCGGTTCCCCCTCCAGAGCCCCCAGTGCCAGGCAGCTGCTCCCAGCCCTGTGCTCTGCAGAGGGAACTGGGCCCAGGGCTGCAGAGTTGCCCCACGGCTCTGCTGCAGCTCTGCCTGCACAGGAGGGGCTGCACGCCTTGGAGCCCTGGCCCTGAGGGCAGAGGCTTTGCTGGGGGACAGGAGGGAGGGGGCTTGCTCAGAGGGAGGGGCTGCACTGGAGGGGATCCTGTGGGCATCTCTACACTCTCCTGGCCGCAGCATTGCTGGGGTTTGTTTTCTCTCCTTGCCTGATCTTCTCTCTGCTTCCTGCAGATTTTCCTCCTGCAGGTGTTTCCCTGTGCCTGATCTCTCCCTGCCAGCACTCACAGACCCCAAATCTCTGTGCACTCTCCTTGGCCTGACAGAACCCTGCCTGTTTTCAGGGCACTGGCTGGGGCAGGTTCTGTTTGCAGCTTGGAGAAAGGACAGCTCAGACTGAGCCTGATGGGTCCAGCAAAGGTGATGCTGCTGCTGTCCATGGACAGGCTGAAAGCACATTAGGGATCTCCTGTGAGCCTATAATAACCAAAAGTAACAGTTCAGATGTCTCAGACACTTGTCAAAATTCATAATTAATAATTCATAACCAACCTTTAATATTTATCCCCCCTCCCTGCCATTCTCCAAAAGCAGGAAACTGATTTCAAAGTCTTAGGAAATTTTCTCATTTTTGTTAAAATCCTTGACTTGGAAATATTCTATGACTGATTAGAACCCCTCAGCATATCAGAGTTTCATGAGCATTTCACCTCACCTGCACCAAAAATACTCAGAGTTGTACTCACAGGGTCTGTAGGCATTGGGATATTCCAGCTTTAGGAGATGCCTCCAGGAGCTGCAGCTGCATTGTCCTGCAGCCAGAGGTTCCTGTGCCAAGGGCTGGCAGTGATTGTGCCCCAGGCACTTCTCAGCACCTTCCCACCCCTGACTGATTGAAGCTCTCTGTGCCTCTGTGCTGTGCCCAGGGTAGCTGCAGGCAGTGCCCCAGCCCTGCTGGGCTGGCAGAAGAGCTACTCATCAAGAGAAATGTGCTTTTGAAGCTCTTCTTTCTTACCAGGAGCTGCCTCTGTGCCAGGCTCAGCTCAGCAGTAGAGACAAAGCACAGAGACTTTAATGAGCCTCTGGGGCTTTGTGCTCAGGCCCTGAACATCAGTCCCTGAGTGGGAGCTGAAGAAACCTCTCAAGAACCCCTAGTCAGAATCCAACTCCAAACTTTCTTGGACTTTTAATGGGTCCCACTGAGGGACATGACTAAGAAAGTGTCCCCAGGCCCCAGGCAGAGCAGAGAACTGGAGGCAGTGATGACAGGTGGGGACAAAGAGAAGCCAAGTCTTGGTGCCCTGGGGCACAGGAGGGTCTGTGCCACCAAGGGCTTGAGGAGACACCTTGTCCTGAGGCACAGGGTTCTCCTGGCACAGCCCCAGCCAGACTGGGCACTGTCAGCCCCTTGTCCTGCCCTCAGCATCCCCCCCTAGCCCACATCCCAGTAGCTCAAGGATCTGCTGGAAGGAGTCCCTGGGGAGCCTTGCTCAGGAATAGCCCTGGGGGCTCCTGAATCCTCTCAGAGACTGCAGTTTCTTCAAAGGACTTTGGGTTTGACTTTTGCCTTGGAGTCTCTGAGAGGTTTGTGCAATCATGGCCTCCAATTATCTGCTGTAATTAGTCCCTGGAGAGGCTTTGTCAGTAACAACACTCAGTGGTGCTCGTTAATACTTCAGGGTATGTCAGTTTTTTAAGGTACTTTGTGTTTTCCTTTTGATACAGACTCTGTGAGAGGTTTCTGCAATCATGGCCCCAATTATCTGCTTTAATTAATCCCTGGAGAGCTTTGTACTCAGTAGGGCTCATTAACGCCTTGAGATACTCAAGGTTTTTAAGGTACTTTATGGATTTAAGAATACTTTTAGGTACTTTTAAGGATTTTCCTTCCCACACTGAGTCTCTGAGGGATGTTTGTGCCATCCTGACTGCCAGTTCTCCAAGGAGTCTATTAGGAGCCTGTGTTGGGTATCTTCCCCTTTTCTGTTTTACAGCAAAGATGGAACTGAAAGAATTTTACAAGGCTTTCTTAAAAGCATTCAAACAAACATGGGACAATTAACAATGCAACAAACACCAGTAAGAGAATTAATAGTCCTGTTTCAGCTAGAGATCATCCAACCCTTTAGTCCCTTGGATTGGAAACATTTATTGAACTAGTCTTTGTTTTCCACTTGAAGCTTTTTGAACTATTCCTTCAGTACCTGAATCCTCTTGTGGATGGACTCGTTGTGGCTGGAGAGGTTCATGCAACACATGCCCTCAGAGTCTACACAGCCATGCCCATGTGCCCAGAGTAAAAACTCTATTGCTGTTCTGCAAGGTGGCATGTCTGATGGTCTCTATGTCTGAGAGCAGGCCATTCAATGTGAGGGAGGTAGCATTGGTTTGCTTACTTAACAGGATGCTCTAATTGTCTTAAAGCTTTAGCTGCAGCCACCCAAGGTCGTCCAAATTGAGGGTGCTACCATCTGACACCTGGATTAAAGCTTTCAAAGCCATCTCTTTGATATCATCCTATACTTCTCTGGGGATACCTGCTGCTTGATCAACTGCTAGGCTGTGTTGTCCTTCTCCAGCTAGATGGTTGATTGTCAATTCTGCCCTTGCCACATTATTAGCATATTCTGCTATGAAGTGATTTAGTAAACACTTCCATCTTCCTTCCCATAGGGTGTATTCTGTAGGCGACAACAACATGGTCAGAATATATTTTAAATCATATGGGGTTAAAACATGTGCTGTAAACATGGCCCTCATTAGGCCATTAAAACAAGGTAAGTCCTTCCTATGGTGTTTAGCTGCCCTACACAGATCCTTGATTTCCTCATAAACCAATGGCTGATACCTGGGATTCTGCCCCCTTCTTTCATAACATACGGAGGCAATGAGGAGTTTCGAGACTATTTGCCAGTCCCCTTCCTTAACTGCTTCTTTCTGGATCCTTTCTGAGGGATCTTGTGGTGTTTAGGGGCGAGGTGGCTCTGGTGAATCCTTCTGAGAAGGAAGAATAACTTTGAGCAGAAACATTCGGATAAGAAATAGTGTGACAGTTGGGCTTAGTATCTTTGATCATGGGGTTATATTGTTGTCGGAGGGGGAGGCAAAGGGCACTGCCATTTTGTCAGGTGTTGAGGAGGAAGGGCCTTGATCTACGATGGTGGACTTCAAGGGTGGAGTTCTGGAGGCATGGCCCAGAGTGAAGGTTGAATAATTGACAGTGGGGCATGACATGCAATTGTGGGAATGGAGTCTGGAGGTTCGTTCAGGGCAGAAGAGAAGGTTGTGATAGCAGGAAGTGGAGGGACCAAGATGGAGGGAGGATGTTTGGGCTCCCGAGCCACATTCAGGCTCCTTCCATCTTGAGTCTCCAGGGCATGATGCTCCAAGACCGTGTGGCCATTGCCATCTTGGACCACCATGGAAGGTCTGAAAAAGGCAGGTTTGAGGGGAGGTCCTGAGTTAGGAGTGACTCATGGATTGAGTTTTCAACACACTGCTTGCTGATGAAGGGTCTCAAGGATGGTGTGGAAGATGTGGAGTATGCAGATTCAGGGTGGCTCTGGGTGCAGTGGCATCCCTTTTGATCGAAAGGTTGCACAATTTAACTTCCACTGAGACCCAAAATTCAGTGGTATGTATTTCATCAGCAGAGACATCTGGAAAATTTTTAATGATCCACCTCATGATTGATTTTATTTTATTATTTGAAAATATTTGGTCATGATCAGTGAGAATTAAAGCATCCATATATTCTCCTTTCTACTGTGGACATCTGGCTGCCCATTTTTCTCTTTCGCTGCCTTATGGGAAAGAGCCATCGGCACACCCCAAATCAATTATGGCTCTTGGGTGAATGTGTCGGGAGTTTAGTTCAAGCATGGCTTAAAGAAAAAGGCCATGAAGGCATACAATTGAGAGAAAAGTAACAGGTAGCTGTGAAGCAGTTCCCAGCCTGACTTCTATAAACAATTAGACTCTTTCGGGCATCACTGTATAAACAATAAAGTTCTCAGGCAGTCTTCTCATAACAAGTGTAACACTCTCTCTGGGAAAAGATGGCACCCTGAGAACAGATGTGGAAGTTTTGGGAACCGTTCATAACACAGTGAGAACACTGGTTTTGTTTTGTGTAAACAATCAACGGTGTAGTAAAACAAAAGGTGTGGTTAGAGTTTTCTCTGTTAGCCTATCATAAACCTGTATTTTGGAATATGCATGAAGTTCGTTAACACTATTATTTAAGCTGACTGATCGATCAATAAATCGAGTTCGATGCATCACAGGATGGTCGTTCTCCCCTCATTTCAACATGAATGTTGTAAAAATACAGTGGCAAAATGGGCACTAAATGTCTTGCATTTCCCCAAACCCACCTGCAATCCTATGCAGGCGAAACCGTCGTCATTCCTGCCGATTCTGGGCAAGGCCCCTTGAAGAAACGATGAATCCGCTGGGCCCGGCACAATTAAAAATCCCAGTGAGCGCTGGCCTATCCATCAGCTAACCCCAGCTGACGGTACTGACACAGGGATCCCTGAATGTCAGGGTCCCTGTTCGGGCGCCAAAGGTCACATTGAAGGGGGCTGCAACAAACCTCTCTGGTTCCCTGACTTCAGGGAGAGGGTGGCAAAAATGAAAAGGAGCAGGATCAATGGAATTGTTTGTTTAAAAGGAACTTTAACAATAGGGTGAAAAACAATAAACATGGAGAAGTCGAGCACAGTATGAGGGGCAGGATCTAAAGACCCGAGACAAAGGGGAAGCAACAGCATGTACACTTGGGGGTAGAACACTCTAGAACAATAACCCTGTAGGGGAAACAAGTAACCAGTAGGGGAGTAGAACTTGGACAACTTAGCATAACAGCACTAAAGGCTTACGTGGGAACTCTCAAGCTCACCCTAAGTTAAACAAATGATTCGCATGGCTTGAAACTCGTGCCCAGTTCTTCCAGGGTAAAATCTGGCTGACTCTGAGTTACAACTGGGCTAACTCCCACACTGCTGCTTTGCTCTGGCCCTTTGGGACCATGTGGCCCAACAGAGTCACAATGATGTCCTGGGTTCCACGAGGCTCCACAGTGTCACAATGGTCCCTTGGATCCATGGTTCTCTGCAGTGTCACAATGGCTCCTTCATTTCACAAGGCTCCCAAGTGTCACATTGATCTCCATAGGAAGGAAACCGCAGAGCCCCCATGATTCAGGAGCTGATGAACAGCAACCACCAGAGGCCAAGGCAAGCCTGACCTGTCTGTCCTGGCAGGTTTGCTTGGGGCAACTCTTGGATATTTGAAATTATGAATGTGGAGTCCTAATTTAAAACATTTGTGCCTGGAAAAGAGAGATGGAGTTTTTTTTTCATGAAAACAAATGCACAGAGCCCTTTCCAGTGTTTGGAAAATAGGTGAGTGCTACCATTTAGGAGTTAAAGATCAGCCAGACTTGTCTGTCCTGGCAACTTTTGTCTGCGAGCAATCTTTTATTACATAAAAATTTGGAGGTGGAATCCTAATTTTGGCTATGGATTCCTGGAAAAAAATGGATAGTTCTTTTCCATAAAAAGAAGACCCCAGAGCCCCAGTGTTTCAGGGGCAGATGGAAGTGGCCTTCCACATTCCAAGGTCAGCCAGATCTGTCAGGTGACCCCTGGGAGGCCAAGGCAGCCACACCTATTTCATGTTCCCTTGGCCCTTCCACAGGGCCCTGCAGTGCCACAATGGTTGTCTTGCTTCCATGATGCCCTCAGGTGTCATAATGGCCCCTTGATTACACAAGTCCTTAAGCATCTTAATGGTCTCCATGGTTCCACAAAGCCCCACAGTGACATAATGGTCTATTGGATCCATGAAGCCTCTCCGTGTCCAATGGCCCCTTGGTTCCATTGAGGGCAAGTAGTGCAACAATTATTCTCTTGGTTCCTTAAGTTCCCATAGTGTCACAATGGCCCCTTCCTTCCATGAGGGCCTAAAGAGTCACAATGGTCTCCATGATTCTATGGGGCCCCACAGTGTCACAATGGTCTCCATGGATCCAGGGGTCTTGCAATGCCACAATGGTCTCCATGGATCCATGGTGCCCCGCAGCATCACAATGGCCCTTTGGCTGCACGAGGCCCTGAAATGCAACAATGGCCTCTTGGTTCCACAAAGCCCTGCTGCTTGACACTGTCCCCTTGGGACCATGTGGCCCAACAGGGCCACAAAGATGTCCTTGGTTCCACGAGGCCGCACAGTGTCACAGTGGCCCCTTGGATCCATGGTACCCTGCAGGGTCACAATGTTCCCCTTGGTTCCACAAGTTCCTACAGTATAACAGGTTCCACAAAGGCTTGCAGTGTTTCCATGGCCCACTGGTTTCAAATCCTCCACAGTGTCACAATGGTCTCCATAGGAAGGAAACAACCAAGCCCTCGTGATGTAGGGGCAGATGAGAGGCAGTCACCAGAGGCTAAGGCTACCCAGACTTGACTTGTACAGGCAGATTTTTTCTGGGAGTAACCCTTGGATATAGAAAATTTTAGATGCAGAATCCCAATTTTGGCCATGGTTGCCTAGACAAGAAAGACAGTTCTTTTCCATAGGAATAAAAGCTCAGAGCCCCAGTGTTTCATGGGCATATGAGAAGTGGCCCTTGAAATGTCAAATTCAGTGGGACCTGTCAGACAGACCCCAGGAGTCCAAACCAGGCAGACCTGTTTCATGTTCCATTGACTTAATGGGTCCTAACACTGTCACAATGGTCTCCTTGATTCCATGAGGTCTGGCAATGTTACAATTGCTTCTTGGTTTCATCAGCCCCATCAGAGTCACAAGGGTCCACTGGGCCCATGCAGCCCCGCTGTGGAACAATGGCTCCTTGTTTCTTTTTTAAATCTATCACAATCAAACCACAGTTTGATCATCGATCCTTGCTTCCATAGGGCCCGTGATTTGCACAATGGTCTCCTTGATTCCATGATTCCTGGATTCCACAGTCTCACCATCATTTCCTTGGATCTCCATTGTCACAACTGACCCATGGCTCCATGAGGTTCCATAGTGTCACCGTGGTCGCTCTCAGAGACTGGATGAGATCGATGTCCTGAGACACCTTGGGATGCTCAGAATGCCTGTGTGGGGCCAGGGGGGTCAGGTCTTGGTTTGTGGTGGGACAGAGCCCCGCCCCCAGCCCTGGCCTGACAGAGCTGTCAATCACACAGCAGGAGGTGATGCTGACCCAGTTCTAATTAGCCCAGCTGTTAATCAATCAATCAATCACACACTTAGCAGCTGGTGCTACCCTGGCTCTGATTGGACAAGAAACTAGCAGTCCCACCCCAGGGGTGGGCCCATGAAGGCCCAGGGGCTTAAAAGCTGGAGCACGAGGCCAGCCCAAGGTCTGGATTCTGCTTTCTTCTGGTGTTCTTTTGTTAGTGATGTTGGAACCCCAGCAGTTAGTCCCTATATGTGTGTCTTTCTATGGATCTTCTTTCTTTCTGTTGTTCTTCATTTTTTTCTCCTTCTAATCCTACTTTCCTGGAACATTTTTGGGTAACTTCACATGTTAAGGGTTTTTAGGTTAAATGTGTGGGAATCCAAGGCACAGGGAATATTTCTCTGCTCTGAGGGGTCCTGACCCCCAGAGAAACACTGCCTTTAACCTTCACCCATGGAGAGGACTTCCAGGACTTCGAGGCAGATTAGAATTTACCAAAGTGTGAAATAAATTAAAAGGTTGTATACTATGTCCCTTGGGTGAGAAATTTATCTTTTGGGATTTTTAAGGGTCGTCTAGACAGGAAGCAAGATGGAGGAATTTAGATGCAGTCCCTTTCATCTTCTTCATCTACTCCATGTTCTGCAATGTTGGTGGCACAGAGTCATTGGTCAAGGAAAGCACAGTGCAGAGATTATGTGGACAGTCAAGGGATGAGTTATTGGTTGATAAGGAGAGATAGTAGATGTTTTAAGAGTTAATTGGATGAGATAACTTTTAAAGACCTTGAAACCGAATATTTTGGGGCCATTTTGAGGTGTTTTTCCAGCATGCTAAGCCTGATGTGGACAGCAATGCAAAACTTGAGAAAAGATAACAATAAACTAGAAGCTGAAGACCAAAAAGGTCCTGTGCATCTCCTTTTACCTGACACTGAACTGCTCCAGGAAGATTTCCCCCATCCAGGCAGCCCCCAGAATGGCCAAGGTAAAACAAACATCAATAACTGGTACCCTGACAATATTTATAGTAAGTTGTTTTTACCATAAAATTGTTTACTGAAGGGTGTTGCCCTAATTGGCCAATCTTGTGAAATCTGTTGATTAAATGACCAATGAGGTCTACCTGTAGCAAAGCAAGGTATAAAAGAAAAGTTTTGAAAAAATAGGTGGCTTTTAGCCCTTAGACGTCTGATCCGAGTCTATGTAATCTCAAATTCAACGGTGACATTTAGGGATCCTTTCTGCAACTTGTGAGCCAACAGAAGCTTCTCTAATAAACTTTGCCTGAAGCTCCCACTCTGCCCATGACAGGAGCCCCTGTGAGTGTCTGGGACATCCCGGCTCTTTGGCAGCCTGGGGACTCCTGGGATGTCACTGTGGAACCCTCGTGAGTGCCTGTGACAGATTGGTGTCTTCGCAGCCCAAGGTCCCCTGGGATGTCACCATGGGATGGCTGTGACTGCCTCTGACCACAGGGCTCTTTACCATCCCCAGAAAGCCCTGGCAGGTCTCCATGGAGCCCCTGTCTCTGGCTGTGACATTCCAGCTCTGGAACAGCCTGGAGACTCTTGCAAAGTCCCCATGGAACCCCTGTGAATTCTGGTAAGAAATCTGATCCTTAGCAGGCAACCATCACCATCCCCCTGTTGCTATGGTCAGTTTCCATGGCAACCATCACCAGCCCCCTGTTGCTATGGTCAGTCCCTTGGCAGCTCCATGGAGAGCCCATGTCAGGGGTGGTTGCCATGGACACCAGCTCAGGCCTGCAGCCAGAGCCCGTTGCCATGGCAACCATTGGCAGCCCCATCCCAAGGCTCATGGGATCCCAGAACCACAGAATTGGCTGAGCTGGGAGGGACCCATCAGGATCCTCCAGTCCAACTGCTGGCCCTGCACAGAACACCCCAACAATGCCAGCCTGGGCCTGGCAGCGCTGTCCAAATGCTGCTGGAGCTCCGAGAGCCCTGGAGCTGGGACCCTTCCCTGGGGAGCCTGAGCAGGGCCCCAGCAGCCTCTGGGCAAAAACCTTTTCCTGACATCCAACCTGAGCCTGCCCCGACTCAGCTGCAGCCGTTCCCTCCACTCCTGTCCCTGGGCACCAGAGGGAAGAGGTTCCCACAGCCCTAGCCAGGGACCCACTCCCAAGGCTGTTGCCATGGCCACCAGGCTGGGACCAGCTGGGATGCTCGGTTTCCACGGGCTGGAGTTCAGGACTGGGATTCCCTAATTTCCTGCTTCTGCTAAAACCGCGCTGCCCTCACTGCCCTCCTGCTTCCCATGGAAAGCACAAAAGGCAAAGATCCCGGGCTGGGATAAGAACAATTTATTGGGAACAGCAACGAGATAAGGAACAAATGGAACAGAAATTATATTGATAACAGAAGGGATAAGAAAAACTATTTACAGGGAAAACTAAACACAATTCACTGCGTCTGCCAGGCCACAATTTCCCCTGCCTGGAAATTTCACCCTTCTCTTCAGGGAGAGAGAGACTCCCTTTCCTGCCCCTAGCAATGACCTGAGGTGGGAGTAAATGTAATGACAGGGCCATGGCCAGACCCTCATGTTCTTCCATCCCACATCATATCATTGGCAGGGGCAGGAAAAGGTACAGCTGTCTTCCCAGCATGGATCACAGGGAAAATGGGTCCCCAGGGCTCTTCCCAACGTGGGTTCTCCAATGGGGGATAAAGCTGGAGCAGTGCATGAACTCCTCCTGCAGTTGGGGCATGTGCAGGGTTTATTTACTGGTGACTCCGTTGGTGTCTGGTCAAGTGAGAGCTGCTGGAGAAGCTCTTCCCACACTGAGGACACTCATAGGGCCTCTCAACTGTGTGAATCCGCTGGTGCTGGACGAGATGAGAACTGGTGTGAAACTTCTTCTGACACTCAGGGCACTTGTGGGGCTTCTCCTCAGTGTGGGTCATTTGGTGGATGATCAGTTGGGGCCTCCTACTAAAGGTCATCCCACATTCCCCACACTTGTATGGCCTTTCCCCAGTGTGGATCCTCTGGTGGCAGCTCAAGAGAGACTTCAGACTGAAGCTCTTCCCACATTCCCCACATTCATAGGGCCATTCTCTGGTGTGGGTCTTCTGGTGGGAGATCAGGTTAGAGTTCTGGCTAAAGCTCATCCCACATTCCCCACACTCGTAGGGCCTCTCCCCAGTGTGGGTCCGCTTGTGCCTGATGAGGTGGGAGTTGCACTTGAAGCCCTTCCTACAGTCAAGGCAGCGGAAGGGCCTCTCATCCACGTGAATCCGCTCATGCAGGAGGAGATCAGAGCTGGTGTGAAACCTCTTCTGACACTCAGGACACTCGTAGGGCCTCTCACCAGTGTGGATGCGCCGGTGGCTGACGAGGGTGTAGTTGCGCTTGAAGCCCTTCCCACAGTCAGGGCAGCGGAAGGGCCTCTCCTCTGTGTGAATCTGCTGATGCTGGAGGAGACTGGAGCTGGTCTGAAACCTCTTCTGACACTGGGGACACTCGTAGGGCCTCTCCCCAGTGTGGATGCGTTGGTGGGTGATGAGGGCAGAACTGTAGCTGAAGCCCTTCCCACACTCCCCACACTCCTAGGGCCATTCCCCAGTGTGGATCATCTGGTGGCTCATCAGGGTGCTGCTGTGCCTGAAGCTCTTCTCACACTCCAAGCACTTGTAGCGCTTCTTCCGATCATGAAGCTACTCATGGACCACCAGCTCTGAGCTTTGGCTGAAGCTCTGTCCACCTTCCTGGCTCTGGGTGGGTCTTTCCTACTCAGAGCACTCTGGGCTGGCTTTGGAGCCCCTCTTCCTGTGGGATCTCTGAGGTATTTCCTCCTAGTTGGAATTCTGCACCGTGGCACTGCTCAAAACGGCCTCTTCCACAAGGTTCTGTTGGGGGAATTTTTCCTTTTTGGTCTCCATCCTCAGTTCCTTCCCTGGGGTAGGAAGGACAAGGAGAGGATGGGATTTGCCTCCGTGCCAGAGGGAAGGGGAAGGAGATTCCCCCAGTGCATCCCCAGTAGGACGATGTTGTCAGCAGGTTTGTCCTGCAGCCGGGGGCCATGCTGGGCTGGGAGATAGAGCAGGAGAGAGGGGGAAACGGGCACTGACTTCCTCCTCACCTTCCTGGGTATCCTTGGGCATCTTCCTCTTCCTCGCAGTCTCTCCCACCATGTGGCTAAGTTTTAGGAATGGGAAATCCTGTTTTGGGAGGAAAACAAGGAATAAACACACTAAATTTTGCACCAGATTGAAGGCAAACCTGGGGGAGAGTCTAAACCAGAATTCCAATTCAAAAACAAAATTAGGATCAAGGCAATGATACAGAAAAACTGCCTTAAACCGACAGAGTCAGGATATAACCTGACACCCTGTTGGTCAGGACATTGGCAGCAGTCCCATTAAATGGTGGCTGCAGTCCTGCTGGAGTGATGAAGGTGATTCTGTCAGACAAGTGATCCTATAGAAGTATCTGGTCTTCTTTTGAAGGTCCAGTGGTGGTTATGGAGATCTTGTCCTCTCGGAATCCAGTAGGCAAAGTGCTCCTGGAGTTTCATACCTTGGATTATATCCAGGTAGGAATGCTTGGATCCTCCCCCTGGGCAGAGCATCCCACAATAGGATGATAGAATTTTATCAGTCCTGCAGTGACACTCAATGGCCCATTCACAGAAGATATCTCCCCTGAAGGGTGTTATCAGGGCTGAGTCATGGAAGAAATAAAGAACATTGCCCCACCTGTTTATAGCAGTTGATGAAGATGGTGATTGAAAACATGCATTTGGTTACATCTTGCACTTCAGCCTGAAACAGTGGGGTAATCCCTGCTCAGGGGGTGAACACCACCCCCCTTACCCAAACTGGCTCAGGTGTAAAACCCCTGTCACCCTAGCCCATGCCCTGGGGGTGTCCTTGTCCCTGTCACCCAAGGCCATTCCCCAGGGTATCTCCATCATTCTTACCCCAGGAAATTCCTGGGGGGTCTCCCTCCCTCTCACCCCTGTGCCAGGGGGTTCTCAGTGCAGTCTCTGTCCCTCTCAGCCCAGGGGGTGCTCGGGGGTCTCTGTCCCCTCACCCTGGCTGATGCTCAGGGGGTCTCTGTCCCTCTGGCCTCAGGCAATGCCTGTGCAGGGCTGGGGACCAGGGGCTCTGTGTCCCTCTCACCGCTGAGGGTGCTCAGGGCTGGGGGGCTCTCCCACCTTCTCACACCTGGGGAGGCCGGGGGAGTCTCTGTCCCTCTCAGCACTGGTGTGACCCCACCCAAACATCACTGGGGTCAGAGGGACAGAGACACCCCCAAAGCCCCAGAAGGGCTGAACCTGGGATTTGGTTTTGGGCTGAGGATTTAGGAAGGGGCAGGAATTGGGGATGGGTTGGAGTTGGGGCTGAGATTTGGATTAGAACTTGGATGGGGGTTAAGGCTAGACACGAGATTAACTTTAGGGCTGGGGTTGGGATAGATGAGTTTGGGACTGGGATGAAAATAAATACAGAACTGTGAGTGTGTCTAAACATGGAGTGAGACTGAGACCAGGATCAGAGTCAGGTTTGGGATTGAGCTCACCGAGAGTGGGACAGGGGGGATGTCACAGTGGGAAGGTTTGGGGAAAATCCTGGTTTGGGGAAAAAAATGGTGTGAATGCCTTCTGTTGGGGATTCCTCCCATCCACGTCCATTTACAGAAGACACCTGATGTCCAAAAATCAAGAGTGAATAAAAAAAAGCCACCAGGAGTTTCCCATTTCCAGTCTCATCCCTCTTGGGTTATGGTTAGTCCCCAATCTCAGGGCTGGTGGGGATTCCATCAGCCCTGGGGATCCCTCCTCTCCAGGGTCCTGCTTTTGGATTCTAGGAAGTTTTGGGGTCCCAAGGTCCCCCTCTCTAGCCTCCCCTCAATCTAGCTACTTGGGGTTCCCCCTTCTTTCCACCACCCTGTCTTGGTTTAGGGCAAATTTCGTTGAAACCCTCCAAAAGGAGTTTCCTCTAGAATGCTGATTCAGCAGCCCTACCCTCAGCCAGTCCGGGAAAATATTTCCAGGGAGAAAAGTCTAAAAAAACTTTATTTTTCAGGCAAAGCATTCACCAGCACAAAAATGGAACAATATTGAACTGTTGCCCGATTGATAAATGACACAAAACTCGGATAAGTTTTGTGGGTGCTTTATTAAGGGCCCGGGGATCTTGGGGGACTCACGTCCCTAAAACCCGAGCCCCCAAATTCACGTATGGATGCTTCCCTCTTATACATGCGATTCACAACAAAGTCTCCAAGAAACAGTTTCCCGTTCCCCTTGCCTAGACTCTAAGAAACAGTTCCCCGTTCCCCTTGCCTAGTCACAGACCCCTTGTGATACATTCCTTGGTTCACAAACAAGATCATTAATCCTCTGCTTATCTTATTCTAAGAGCATTGTATGCTGCCTCCAGACAGGTTAGCATTCTTACTTTCCTGCACTAGATTAATTATTTAATAAATCCCTAAGACTACCTGCTAGGTTACACACAAAACCCAACACACTTTAAACGGCTACAAAACTACTTTTTAACAAACCAGTTCACACACAACTCACTATAATTAAATATTTTGCTAAATTTCATTTATTTTCCAACATTTCCCTCCCTTTTGAGCATCCTTCAGTCCTGCTGCAAGGATGCTCAATCAACAGTATTGACAGTAACATCTTCATAACGAGGTGGGGAGTGTTCTTCATTTTGCCGCCCGCGGGTCATCACCTTCAGCAACCGGAGAGATCGCCTCTTTTCCTTTTCGATCACACCTAAGAGGCATCTATATACAATCCATATAGTCACTAGAAATACTAAAAACATTAGTACATATTGTATGGCAGACGTAATCCAGCCAGACAGGTGAAGCCCCAAAGAATCAAATACTGCTCCTATCCAATTATGCTGTGCTTCCTTTTCAATTTCCTTGGTTTTTGTTTCCACTTCTGCCAGTTTAGAAATATCTTTCTCAACTTCAAGTGTAACATTTGGAATGTGTACAGAGCAATGATCTATTCTCCTACTCAGGTAACCACAAACTCCATGTTCCTTTAACAGTAGCAAATCCAATGCCATTCTGTTTTGTAGGGTCATTCTTGATGTAGCTTGCAATTGAAAATTTAGATCTTTAAATCCCTTCTTAGTAGCTGCTGCCAACCTTTCTGTCTGTCCTAACAAATTGTTGAGTATTTCCCTATTTTGATATGTCGCTACCGGAGGGAATAATGACTCCAATATTCATCCAAATTGTACTCCTGAGCCAGGTTCATGCCACTGCTCCTCTAGGGATTCTTCCCTCTTTCTGAGTCCTTTCCTTTGGATCAATCTATTCTGTTTCCAGTATGGACACAATGTGGGAACCCCTAGGGTGATTTGTGTTACTGATCCATCTAGAGGTAAATGTGTGGTCCACTGTCCGTGTCCCAACACCCAGACTGGATTTCCAGGACTGTGCACAGTAGTATATCTGCAATCTATAGGTCCATCCATGGACTCTCTGCTAACCGTGTGATCATACCCCCTACACTCGCATCCCCACTTTAATGCCATTTTCACCGGTACAAATCCAATTCAGTCTTCCGGTGTATCACATGTAAAAACCTCAGTACAATTCCAATCCTCCTTCTGCGGTCTGAACTCTCGGGAAGACGTAGACGTGATAAGGGCCCTATAATGTGACTGATTCTTTACTCCTGACCATTGGATGCACCATTGTACTTCCCCAAGGTAATTATAGTGTTCCAAAACACTAGGTCCCCATAATGTCTTCCAACTATTCCAGGTGTCAAAATTCTGTGTGACATTCTGACAACTCATCTCATTTCGTTGGGATTTCGTTCTTATTTGTACTGTATTGCTGTTGGAGTGAGGGGAGAACGACCAATCCTTTGATGCATCGAACTCAAGTTTATTGATCGATCAGCCAGTTTAAATAATAGTGTTAACGAACTTCATGCATATTCCAAAATCCAAGTTTATGATAGGCTAACAGAGAAAACTCTAACCACACCTTTTGTTTTACTATACTGCTGATTGTTTACACAAAATAAAACCAGTGTTCCCACTGTGATATGAACGGTTCCCAAAACTTCCACATCTGTTCTCAGGGTGCCATCTTTTCCCAGAGAGGGTGTTGCACTTGTTATGGGAAGACTGCCTGAGAACCCTATTGTTTATACAATGATGCCTGAGAGAGTTTAATTGTTTATAGAAGTCAGGCTGGGAACTGCTTCACAACTACCTGTTACTTTTCTCTCAATTGCATGGCTTCATGGCCTTTTTCTTTAAACCATGCTTGAACTAAACTCCCGACATATTGCGCGGCTCATCTATTGGGGTTGCAATTAAACACCTCCTGGTATTTTGAATCCAACAATAATGATTGGATTTCTTTTCACATTCCTCTCTAGTCATAGCCCGAATGGTCATACACAAATCCCTCCATACATCTACTGGTTTGGGAACTGACTGGCAGGACCACGAAACATTCTTGAATGTTTCAGGCATTTTGGTTACCAGTATTATTCCCCAGGGAATTGGTTCACCTGCAGCCTGTGGCAATGGCAGGCAAGCTGTTATTTTAGTCACGTTCTGCATGATCTCAAAATCTCTGATTAATCCTACCACTAAGTTTTCCTGCTCAGTACTTCGTTCTATTGTATCATTAACCTCCCGTCTACTCCTTCTACCATGTCTCTGTAAGGATAACATCATTCTGTCATGCCTCCACCATGCATTTCCTATTCTAGGATTAGTGACACTCGACCACCCACAACCTTTGCCTTCCTTCCCCCCCAACTGGTCCTGTCCTCTATTCTGTCCCAGGTCAGTTCCCTATTTTGCTTCCATCATTTGACCCAAAGGTTCCTTTGATATCTTGATCTTACTAAGAAGGAACAATTTATTCTGAGGGGTGGCCCATCCCACATGTCCACTGCCATTGATACTGGATTAACCTTTATGTTTTCAGCACGATCCCCTGTCCATGGCAAAACCCTCATACTCACTCTTTTGTAATCAAAACTATCCCATATTTTGACCAAACATGTATATTCCCCTGTATCGTTTGTGGTTACCTTGGTAAGATTCAGTACCGTGTTTCCTTGTTGTTTATCTTGATCCCAACCGACTCCTATCTTGCCTCAGCTTCTTTCAGCCCCCCGTTGCCATATTGCAAAAACTTCACCGGCCTCAACTTTCTGGCTGTCAAATATAACACAAGTTAATTGAACATCCATCCCTTCCATGACTGTAACCTTTGTTTCTTCAACCTGTACTAGAGTAGACCCTTGAATGGGTACTAGTCTCATGATTACTAGCAGTAATATAATTAAGAAGGCGGCTTTGAGCAGAAGATCATCCGGGTTGGAGACACTATCTGGGTTTCCCATTGGAACGGTGCCTTCTTTACCCTGGTGTAATGGATCCAAGCATCCATCCCCTGGACCTTCACCACCGTGTAGGTCGTCATCATCACCTGGTGGGGTCCACTCCATGAATTCCCGTAGCGCATCCATGATCCACTTCTTGACATACACCTGGTCCCCTAGGCTGGATGTCGTGGACAGAATTCTCCAGCGTGAGCGGTCTATTCCACTGTAACGTATTTCTTAAAGAATTCAAGATCTTATTAAGTGACATAACATACTCTGCAATCGCCTGATCCCCACTCACATGTACCTCCCCTTTTAATACAGTTGCATGATATGGTTTGCCATATAATATCTCATATGGACTTATGCCTACCTTTTCCCTTGGTTTAATTCGAATCCTGAGTAAGGCCAAAGGCAAAGCTTGAGGCCAGTGCAGTTTAGCTTCCTGGCAAATCTTTTTGATTTGTCCTTTCAGGGTTTGATTCATCCTTTCCACCTGCCCACTAGACTGAGGTCTCCAGGGGGTATGCAAATTCCAGGTCATATCTAACATTCATGCTAATTCCTGCACTACCCCGACTATAAAATGCGGACCGCTATCTGATGACAATCCTAAAGGTACTCCAAATCTTGGTATTATTTCTTTTAACAAGGTTTTTACCACCTCCTTAGCCTGATAAGTTCTACATGGAAAAGCTTCCGGCCACCCTGAGAATGTACATAAGTACACTAACAAGTATCTGTATCCCTGTGCTCTAGGCAATTCAGAAAAATCAACTTGCCAGTAATCTCCTGGTTGTGGCCCGACTTGCAACTTTCCCATTTGTATTTGTCTCCTAACTACTGGATTATTTTTCAAACATACCGGGCACATTGCATTAACTCTTTTTGCCATTGTTAACATCTGATTAAAGATTATCTCATTCTTCAAAAATTTTACCCTCCAATGACATTTATTACCCTCCAATGACATTCTGCCCTCCAATGACATTTATTATGTTCTGATTCCAAAATAAATTTCATTATGCGGGTAGGTACCACTATTTGTCCCATTGGTGTAACGTACCACCCAAGTTGATTCTTCTGTGCCCCTAGCAAGTTTATTAGTTTTCCATCTTCTATTGAATATTTGGGCTCCTGATTCAGGTATGGGGTAGCCGGATTTGTTCTTACCGGTACCAATGCCATTTGAGTCCATACTTCCCATGCCACTTGCCGTGCTGTAACATGAGCAAATCGATTTCCTCTGTAAACGTCTCCTTCCGCAGTCTGGTGTCCTCTAACATGCATTACTGCAACTGCTTTGGGATTGTGTACTGCATCCAGTAGCTGTAGCACTTCTTCCCGGTGCTTGATGTTGGTTCCCTGTGAATTCAAAAGCCCCCTTTCCTTCCATAACACCCCATGTACATGAATCACACCAAAGGCATATTTAGAATCTGTCCAGATATTAACCCTTTTGTCCTTGCTCAAATACAGGGCTCTGGTGAGTCCAATCACCTCTGCCTTCTGGGCCGAAGTTCCAGGTAACAAAGCCTTTGCTTCTATTACCTGATCCAATGTTACCACTGCATACCCGGCATAGCGAGTCCCATTCTCGACGAAACTGGATCCATCAGTGTATAGTTCCCATTCAGGTTCTTCCAATGGTTCATCCTTTAGGTCGGGTCTGCTGGCATATACTTGTTCAATTACCTCTATGCAATCGTGCACCAGTCCCCCAGCCTCCTGGTCACGGCGTAAAAACCCTGCTGGATTAACATGATTAGTAGTCCTTATTCCAATATCATCCTGTTCTCTCAGGATGGCCTGGTATTGCAACATTCGACTGGATGATAGCCAGTGACCCCCCTTTTGCTCCAAAACGGCCATGACCATATGGGGAACAAACACTTTCATTTTTGCCCCCAAAGTCAATTTCTGGGCCTCTTGAATAAGAATTATTGTTGCCGCCATGGCTCGTAAACACGAGGGCCACCCGGAACTTACCAAATCCAGTTGTTTAGAGAAGTATCCCACTGGCCTCTTCCAGGATCCCACCTTCTGGGTGAGGACCCCCAATGCCAGTTTTTGCCTCTCATTCACGTACAACTGGAATTCCTTGGTCAGGTCAGGGAGTCCTAGGGCTGGGGCCTCTTTTAGTGCCTGCTTCAATTCCTGGAAGGCCTTCTTTTGCTGTGTCGTCCACTCCAACCGATGCTGCTTCAAGGCCTCATATAGTGGCTTGGCTAGGAGACTGAAATTCATGATCCACAGTCGACACCATCCCACCATTCCTAGAAAAGATCTCAATTCCTGATGGTTACGAGGCAAAGGAATAGTACATATTGCCTCTATTCGGTTTACTCCCAAACGTCTCTGCCCTTGTGTGATCTCACAACCGAGGTAAATAACGCTATTTTTGACCAATTGAGCTCTTTCCTTAGAAACTCGATACCCTGCTTGGCCAAGCATGTTGAGTAATTTAATTGTTAATTCCACGCACATTTCCCTTTCCTTAGTAGCCAGAAAGATGTCGTCCACGTACTGCAGGACTACATACAAGGATGGGGATATTGTTACCTGGGTTATCTTCCATTCCTCCAGCTCCTTGGCCAGTTGGTTTCCAAAAATAGTAGGGGAGCATTTAAATCCCTGTGGGAGTCTCGTCCACGTAAGCTGCTTCTTTCTCCCAAAATCAGGACTCTCCCACTCGAAGGCAAAATATTTCCTACTCTCTACTGGCAGTGGGATGCAGAAGAAGGCATCTTTAAGGTCAATCACTGAGAACCATTTAAACTCCTCCGATACAGATGTTAACAAGGTATAAGGATTAGCAACAACTGGATGTATGTCTTTCACTATTTCATTAATAGCCCTCAAGTCCTGTACCAAAGGGTATTTACCATTAGGTTTCTTTACTGGAAAAATTGGAGTACTATACTCCGATTCACATTCCTGTAATATTCCTTGAACCAAATATTGTTTAATTAACGGGGCTACTCCCCTCCTTGCCTCAAGCTTCAAGGGGTATTGCTTTATCCTCACTGGTCGGGCCCCTTCCTTTAGTTCTACCTTTACTGGCTGCGCAGCTTTAGATTTTCTGGGGACCCCTGACTCCCATACCCAGGGTACTACAGCCTGCTCAATTTCTTCTGGAATAGGAGAGGCATCCACTTCCTTGATCACAAAAATGCCTGCTATTTGTTCCTCAGGTATTTCCAATTTCACCCTTCCTCCCTCAAATATTATTTTCACATTAAGTCAGGACAACAGGTCTCTGCCAAGAAGGGGTGTGGGGCAGTTTGGCATATACAAAAATTGGTGATCTAATTCCTTCCCCCCAAACCTAAGATTTAAAGGTTGTAAAAATGGTTGTTCCTCTAGCTTCCCTGTTGCCCCCACCACCTATACCATTGTGTCACTCAAAGGTCCCAATTGTCTATTGAGTACAGAATAAGTAGCTCCAGTGTCTACCATAAATTCTTGATCCTTTCCATCTATTTCTAAAACTACCCTTGAATCCTTTTCTAGTCAGCTTTGATTCTGATAGTTTCCCAAAACTAGTGCTTGAGCGACTTCTGCTGGTCCTCCCGTGAATCCTCCCACAGGAGCATTCCCCATTGGACCTGTCCTTAATCCCATGTTTCCCATGCCCATACCTCCTCTAACCGGGCATTCATTTTTCCAGTGTCCCAATTGTCGGCAAAACGCACACTGGTTTGGATCCAACCTCCCCATGTCAGGTGCAAACCCAAATCCTCCCCGACCTCTTGCCAACCCCCTTTGTCCGCGATTAGCTCCTCCCCAGCCTCGACCCTTAATGGGTCTTCCTCCTGCCCCTGTCTGTTGCATTACAGCCAGAATACTAGCTTGTTGTCTTTTTGCAGTTTCTTTTTCCCTGCTGTTGTATACCTTCCACGCTACCTCCAGCATTTTATCCAAACTTTGAGTATCATCCCCTTCCAGCTTTTGTAACTTTTTCCTAATATCCTCTTGCGATTGCCCCATAAACAACAATGCCAATTGAAGTTTTCCTGATTGATCCTCTACATCTAAATTAGTAAACTTCCGAGCCATGTCTTTTAATCGTTGTAAAAAGGCAGACGGAGACTCATTCTTGTCCTGCTTGACCAAATACAACTTAGACCAGTTCATAGTCTTAGGTATTCCTGTCCTAATTCCTTCCACCAACAATTCCTGATATCGTTTTACAGCCCTTATTCCTCCCGTAGAGTTTGGGTCCCACCTAGGTTCCTTACTTGGTACCAATTCATCAACTGTCTCGTTTAGTTGTCTCAACCGAATCTCCTCACGAGCCTTTTCTCTAGTGGCTCTAATAACCATTTCCTTTTCCGTGAAATCCATTATAGTATCTAATAATACCTGTAAATCATTCCAGTCCGGATTCTGAGTCTTTATTACCATTTTAACCACCCTTACCACCCTTTCAGGATCCTCCCGATAACTCCCCGCTGATTGCTTCCATATTACCAAATCCCCGGGGGAGAAAGGCACCTTTATAAGTATCCTTTCTCCCTGTGGTCCCACAGCTTCCCTTAACGGCGCAATTAACTGTGGCTCCTTCTGCCCCTTCCTTCCCTGGCAAGTCCGCCCTGCTAACGGAGTTCTTTTAACACTCTCATTCTTTTCACCATCACCACCATCACTATCACTCTCACTAGATCCCGTTTTTATAGCTATATCCGCAGGGGGAGCAGGGGGCACATTAGGAGCAACCGGAACCCTCGGAGGTGCTATACAATAAGACAAATCTTCCTCGATTGAAGGATAGAAATTACACTCCTTTCTTTCTTTACATCCCACACACTCCCTCTCATCATTCACTTCTAAAACCAAGATAACGCACTCCTTTCGCCATTCCTCTTTCCGGTACAAAACGAAAAACAAATCCAAATATGGTATTTCATCCCATTTCTCATTTCTCCTTAAAAATTGCATCAAAGATTCCATTATCTCCAATTCCAGTGTACCATTCACCGGCCATCCTGCTTCCCCAATCTCATATTCAGGCCACCAATGATTACAATAATCTATCATTTTACTTTTATCCAATTCTTGATAATACCCCTCACTTTTCCATCGTTTCAATATAAAACCTAATGGTGTATTTCCAGGTATTTTACCATTGGCTTGCACTAAGGTTTTAAAAGTTTTAAAAGACATCATATTACAGCCTTTAATTCCAACTTTAATCCCAATAAACCAATATACCTTAAACCAACATACCTTCTCACCGTCCTTCCCTAAAAAAAAACAGGAGGCGAGTTCCGGTCCTGCGTTCTCGTCCTTAGACGTCTTATGGCCGGAGCCTAGGCTTTTCTACCAACCACCAAATCCAAATCCAATTATCACCTTTTTTTTTTTTTTTTATTTTTCCAATATAAAGCATCTTCAGGCTTACCTTAATGCAGTTTGTCCGACAGGCGTGGGGGGTCGGGCACGACCAATGACTCCCCGAGAAGTGCTCGGTGCCGGCTTGGAGTGGATCGAGGCGCAAACCGCCCCAGCAACCCTCGGAGTCCTGCCGCGGTTGCCAGAAAACTGTTGCCCGATTGATAAATGACACAAAACTCAGATAAGTTTTGTGGGTGCTTTATTAAGGGCCCGGGGAGCTGGTGGACTAATGTCCCAAGCCCGAGCCCCCGATTTCACATATGGGTGCTTCCCTCTTATACATGCGATTCATAACAAAGTCTCCAAGAAACAGTTCCCCGTTCCCCTTGCCTAGTCACAGACCCCTTCTGATACATTCCTTGGTTCACAAACAAGATCATTAATCTTCTGCTTATCTTATTCTAAGAGCATTGTATGATGCCTCCAGACAGGTTAGCATTCTTACTTTCCTGCACTAGTTTAAATATTTATTAAATCCCTAATACTACCTGCTAGGTTACACACAAAACCCAACACATTTTCAACGGCTACGAAACTGCTTTTAACAAACCAATTCACACACAACTCACTATAATTAAACATTTTGCTAAATTTCATTTCTTTTCCAACTTATTGATATAAAAATATACATATAGACATATATATAAATCTATAAACATAAGTATGAAGGTCTTATTATACTTTAAACATGTATATAGTTATTTATTATATTGATATTTCACTTGCACAAGTGCATCTGAGCTCAAGATTAAAACCTCTTCTGTTGCTCCATAAGCAACAGAAAATTTGTTCCTTCTGAAGGCGCTGTTCCCAATGTACTCTTAACAAATTCATCTTTGTCTTCCCAAACCCACAAAGTCTTTTCCTTTCCCATATGCAATTTTTGGATGCATTTGAAGCCATCCAGGGGTGCAGCTTCTTCTACCTGACTGCCCCACTGCCCTCATGGGGCTCCAACCTCAGCCCAATCCAGAGCCAGGGAACTCCAGAAAAGGGCTTCCCAGCTGGGAATTTCTGATGGCACTGATTCCTCACATTTACATTGAACAAGTGAAATTTTGTTGGGATCTGGCCAGACTGTGTCAGTTTTGTTTTACCAGTGGGCAAAGTCAGCACCAGAGACACAGACACCAACTGAAGGAATCAGTGTCATTTCCTGCAGTTCAGAGCAGCAAAGAATCACAAAAGGAGCAGCTCAGCAATGCACCCGGCCATCCCCACCAAAGACTGCAGCAGTGATTAAGAAAGATCCAGCAGCATTTACCCTCAGCCTTTACCATCACCCAGACCCACACAGCAGCTGGGGAAGCTGTCACAGCCAAGGGCTGCAGAGCCACTCCTGGGCACTGGGAATTCCTGCAGGTGCCTCCAGCCCCAGGTGAGGCTCCAACCCCGCTGGGAGAGGGCCCAGCTCTGACAGTGCTGAAGGACCAAACTGACAGTACTGCTAGTGTGGCAACAGCTGGTTTCATCCTCCTCTTGGGTCCCTCCCAAAGCCTGGCCAGGGTTCAAGGAGGAACCAAGGGAGGTGACTTAGACCATACAGCCCCAAACAAGGCCAGATGTCAGATTTCATGGCCTTGTCTGGCTTCTAAATACACAAAGGTCAATACATGTTCACTAAGGAGTGGTTACATCTATCTCAGTGCTAATGACCATGCATATTTCATTAGGGAGCAGATATAAAGATAACCTTTGCTTTGAAGGTTCATCCAGAGGCTACCTTTGGCTCAGGGCCTGCTGTCCAGGCCTCACTCAGGGCTGGTGTCCTTGGAACTTCAGGGATGTGGTTTAGTGCTGGGCTTGGCACTGCTTGGTGACCAGCTGCACTGGCTGAGCTCAGAGGGCTTTTCCAACAGAAAGGATTCTGTGATTCCATGATTCTATCCCCTGCATTCAGCTGGGGCTATTTTAGCAGCATTACTTTGCTCCAAAAGTCTCCTCTTGCTTTTGGCTTCAGCTCCTGGTGCTGAGCTTCTCATGCTGAACAAGATGACTCTGAGAGAAGAACACAGTCCATGCAATTCCTTCTGGGACAGGGAGAGGGGAGGCTGTGCAAACAGGAGCATTGTTTGCTGTGGCCTCCTCTCTGCCCTTCATGCCTTTCAGTGCTTTGAACCAGCCAAGAGCTTTCTCCAAGAGTGCAATGGAGCAGCTGTTCCTGCTCCCGGGCCTGGCTCTCTCCAGTCTCTGCCCTTGCCTGCTTCTGTCCCTCTTGCTGTGGCCTCTGTTCCCCCAGGGCTCGCTGGCTGCTGCCCAGGACTGTGGCACTGGCACAGATCCAGTGCTCCAGATCCTCCTTTCTGTGCCCTTGGAGCTGCCTGGGCACAGCAGCCTTTTCCATCTGGAAGCTCCCCATGGACAGGGAGTGCCCAGCTCTTTTCCTTGCACAGCCTCCAGGAGCCCAGGGCTGCCATCTCCAGTCCATGCTGGCACCAGGGGCTCCAGGTGCCTCAGGCTGCTGTGACACCGCTGCACATGGGAGGGAAGAGGGGCAGGGGCTGTGCTCAAAGTCAGCTCCATGTGCTGCTGCTGCTGCTGCTGCTGCTGTGGGGTCATTTGTGCAGCCCTGGCCCAGAGTCAGGGATCAGATCCTGCCAGTCTCTTCCAGCCCTGACTGCTCAGAGTTTGGGCCTTGGAGCCTCAGGTGGCCAAAGGCAGCTGCTGCTGGTGCCTCTGTGTGCCCGAGTTCAGCAGTGCTGCTCCATCAGTCTGTGCCCAGCAACGGGGAAAAGCCTCAGCCCTGCAGGCCAGGAGCTGCCGGGCTCTGCCTGAGAGCTCAGCCAGCAGGAAGGGAGCTGCTCCACACAGGAACCAGAAGCAATGGACATTCCTTTGATAGGACATGTTTTCTATTGAAAGGAAAAAAAAAGGAAAAAGGAAAAAAAATGATAAATTGTAAAAGATAAGCATAAAATCCAAGTGTTAGTGAAAAAACATAACATACAGATAATGAAAAAAAAAAACCATAAATGCCAATTTACATTCTTTGCATTAACGGGTAAATGATCTTCTTAAAAAGAGAACTCAGTTATTTATATTGTAAATGTGTTGATGGCATGGATCCATCTTTGTGACCTCAAAAGCCTCTTAAAAGATTTTGGGCTTTGTTTCCAACATTGGTATTTGAAATTATGCTCGAAGCAAGAGGAAATTGCTTTGTGCCCTTCCAGCTCCAAGCAGGACTGGGAATGGAAACCCTGTCAAAGCCCACATCCTTTAGAAGATGACGTTCCTTCTCAGCCTGGGAATGAGCTGCACATTCCCTTTGAAACTGTCAGGGATTTCTTAGAGACACAAAGTCCCACTGACAGCTTTTTGCTCTGGTTTGGCAGTGCAGAAGGGCAATACTCCATCCATCAGCTCCAGACTGCACTGCCTCAAGAGCATGGCCCACTCGCCAGCTTTGGCCCACTCGTGGCACTGCTAGAGGAGGAAGAAAGTGCAATTGTACAATTCCAGCCAATCAAGAAGGAAGAATGGGACAGACAAAACACCCTGTACAGATCCAGGCATTCAGCTGGGACTGTGGAGAGTTTGGGTCCTTGCCAATTGAATGTGTGTCCCCAGCTGCAATCTCTGGGCCTGCAGCAGGGTCTCACTCACCTTCCAAAGCAGAAAGCTCAGGCGCTGTGCTCACAACAGGCTCGTCTGATGCAGAGTTGTCAGAGCAATGTGAGGGCAGAGCCAGCCCAGCTGTGCCAGGGCTGAGCCCAGCAGAGCCCTGGCAGAGCCCAGAGCAGCCTCAGCACCCGCAGAGCCCAGCTGCAAGGAGAGAAAGCAGAAACTGCCCGTCAGCTGAGGGCTCCTGTGCCCTTGTGCCAAGGCCTGCGGTGCCCAGGACATGCTGGCTGTGCCCAGAGCTGTGCCCAGAGCTGCCCATCCCTGCTCCCTTTGGCAGCAAAGCAGGAGGGCAGCACATGTGCCCAGCCTGCAGCCAGCCATGGCACATCCAGCCCTCAGCAGCTGCCCAGAGCAGGATGCTCCTGTGCTCGCTGCCAGCTCCCAAAAGCTCTGATCCCACCCTGCCAAGCACACAGGGACCCACCTCACGCCAGCCACGGCTGGAAGAAAAGCTTCTCCCAAACCATGGCCTCAGCCTTCTTCAAGGGCACGGCCCATCCACGCCACAGCTGCTCCCAAGCACTTCCTCATCCACACTGGACCACCTCAAATACTTCCTCTGGAAAAACAAACAACACATTATTGAAAATATATTAGAGACAAAAAGGGAAAACAAGAAAAACAGTAAAAACTCCCATCTCTATCAGGGTCTTGAGGAAGGCCCAACCCCTGCATGCCAGGGAAAAACCCAGCCATGGGTGAGGGAAGCCCACACTTTCTCTCTTCCCCCCTGCACTGCCCCCCAAAATCACAGTGATCCCAAAGCAAACAAGGGCAGTGGAGCAGCCCAAGCCCTTCCTTGCCTGCACAGCAAAGCAGCTGTGCACAGATTCTGGAGTCCCACCTCTGCTCCCCCCATGGGGCTTTGTTTGTGTTGAGCGTGCTGCCCCAGCCCCAGCCCAGGGCACGGGGGGTGCTGGGGGCTGTTGCAATGGCCAGAAGCCCACTCCCATTTCGTACCCACCCCAGCCCATGCCCCAGCCCTGCCAAAAGCAGCTGGGCAGCGACTGAAGAATGAGTTGCATCTGCCCCAGCAAAGGGGAAACTTTGGTTCCCCGCCACGCTGGGTCATGCCCAAATCTGGCAGAATTTCCCTGGGTGGGGACTCATCTACAAATTCCCTGTGGAGTTTGGCTTTGAAGAAGGTTCCAGAATCAAAGTCCATCACCTTCAGCCTCCAGTGGCCAGGCTGAGGAAGCGCTTGTCATCCCTGATGTCACCCTCGCTGTCTCCAGCAGCAGCAGCAGCAGCAGCAGCAGCAGCATCCCCATCCGGTACAGTTTCTCCAGGGGCTCCTTCTCCTTCCCTGGGGGGAGACCAAGCTGTCAGGGCTCTGCCCAGGGCCCCAGCTGTCAGGGAACCAGGACAAGCAAACCAGCTTGGATGGTGGCCACCAGTGCTGGGCAGAGCAGCTCAGCTCCAGCACAAGGGCTGCGTGTTCCCATTCCATGATCCCGGTGCAGTGACACAGGCAGCACAAAAAGCTCTAGGTTCCTTTGCTTCTGACTGCCAAGGCATGTGTGCAGCTGGAACTTACCAGGGCCCTGGATCAAAGTGTGCCTGTTGCTCTCTCCCTTCTTCTATGGCAGAGGAATATCCTGCACCCAAGGATCTCAGAACAGGTCTTCTAAGGTGGGTCTGTCCAAGGAGTTCACAGATAAACACCACCTGATCAGATCTTTGCACTCTGGGGAGAGAAAGCAGAAACTGCCGGTCAGCCAGAGAAGGCTCCTGTCTGCTTTGCCCCACTATTCCCATGACCAGACCTTGCTGGATGTGCTCAGAGCTGGGCCTAAACTTTCCCATCAATTCCCTGTTTTGGAGGAGAGCAGGACATGTGCCACCTCCTCAGCAGCTGCCAGAGTGGGATGCCCACGACCCCGCTGCTGGCTCCCAGCACTGGGATTCCCCCCGTGCCCAGAGAAGAGGATCCACCTTGAGAGAGCTGTTGTGGCAGCGGGAGCTGGCCCCAGCTGAGGTTCTGGCCCTTCCTGAAAGGGTGCTCCCCGCAGACCATCTGGTGCAGCAGGATGCCCAGGGACCAGACCGTTGCTGCCTCGCCATGGTACCAGCCAAAGTCGTTCCATTCCGATGGGCTGTAGGACAGTGTTCCTATGGAATACAGATGGAGTTTAGCAAGGGGATGCTGCTGCTCCCAGAGCCTGGCCCCAGAATCCCTGGGCCTGCGGGGGCTGCATCAGGGGCACACAGGGTGACCACTGCCCTCTCGTCAGCACCTGGGACTTGTGCACAAAGTTAGGGTTGGAAAAGAAGCCTCTGGTGCTGGAAGAGGGCAGCCCTGGCTAGGCCCAACCATGACATGCAAAGGAAAAACCCACTCCATGCTGGGGAAAAAACCTGCCCTTATCCTCCCTGCCTGCATTTCCCCAAAAATATTATGAAGCCAAGGCAAACAGGGCGAGTGGAGCAGTCCAAGCCCTTCCTCTCATCTGCACACCAACGTGGCTGGGGCACAGGTTCCGCCCTCCCTCTCTGCTACCCGCACCCACGGGGGTTTTGGTCGGGCTGGCTGCCCCAGCCAAGCCCCAGTCCTGGGCAGAGTGGCTGGCAGAGGCTGCCAGCAGGGCTGGAAGATGGCTGCCCACCCAGCCCCACTCTAAAGTAACTCAGCTGAAGATTCAGTGCCCTGACTGGCAGCAAAAGGGAGAATCCCCGCTGCCACAGCCAGCTTGGGCTGGGAGATGTTGGGCCATGAGATGCCAGCAGCGGGAGCACAGCCCTGTGTAGGCTCACCTGCAAAGTGAGTGTAGACTGTGTCCTGCAGGTAGGTGCCACAGCCAAAGTCAATCAGTTTGGCCTGCCCGGTGTCCAGGTCAACCAGGATGTTCTCTGGCTTGATGTCCCTGTGCAGGACCCCGCAGTTGGTGCAGTGCCGCACGGCCTCCAGCACCTGGCGGAACAGCTCCCGTGCCTCCTCCTCGGCCAGGAACTGCCGTGCCCGAATGGAACGCTGCAAGTCCTGACACTGCTCTGGCCGCTCCAGCACCATCACGATGCAGTTGGGGAGCTCGAGCCACTCCAGCAGCTGGACCACACCGGGGAAGCCAGTGGACACCTTGGCCAGCAGCACGACCTCCAGGGGTGCGCTGGTGCCGTCGGGCTGCGGGAGGAGCACGATGCCGTCAGTGGGGCCGATGCCGTGCCAGGCCTGGGGAAGCCCTCAGCCAGCCCGGGATGCTCTGCGCCCTGTGCTGGCCCCACGCCCGCTCTCCCTCGGGGCGTCCTGGCGGCTCCCACCGTGCCGGGCCCCGGCTCATCCCCGGCCGGCAGCCCCGGCTGCTGGCCCCGCTCACTCACCAGCTCGCCCCAGTGCCGGACGCGGTTCCGTGGCACCCTTTTGATGGTGCCTGCAAGTCAAGGGCAGCAGCGGGGTGAGCTCGCCGCCCGCACTGCGAGCCGCATCCTCCGCCCCCTCCTCCTGCGCCCGCCGCCGGCCCCGCCGCTCACCGGGGCGCCGTCCGAGAGCCGCGTGGCCGCGAAGACGCTGCCGAAGCCGCCGCGCCCCAGCAGCGAGCCCAGCCGGTACCGCTCCTGCAGGGCCTCCTGCGCCGTCCCTGCAGGCGGGACGCGGCTGTCAGCGCTCGGCCCGGGGCCAGCAACGACCCCCGAGCGCCCCTCACCCGCCCCGGGCCGGCCATGCCCAGGCGTTCGCTCTTCGGGACGCGGCACGGGAGGCTCGGGGCCGGCGGCCGCGCTGCCGAGCGGCGGAGCTCGGGCCGGGGAAGCCGCAGCGGAGGCGGCGGGAGCGACCGCGCCGCGTGTGTGCTCCGCGGGCCCCGGGAGGAGCCGGGGCCGGGGCCGGAGCCGGGACTGGAGCCTGCCTCGGGGCCGGAGCCGGGCTCGGGCCAGGCGGAGCCGAAGGGCGGCGATGCCGCCCCCGCACCAGGCACTGATGCTCGCCCGGCAGCGCCACCGCCAGTACGGCCAGAGCCGGGCGGAGGCGAGACCGCGGCGGGACGGCCGGGGCCGGGCACGGGGCACGGGGCAGCCCCGCCCGGAGCCGGGGGCGGGCCGGGGGCGGGCCGGGGGCATGGCCCTGCCCTGCAGGGGAGAGGGAGGCGGGGAGAGGAGAGGGACGCCGGGCGAGGGACTCTGAGAGAACGGTGCGGGACAACGGGAAAGGGAGAGAAAGAGAAAGAGAGAAAGAGAGAGAGAAAGACTATTCAAAACTATCTGTTTTGCTGCTGCTGCCGCTACTGCTGCCGCCGCTGCAACTGAAGCACCGGGGCCGTTCGTCCCCGTGTCCGTTCCCCGCTCGCCCCACGAGCCCCACGTTCGAGCCCCGCGCGCCCCGGGAACAGCCCCTCTGTCTGCCCAAACACGGGAACTTTGCAGTGCTGAGCCCGGATGCAGAGCCCTGACTCCTGCACACTGGCACAGCGATCCCCTCGCTCGCTGCTGGGCATTGTCCTTGCTGAGGGTCAAACACTGTCGGGGCACCTTCCCTTGGGATAGGATTCCTACCTGACCCCAGCACTGCACTGACATCTCCGGTGTTGCTTTCCAGTAAAAACAGGGGAAGGAAAACTGCGTGTGGCTCATGGTATTTTAGTGTGTCTAAAAATCACTAAGTCACCGATCTTAGAGGTGCTGTGCATCTGGAATTACTGGGATGGAGAAGTAGTGTAACATGGAAAAGGGGAGCATAGAAATAAATAGAGGAAAACACCTTGGATTGTTTCTTTCATTTCCATTTCACATCTGGAAAGCTGTTTCAGTTTTCCAGGAATCTTCTGTCTGCTCTTCCCAAGAATCTCTCATGGAGAACAAGGTGGAGGTTCTGTCACAAGATTTGCCACCAGGAAATTATGCCACTGGTGCAATTTTCATTGTGACTGTTTGTGCTGGTTTAGGGCAAATTTTGGGAGGACATCTCCAAACGGGGTCCGTCTAGAAAGCAAGTTCAAGCAGACCCTCCCCCTGCTAGTTTAGGAAAAGACTTCCCTCGAGAATAGTGAAAAACATCCAGTTTATTTAACAAGTAAAGTATTCACAAGCATGAAAAATTAATAATATTAAATAAAACCTTGGACAGTGCTGAAGAGTTGGCAAATTCAGAAAGTCCTTTTTGTGGGTTGTAGTTGGCTCACTCGGTCTCTTCTAAGTCCCTCTGGTGCTGGAATGCAGCGTCCCAGAGCTCGGTGGGCCACAGGTGTGAGCTGCAGGTGTTTGTCTGGGTTTTCAGTCCAGAGCAGGTTTAAACAGTTCCAAGAAAAAGGAAAGTCACAGTCCAAAGAAACTTCTCTGCCTAAGCTAGCTAAAACCAAATTGCTAGACCTGGGCTGTGAAGTCATTGGGAAATTTCCAAATCTGGGCACTGGCGGTCCCAGCAAACGCAAGATCGGATGGTGCTGGTGCCAGAACCTGCAGATTTCCAAACTTTGGCTTTCTGTGCCAGCAAATCACTGGACTTGGGCTGTGCCAGCACCAGGAAGTTTTCAGATCTGGGCACTGGCACTGCCAGCAAACAGCAGATCTGGGTGATGTCATTGCCAGCGACAGAAATCTGCCAGATTTGGGCTCTGCTGGCACCGGTAAATTTCCAAATCTGGGTTCTGGTTACATGAAACACAAGATGTGGGTGGTGCCAGACCCAGTAGCAGGAAGCTGCCATGGATTTTGGATTTCTGTGCCAGCAAATTGCTGCATTTGGGCTGTGCCAGAATAGGGAAATTTCCAGATCTGGGCACTGGCAGTGCCAGCAAACAGCCCATTTCAGGCTCCAGGCTCCAGGAAGGACTGGGTCTGGATGCCTTCCTCTTTTCTTTCCTTCTTTCCTTCCTTCTTTCCTGGTGTCCTGCTGCCAGCAAACTCCAGATTGGGCGGTGCTGGCAAGGGGAAATTGCCAGGTTTTAGCTTTGTTTGCCAGCAAATTCTGGATATGGGTGGTGCCATAAGAGGGAAATTGCCAGATGTGTGCACTGGCAGTGCCAGCGCACACCAGATCTGGGTGGGGAATGTGCCGGCACTGAGAAATTTCCTGATGCTAATTTTCTGTGCCAGCAAATTGCTGGAATTGTTCTGTGCAGGCATCTGAAAAATTCCGGATCTGGGTACTGGCAGTGTCAGCAAACCCGAGATCGGGTTGCTGTAGGTACCAGGTATTTGCTTAGTTTTGGCTTTGTTTGCCAGCAAATTGTTGAACTTGGGCTGTGCCAGAATATGGAAATACCAAGATGTGGGAACTGGCAGTACCAGCAAACACTACATTTCAGGAAGGATTGGATCTGGACCCGTTCCCTCCCTGCCTCCCTCCCTCCCTCAGCAAGGTGCCAGAGGGGATGGACAGCAGCCAGGCAGAAAGAGACCTGCAGGGACTGATGGACAGCAGGCTGGACATGAGCCAGCAGTGTGCCCTGGTGGCCAAGAAGGCCAATGGCTCCTGGCCTGGCTCAGGAATGGTGTGGCCAGCAGGAGCAGGGCAGGGATTCTTCCCCTGTGCTGGACACTGCTTACGCAGCACCTCGAGTGCTGTTTGCAGTTCTGGGCCCCCCAATTCAGGAAGTACATGGAGGGGCTGGAGCGTGTCCAGAGAAGGGCAACAAGGCTGGGCAGGGGTCTGGAGCACAAGTCCTGTGAGGAGCAGCTAAAGGAGCTGAGGTTGTTTATCCTGGAGGAGGCTCAGGGCAGACAAGGCGGTGTCACGGCACAGGTTGGACTTGATGATCTCCATGGCCTCTTTCAACCTTACTGATTCTGGGTTTCTCTGAAACCACCCTGGGAGCAGTTGCAGGAGGAGCCCTGGGCCTCCTCTTCAGAAGCTCCAGCAGCCCAGGTCCCTCATCTTCTCCTGCCAGCCCCAAAGCCCATCCTGTCAGTCCTGCAGAGCCTCTGCAGCTCCTCCTCACTGCCCAGAACAGGGAGCCCCAGAGCCAGACACAGCAGCCCAGATGTGCCCCCCTGGCCTGGGGTGCCGCTGGCAAGGGAGCAGCACCAGGCACTGCAGGAGTCTGCAGACAATTGATCTGAGGGCCAAAGCTCCTCAGCTCCTTCTGAAAGAGCAGGAACAGTTCCTCATTCCAATGTGGTGGAATGCTGGGCACCACAGCTTCGGGTGAGGACTGGACACAAGTTTGCTCCCACTGAGTGCTGTGATGGGTTCTGCAGGAGCTCTGGGCTCCTGTGCTTGCCAGGCACAATGAGGAGAGAAGGAGCCAAGTGCACTGATGTGGGAAATGGATATGTAGAAAGCTTTTAGGGCCTAGTAGAAAGCCCACAGAGTATGAATCTGTATATAAACCTCGAGACAAGAAATGCTAACTTAAAAATGCCATGGAATAGGACAGATATTGTTGAGAGAGAAATGGAGCTGGAAAAAAGTTCCAAAAGATGGCCTTGCAAATAAAATTTTGGAAAAACAGAGCTATGACAGATGCATTGTAGTGGGACCCACGAGGGGCAGTTCTAATAATTGGCTTTAAGGCATCTACAACATGGCATCGCAAAAGGCTGATAGACCAAAAAACCTAATTATAATGTATTATAATTAGGAAATAGTTGGCTTCTGATTGTGATGGCGTGAATTATAACATCTGTATTGTCTCACCCTTCTCATAAGACTGAAAATTGAATACAAGTTTTTAAAACACCTCTCAGTTGCCCCATCTCTAGGTCAAGAAAAGAGTATTATCCGACACACTGATACACCTTTGCGTTGAGCATAACCCAGCCTGGACCAAACGCACTGAAAGGTTTCCCCTGTGACCCATGTCTCGAAACATCAGGTCTGCTGTTTGACAACTCAGGTTGGTTTGGTGTCAAGGAGTTCCCTCAGAAATACTGGGTTTGTCTTCCTCTGTGCCTTCCCCTCAGCAGCCTTGGGGATGCTCCTGTGTGAAGCCATCTGTCTCACACAGTTTGAGACAACTTCAAACAGGATATTGTGCAATAAGTCGTATCCTCTAAAGTGTTCCAACAGTCCCTTTCCAGCAATAGGAAATTATTACTAATAGATGCAAGTGGAAAACCCCCAACAGTTTATTAACAAACAGAATCCCCCCATGACATGCGTTACAAGAAGGCGCTGGGGTCTCTCTCAGAAGAACAGGAGCTGTCATGGAGCAGTTCCAGCAGCTGATGGAAGCTCGGGGACTCATCCGGTGTCGGCTTTCTCCCGTGGCAGAGCTCCATGGAGCGGGCAGGGCAGTGAAGCAGCTGGGCTGGAGCCCCTCGCTGCCTTGTCTCCCCGGCGTGGCTCAGCTCACAGACTCCCGGCTGGGAGCGGGGCCGCTCCGCTCCTGCCGGCACCGTGTCCCTGGGCTTGGACAAACAGTTTCCTGCCAGGAGAGCCCTGCACACGGCTCCACAGATCTTTCATAAAGGCCCAAACCAACTCCAAACACTCTGTCTGCAGCAGCTTTTCACAAAGGGCTGCAGCAATCCAGGACAGCTGCAAGTGAGTGTCGGAAGGCTCCTGTCTTGTTCCTGACAGCAGAATTCTTGATGATCTTGTGCAATTTTATTCAGATGTAACATGAGAGCCTAGGTTTTTTGTTAAAATATTTCATGATGAGTAACAAGCCTTGGGAGCATGAGGTGCTCATGCAAAAGCATGAGCATATCCTCCAGAGTGGCCAGTTTAATTGTCCATTTTATTACTCTGATATTTACTCCACACTAATAAGGAAAACCAAGCTTTGCTTGGAGGCAAAACAGGGATGGGAAATACTACAGTCCCTCGCAGGCTCACCAGGGCTGGCAGTGACACAGCAGGCTGTCTGCTTCATTGTGAAGCACTACAGAGCTGCATCCCAATCTGGTTTAAGTAGTGTGGTATTATTAAGAGCTATTTTTCTGCATGAGACACAAAAAGGAAATCCCAAATGATCTTCATGCAAGCATGCAGTAAAGAACTGCTCCTGCTATCCCAACGAAGCGTTTGCTTTGGCAATTACACTCTTCCCATTCATCTTTTGATGCAGACACCTCAGGTTTTCCCCCACACCCCTGCAAGGCTGGCATTCACTGTTTCCCATTTCCTGTTCTTCCCTAGAGATGGTGCAGTGGCTGCTTTGAAACAAAAAGCCCTGGGATCTGGACAGCTTGAAGGAGCATGAAATGCTAATTAAGTGCTCATATTGGTAACACCCAGGTCTGCACTGCCCAGTGCTCTGCAGCAGCAGCAGCAGCAGGACCATGCATCATTCCTGTTGGTGGATGTTCATGTCTCTGGTGTGCAAGAGCAATGACTTTGAGGAGGGACAAAAATACCCCTCTTCAAACAGTAGGTGTGCAAGGAGATGTGAAGTTTCACAGCCTTTCCTAGGATATTTCAGAAAAATCTAAGAGAATATTGTGGCATAGAGTAGGTGCCTAATTTTGTCTCCAGAGGAATCCCCAAAGGGCACATTCACTCTGCTGCTGATGGCAACCCCATAAGCTCATGGACCAGTTTTCCCTGCAACATGCCACCCTGCCTGGGCTTTACTAGGCTGGGACTAGACCCAGAGCTAAGCAAACACAGGCAGCCAGGTGACATTGTGTGACATCAGAGGCTGGCAACCATGAGGACTTTGCTGTCAAAAGGTTACAGTTTGCACTGGGCCCAGAAGTGTTTTTCCCTAAGGCAAAGCAAATTGAAATGTGAAGTTTAAAAGCTTCAAATGACTATGAAAGGAAACTGCAGAATAATTTCTGGAAGGGCAGCATTGTCAATGATCATGCAGCCCACCAACAGCTGGAGCTGAATCCAGAATTGCTTCTTCCAGCTGTGCAGGAATTCATTCCACTGGCAAGCACTTGTCCATGGGAACAAATGATCCCCTAGTGTCGCAGACATTTTTTCACAGAAATCTTTTCTTTCAGATTTCTGCATCTTCTGGAAGGCAGAGGCCTCAGAAGAGAATGTAAACAATTGTTATCAGCTACTGTGGAATGCAATAAGAAGCACCTATTTTGACCTGTCATTAGTTCATGTTCCCATGTTTATAGTTAGGGGCCAATCACAAGAGCAAGCCGGGGACTGAGTCCCTAGACACAACTTTGTTATAGATTCTTTCTTTCTATTCCTAGCCTAGCAGCAGCTCTGCAAACTTCTCTCTCTTTTATTCTATTTAGTATAGTAATAATGTATTATATATAATATATCAATAAATCCAACCTTCTAATCTAAAAACAAGATTCACCGTCTCTCTCTCACCTCCAGCGACCCACTCAAGACGTTGTAATACCCTAGCTCTGGGCTGAATGGCACCCAGGCTGCAGTGCAGATTGGAGGAACCCTTGTCACTTGTTATTGGCCTCCCAGTGCACTCATCCTTCTGCAAACAAGGTGAAAACAACACAGCTGCACTGCTGTCCCAGGTAAATATACATATAGGTGACTTTGCCAAAGCAGTGCATCTTTTCCCGGTGAAATACATGACCTCTTCTTACCTATGGAATTGTGATTGAAGACACCTGTGAGCCAGATCTGTGGGAGATTGCAAAGGAGCAAAGCTTTGGGATTTGGGCACAATTCTCTTGGTTTCTTTGCTCAGGCCTTTGGTGAGCACAGAACACACCTAGGTAGAAAACCTTTGACTAGACAGGATCTTTTGGATCCATTGTCACCCAAACATGTCAATGTGTGGCCCTGTTGTAATGCCAAGTAACAAAGAGCAGCACAAATCACACAAAGAAACCATGGCCAAAGAGGAAGAGGAGAGGCCCAATGAGGAAAGGATGTGGTGAGACACTGGCACACTGAGTGAGCTGCACTCCCATAATTTCTAGGCTAGCAGGTCCTGGTCTCACATTCTCCTTTTGGTTTTTTCAATTTTGTTTATTTATTTACTTTTTTTCACCATCAAAATAAAATATATAGAATTAAAAATACGTCATCAAAACTTAAAGAGAGAATCAAAGCACATTAATTCAAAACTACATCTAAAGATCCGAATATATGTACAGCTGTAATTATGAAGCCTAATGCATCAATCCTATTCTTCAAACACTCTTCATACAGGCGGCAGCTTCTTCCTGACCTTGGAGGACAGAGAGGTCTTCTGGATGGGAGGCGAGGACTTTGTGGGTGAGGGAACATCGGAAGTGTCCCGAGAAAACTTCTCGGTAAGACTGTAACCAGTCAGATCTGCAAAATGGAGACACAAAGTTTGACAGAGGCCTCCATGCAAACCTAAAGCAGCTGAAGCTCTGTATTTACTGGAACACATTTCCTGGAGATGTGTAAACAGCTGCACAGGGAAACATGCTCCTGCTGGCAGACACTGAGGCAGGCCGGGGCAAAATCCTGAGCCACTCGCCCAGGGCTAGCACAGGCACAGCCTGGCCTCTGGGCTGCCCTGGGACAGCAGGGAACCCAGAGCCCTGTGCTCTCCAGGAATGGCTCAGCTGCACATGCAACCTCCTGCTCCTCTGCCTGCCCCACAGCTCAGCAGCCCCACAGCTCCAGGGGCACTGGCAGCAGCACAGCTCATTGCAGGGGCACATGCAGGGCACAGCTGTTCCCTGGCAATGTGCACAGCCTCTCTGGGCTGCCACAAGACCCTTCCTCCCAGCAGAGATTGGCCCAGCTCCCCCCTCACCTCTGCGTGAGGCTGAGCCTTGATTGCCCTTCATCTTTTCCTCCGTCTGGAGCTGCTCCAGGCCCCCCATGCCATGACTAGGAAGGGCAATGGAGAGAGCAGGAGCAGATGCACACCCTTCCTTCGGATTTCGTCATTTTTGACACAGCTCAAAAGGCAAATCCAGAGGTGTCCAATTCAGCGCTTCCTCAGCTTTCTGGAGAACCTCTTGCCTTCACCAGCCCAGCATTCTGGAGAGGTTTTCCCGCACATGTGGAGGCTTGCTGGCAGCACATTCCTTCAGCTGGGTGCCCATCACCTTGCAGAGGGCAGAGGCGAGCTTGGTGGCCACGGTGCGGACGTTGGCGCTCCGCACAGGCAGCGCCTTGTTCCCCAGGCAGGGCCAGAGCACGGGCAGGGCGTCGCGCTGGATGACTCCAGGGCTCCTGGCATGAACCCACTGCACAAGCACTGCCGGGACAGAGACACAGCTCCTTACCCACCAGCCTCACTGCAAACAAGGATCTGCCTCTGCTTCTGCTTCTTGCCAGCCTCTCTGGCCAAGAGCAGCAAAATAGCACCCAGAGCCCCTTGGTCCAGAAACGGGCAAAGCAGCTGATCATCCTGGAAACAGAACCACCAACCCCTCAGCACTAATTGCTCCAACCACAGCCTTGTCCCTGCGGCAGACTTCCTATCTTTACTAAATTATTTCACAATCTCTTTCTGCATGAGCAATGAATGAAATGTCCAATTGCCTTTGATTTCCATTAAGAAATTGTCTAAACCCACACTGAAGATTTGAAAATGCACCATAGAGAGGAAATGGAGAGATTTTTAATAAAAGGGATGATTCCATTTTTGTAACTTTGATGCCAAGTCTAATCTGGCTCTTCCCTGTGCTCAGTGGCACACAGCAAAGGGCAGGATTAGAACACACCTCAAAACTCCAGCCCACCAGAGATGGCTGCTGCCTGACAGCTGGATGAGAAACATCAGTGACCAGCTGGTGTCTTTGGCAGAATGCTTTTGGGGCTTCCAACAAAGAGCTGTTTCAAACCTCAGGGTGTCTTAGATTATTACTCAGACCCCATTGCTTTGGCATTTGGGCATCTCCACATTTTATAGCTATTTCCCCTCTCAATGTTAATGGCATTTTTCCCTATAATGTCCACTCAAATAGGGGCATAGAGAAAGAAAAATGCTACACAGCAGACTGAAATGTAACCAAAACATGAGCGTTTTCTCATATTATCTCTGAAATCTCTCTGCCCATTTTCTGAACTGAACTATATCAAACACAGACAAATATTTGCTACCAACAGGCTTCTTGCATGGCAGATTTTGCTGAGAGAAAAAAACATGAAGTCCCTTGGAGACCATTCTTATTTTCTGATCAGACAAAATGTTATCTAGTAGGCATTTAATATTCTGTGGTGGAAGAGACTTCATTTTCTCTATGCTGTTAATCCATCAGCAGTCATCAACATTGAAAGAGCTCCTGCAAGTACCCAAAACCAATTCTGCTAAGCAGGAAAAGAGTTATGGTACCCATTTTAAAATGGGAATTCATTTGAATTTAAATGCAATTAAAGACATCGGTGACTACTGAATGTGAGGAACAGCTGTGTGTTCCTACTAAATCTCAGAGAGAACATCTGCTCTTTCTAAAGTACTCATAATTTATGGTTAGTTCCTTTATTTGAAAAATAGATCAAAAGAACTGATAAACTAAATTCCCTATTGCTGAAGATCTACTTTATTCAAATGCTCTTTAAAGGGCCTTTGACATTCCCAATCGCTGAACATGCCCTTTAGGGATTCCTAATGAAGACACAAAGTGTATTAAACCTTGCATTCAAAGATGATGGCATAATTAGAAGTGGATTTAGCCCCAGTTAAAGCAAGGCTATTAATAATCTCTGCTATATATTGAGATTATCCTTTTTCCATTCCTTGGCTCTTGCTGACCCAGCAAGCTCCTCTGAGGAATCAATTATCAGCTGCATTTGTAGCGTTTTGGGCAGCGCTGACACAGGCAGACACTGTTTGCACACCCTGAAAGGCTCAGTCCAAGGCCCCTCTGAAAGCACAGGCAGGGAGCCTCAGCACTCTGCTTCTGTCCCTGTGCCCCCAGAGGCTGCCTTGCACTAAACACGTGCCTCTGATACCTCTGTTGAATTCTGGCCTAAGCTGTGACCCCCAGGCCCTGCACGGTTCAGCCTCAAAACTTTCCAAGAGAACAACAAGAATTCTGTGAGGACAAAACAAACGGATGTCCTGAAACAGCATTGGCCACCATTTCCCCTCAAAGATCACAGATGTTCCTGAGCTCCCCAGAGAGGAGCCAGCTGGGGCATTTTAGCCCCTGCCTTTGCTGGAGGTGGTTCTGAGATGCCCCAGTGAGAGCTCAGCCCCAGACCGAGCGCTGCCCCCATCTCAGATGCTGCCCAGCTCTGCAGCAGCCAGGGAAAACCTGCCAAACCCACCTGCCTTGGCTATGGGGCAGCAGGGACAAGCTCAGCACCTCCTGGTTTGGAGGAGCTGCTCTGCTGTCTGCTCACAGGCATTCCCTGTAAATGCTCCCTGGGAAGAGCTCTTGGCTCAGAAGGGGAGGCCATGCCTGTGATACGCTCGGTGACATCCAGCAGGGCTTGGCCACTCAGGTGATTCCATTGGTAGCTGAACTCTTTCAGCAGGGACACTTTATCTACAAGGGAAACACATGTTTCTGCTCACTTTTCTCAGGTCATAGGAGAAAGGACAGTGGGGAGGGAAAGGGCAGGGCCAACCCCATTTTATAAAATAAAGCACATTTCTGCTGGTTTTTGAATCCTATTCTTCTTTCCTTCCAGCCTGCTTGGCAGGGTTTTAAATTCCAAAAGAAAAGCTCTCCTCTCACAGTTGTAAATCCAAACTTGTCTGCTGTAGCAGGAGCTTTGTTAAAACATTTCACATCAGGGACCTCAAGAGTTTAGTCACATGGAAGCAGTGAAAGGTTTTGCATCCCAGAGCACAAAGGAAGAGCCCCATACTTGGGTCACAGAAAGGCACTGAGTCAGGCAGTTCCTGAGTTCACAGAGCAGCTGGGGAGGAGAAAGTGGAAACTCCTCTTGAAGACCTGCCTCTTCAACACTCCTTTTTTCAGGCATATTTCCCCAGTGCAGCATTTTCAGAGCTGACATAAATCTGTGTGGCAAAGGAATTTAGAGCAGCCCTTGCCTATGTAGTTAATTGCTGTGGCCATCTTGGCCCATGCAAAACAACATGTGGAACAAGGCATCATTGACAGCTGGGTTTATACCTCTTTGTTCTAAAGAAATTAACTTGGTGAATCATCAGATCCCCTTTGAACATAGAAGACAAAGAAGAAAAGTAGAAAATAGGCAGCTAATGCCTCTAATGTAGAGCCTTGCAGGTGGCTGCCCTGCAGAAGCTCTGATGGTGAGTGTCCCTTCATGCCAACAGCAAAGCTGTTCATTTGGGAAGTCAGATGGGGCCCAAGCAAACTCCAAACCCCCTTTGCCTCTGAACTTTAGCAGAGCTGCAGTCCAGGACTTGCTTTTCAGACAAGCAGCACAGAGCCAAGGGCTCCTGGGACTGTTGGGAAATGCTGATCCCATTCCAGCCTGTTGGGGATGGTGCATAAGGACTGCACCTGCACAGCTACTGGTGGGTGTCAGCTGGAGGGTTCCACAGACAAGAGCAGCTGTCAAGGCACTCAGCGCTCTCTTGTGAGGGAGAGACAGAGACGAAGCTGAGGAGAGTCCCTGCCAGGGCTCAGCCTTACCAAATGAGCAATGGATTCTCCCAGTGCTTTCACAGCTGCCCCGCGAACCCTGGGATCCTTTGAGTTCAGGTTCTTTGTTATTCCTTCCACCAAACCAATGATCACCGGGTTCAGGGCATCTTTCAGGGCTCCTGTGATTTCAGCCAGCACATCCAGCGCCCTCTGCTTCACTTTCTTGTGGCTGTCAGATATTCTCAGGACAAAATAATCAAAAATCTGTGAAGAGAACAAGCAACGTGAAAGCTGGATTCAAATGCCCCTGTTTGAAGAGTGGCTGTAGCAGTCAGCAATGTCAAAGATGAAAGTGATCCTTTCTGTCAGGTCAGCACTCGCTTGCACAATTTCACTGTTTTCCTGTGGGCCACTCACTGGAACGGTGGTGCAACCTCATGCTGGTTGAAAGATTTTCTTCTGTTTTAGGAGGTTTGGCTGGGGACAGAATAGTTCCTATGGTATTTCTCTCCATCTATAAATCATTGAATCAATTCCATTTATTAATACTAAAGAGTACCTTTGCTTTGAGTGGAAGCAGATGTTTACAATGCCCGGTTTTCTATACAGTTGCCTCAAGTACTGAGGGCAGTTATGATTTTGCCAAAACTATGGCTGTAGGAGATCTAAGTTTTCTTTTGTTTGAGTAGTCTCAGAGCCAGTGTCTGGAGAAGTGCAGGGCCCTGATCAACTCTTCCAGGATCCAGAGCATTTCTCTAAGTAACAGGTGGACTTCTGAAATGTAATGTGCTGTACAGCTCTCATTAGAGCAGGGTCAGTCCCTTGACAGCCACATTATCAGGCACCTTTTCCTGGAAAAAGGGAAAAAGCAGCTACTGGGAAGAGAAGGCAGAGATGAGTCCTTAGCTGTTTTCCTCCTTTTCCAAAGAGAAAAAAAGACCCTCAAGAAGGGTGAGCACTGTCTTTTCCAAGAGGAATAGGAACAAGGATGGAAATGAGTAGCCAGAGCTGTGCCTGTGTAAGACAAGATGGAGTATATAGAAGTATTCTTTGAAAAAAACAACTGGGTTTAAACCAACCGAGCCTGATACTTCTCTTCCCTATGCAAACCCATTTTTGGTCTAGAGAACAATTGCCATGCTTTCAGGGGCTGGATTCCCTTCACTTAACCCAGCAGGGAGTAGGAGAGAGCAGCAGTTACACCAGCAGAAAATTCTGCCATCATCTGATGAACAGCATCAATAGGCACCTGCCAGACATAAAACAGCTGGACTGAAATAACTTGTCCTGAAGCCCAGACCTGAATTACATTTGTCTGGGTGAGAAGGACCAGCGTGTCACAAACAGCCAGGACAGAGTGCCAAGACACACTGAATTAACTTTACTGCTACAGGCTTAGGAAAGGAGCTAAAGGAAAGGAGCAATGAAGATACCCTACATACTTGGGCAATCTTAGTGGAGATGAGCTGGGGGCTGGTTTTGCACAGGTCTTGGAGGAGTTCCACTCCTTCCATCCTTGTCTGAAACCCCTTGGCTTCCAGGAGATGGTAAAGCTTCTGGAGCAGTTCCGTTTCTTCCACAGCTGGAGGTGACGTGACCTGGGCTTGTGCACGGGGTAGGAGGTGTCCATCAGAGGGAGATTTCACCCTGGAAAATAAAACCAAACGACGAGCTGTTGGTGATAATTATCGTAGCGTGGCATCCGTATCGTGGAAATAATTAGCATTGACTCCGCGATTTCAGAAGGCTGATCAATCACTGTATTCTACTATACTATACTATACTATACTATACTATACTATACTATACTATACTATACTATACTATACTATACTATACTATACCATACCATACCATACCATACTATACTATTCCGAAACTCCTTGCCCTTACAGACAGTCTGATACAGACAGACCAGATTGGTCAATTGAATCCAAAACACCATCACCAGTGGCTAATTAGGAAATTACTCTTTGGTAAATAAATCTCCATAACACATTCCACATGTTCTCAACAACAGGTGCAGCAAGTGATGATAAGAATTGTTTCTCATTCTTTTCTCTGATCTTCTCACAGCCTTCCCCAGGACAATGCCTGGGAAAGTTGTGCCTGCTGCTCTCTATGGAGAGAGCTGCAGCCACAGACAATACCTTCAGTTAATTGTGAGCAAAACATCTTGAGCAGCTTTCCTAATTATGTGATTTCAAGCAGGAAAATCATGAGGGTCTGAAGAACAACATGGACCTCTTAACAATCATTACAGGAGACAATCTACAAGTGACATTCTCACCACTGCTCACTCAGGAAAACCAAGGATGAGATGCATCTGATCTATCTTCAGATGGCTGCCAGGGCACACAGGTCACATTGCTTTGTGGAGAAAGAGAGACACTACTGCCAAGTTTAAATGCTTCCTCATAAGGAACGTGTGTGTCTTACAATAGGGAAAGTCTGGAGAAGTGTCTCTGCAACCAGGCATGAAAATCTGGAAAAGCAGCTCAGATGCATCTGAACAGATGAACAGGGCCATATTTGAAGGATTCAGAAAATCAGTAAGAGAGATAAAAACAAAAGCCAGACATCCCAGAACTACACTCACATTTCATTTGCTTCCCTAGAGACCAGATTCACAGCTTAACAACCCCACTGGGAACAATTCTCCTGGATCAACCTGTCTCTTCCATGAGCACAGGAAGATGCCAGCTGTGCTACTGAGGCATGTGTCACTTTCCTGCCACTGCTGAGCAGGACAGAGCTAAATAAATCCCCTCTGCTATCAGAGGAGAACAGGTACAAGCAGCTCTGCAGCTGCCATGAAGAGACAGCAAGGAGCAATTCCTGTCTTAAATGCTGATTGCAGCACAGGGGGAAATAAACCAAACATGCTGTCCACCAAGCAAATTACATGAAGGACAGGAATATCACGACAAAAAGTCCACATTGAGACACCTGTTGACTGAAGTTGTTCAGGAATTGCCTTGCTCATTACTACTAAAACTTGGTGCTGTTTGAAGGTAAGAAAACCATGATTCAGCCAGGCCAAAACACACGGATGAGGACTGCATCTTTGTGGAATGGCATCTTGCTTCCAGACTGAGATTTTTCATCAAAACACCCATCTGAAAAAATCTCCACTCAGATGAAAAAAAAAAGCCCTGTTTGAATTTACTTGTCCCAAGTCAGAAACTTGGCCCTCTCCCAGCCTCCACAACACTGCCCTTGCCATGCACTGGATCATCTGAGCTGCAACCAATGGGTGTCTGTTTGTCTCTCCATTTTTGTGGAAACCCCTCCAGAGAAGTTGTGGTCAGCACAATGCAGAAGTAGACATTTTTTATCCTAGAGCATTTGTAGGGAAAGGAGACAGTCTGTGGCATTGGTCATCTCTGCCAGAAAGATTTTCCTGAGCAAGAGACATGTAAAGCTTGTCATGTGCTTTGTCACATCTGACAAAAGTGCTCAGTACCGTTTGCTAGCAGACAATGTGGCCTGGGGCTCCTTTGAGCCATCGTTCCTCTCCTTCACCGGCTCCTTGACAGATGGGCCTTCAGCCTTCTGGTTTTCCATCCCCTACAAAGACATAGAGAAACCCCATCAATCTTCACAGTATAAACCAGGAAATTCCCTGTTAAAAACACAAGGTAGAACCAGGATCACTGCTACCAAGGCTTAGGGAAACATTTCCTAACTTACTGATGGAAACAGAGCAGAGATTCAGTGATGCCAACTCTTTGTTTTCAATAGCCCAAGGCAGGTTATGGGTGCTGCCACACTGAGCAGCAGTCTAAAATCCCAAATTCTTTAGTCTTGAGCATAAATGGGAATAATACAAACTGGCAGGCCACGAGTGTTCATGAAGGAAGCAGCAGAACAAACTGGACGCTTTGGGGCTTGGCCCATTGTGTTGGAAGTTGATTTGGTTCAACACTCACTCTCCCTGTGCCTGCACAAAGGCAGGCTCCCTTCTGTAATGTTGATAAAAAAAATAAAATCCTCCCCCAAACAAACAAAGGATTTTCCAGTGGATGCTGCTGAATTCACCAAGCTTCTTCCAGCTCCACAGGGCTGGACAGCAGGGCAGTATTCCCAAAAGACAGACAGTAATTGTAGTAACTAGGATTGACCTGGACATCTGCTGTAAATTTGGGAATTTTCTTGGCACTACTACTTCCAGTGTCCTTTGCAAAGACTCTGTTATCTTCAGAAGCACAATTCTCACTTAATTGCTTTACAGGGGGCAGAGTAGGGCGAGCATGGTGGGGGCTTATGCTTAAATGTAAAACCATTTTCTCCTCTTTCCCTTTCCTCTTTGTGACCGATATTGAAAATATTCAAAACCCCACTTTTCCCTGATTATATCAGTTCCATTGTGGTCTGCAGATGAACAGGCTGAGGATTAACAGCTCATTCCCAGGAGCAAAATGATTCAGCAGAAGAGGAATGAGCTAAAGACAGAATGGGTATATTTGATCTCATATTAGCAATGGCAATACTTGCACAAAGGAGACATTTCTCCTGCCAAGCACTTACTTTCTTTTCCATTCTTGTCAGGATATCTTCCAGGTCACAGGTGGAAAGAGATTGCTCCAAAAGCATTTTAAATTGTTGATGATTGAGCAACATCTTCACCATCTCCTGTCCATAATGCCTAAGGAAGAAAGGAAGGAAGGAAACAAAAGTGAACAAACCAAGGAAGAGTGTCAGCAGAAGAGGCTGATACCCTAAACTCATCAGGTGCAATCTTGCATGAGAAGGCATTACCTACTCAGCAAAGAGGGAGATTTACCTCACTTGACACTGCACAGTGAGGTACAGAGCTGAACACAAGAGGCAAGAGGAGAACGTGGGGCCACAGAAAAATAGCATTTCACTCTGAAACTGAGGGTGTGCTTCTGTGGCATCAAAGGATCCCAGGGAACAAGCAAAACACATCTGCTCTGTTGTCAGAGCCTATTAGCAGTGTCTTGCTGCTGTTGCACAATAATTTGCCTTTCTTTAACTGGCAGGGAAGCCAGGACAAAACACCTCATGCATCCTCTTGATTATTTTATACTATGTGTATGCACAGGGACAGCTACTTGCTCTGGTGTTCTTGGCAGCTATTAATGAGAATTTCATCATCAAAGGAAGGGGATTTTGGTGGTTAGGTATGGATAGTTATTGGTGCTCAAAAACATCCTTACTTCATCATGCTCATTCGCAGCCATCAATTTTTTCATCAGAGTGCTCAAACTTACAGCAGCAATTCAAATTGTCTACTGCCAAAGCAAAATCTATTCTTTCCTCTTGTCCTGAGTGTCATATGACTCATGTCACTCAGTATTATGGTACCAACCCTAGAGGTCTTTCTGCGTTAGAAGAATGGCAAACTGATGTTACAAAAATGCCAGAATTTGGTCGCTTTAAGTATGTTCATGTTACAGTTGATACTTTTTCTCATGCAATGGTTGCTTCAGCATTCACAGGAGAAAAAACTCGAGATGCTATTCGTCATTTTTATCATGCCTTTGCCTTTTCTATTCTAGGTGTTCCATGTCATGTAAAAACAGATAACGGCCCAGCATATGCTTTGCAGAAAATGCAAGCATTCTTTCATGCCTGGGGCACTGAGCATTCAATAGGTATTCCACATGTCCCCATGGGCCAAGCCATTATTGAAAGAGCTCACGGACTTCTTAAACGTCAGGTTCAAAAACAAAAAGGGGGAATGCAACAGGAGTCACCTCAAGTGAGATTAGATAAAGCTGTTTATGTGTTTAACTTTTTGCGTCCCCTACCTGACTCACAGTTATCGCCAATCTTTTGCCATTTTTCTTCTTTGAATTCTAAACAACCAAATTTCCATACAAATGTCAAGGTATAGGTCAAGGATTTGATTACTGGTATATGGTCTGGTCCAGTGGAACTAATAACCTGGGGAGGGGTTATGCTTGTGTTTTGACAGATAATGGTCCTTGATGGGTTCCTGCTCCCTGTGTCAAACCTTACCTAGAGCATGTGGGAAAGGACAGGATCAATGGTTCCGCAGCTGAAGCAGAATGTGCGAATGACACTGGCTAAGACCATATATCAGTACCTAAAGATGGATGAAGGATAGGAACGATTGTATTAAGAATGGGAATTTTGTTGATGGTTGTGATTGTGGTTTTGTGTGTCCCCTCTCTGCTTGGGTTTTTGCAAAGGGCCCTGCAAAAATCCATAGCAACTGTATTTACAGTTCAAAAACAAAAAAATGGGGAATTGTGGAAGGGGCTAGCAGCGGGCCTGTTAGCTAAAGGAGCGAGAAGTAAGAAGAAGAAGCTGATAAGGAGCTTTCTCCAAGGCCGTGACCAAGGAGATCGAGAGAACAAAGATAAGAACATTCTGCAGCTGGATGAAGTATTTTTAGAAAGTTAGGTGGAGCCATTGTAACTTTTCACCAATAGCATAGTATTGACTTATTGTGGCCAATAGTTAAGGTAGAAGAAGGGTAAACAACTGGAAAGTGTATAAAAGATCAGCCATTTTCACTAATAAAGTGTTGCCAAATGAGACTGCTTGTGGTCTCTGCTTTGTGTCGTGACCGCCTCGACTGTGACACTAAACTTGTGCCTTTTAAGCCTTCTGTTCGCAGGACAGCTGACCGGTCGCGTGGAGCTGGTGGCTTTGGATCCACTGGGCCGCCTCAGGTTCACTGGACTGCTGTCCTGACCAAGGACTGTCCCGAGATGCTGTGTACCCTGTCTGTTCCTGGTGCGACGCCGTCGGAGATCCACCTCCACGGGCTTCTCGACAGCGGTGCTGACATCACTTTTCTCTCCCTTGCTGCCTGGCCCTCAGAGTGGCCCCTGGATCCAGTGGGGACGTCTGTCGCGGGCCTGGGAGGGATGGCACAATGCTACGTGAGCCAGCAGCCCGTGCTGGTCACGAACCCAGAGGGACAGATGGCCTGGGTTAGGCCTCATGTTACTTCTACTCCTGCCAACCTCTGGGAGAGGGATGTTCTGTCTGCCTGGAGGGTGTGCATAGGGACAGATTTTTGATGGGGGCCACTGCAGTGAAGGGCGCAGAGTGTTCTACGCCTCCTATACGGTGGCTGGTGGACAAACCCGTTTGGGAGAAGCAGTGGTCCCTCCCTGATGATAAATTAGTCGCCCTTCGGAATTTGGTGCAGGAGCAGTTGGACCAGGGTCATCTGGAGCCTTCTACCAGTCCTTGGAACACTCCTGTCTTCTGTACCAAAAAGAAATCTGGGAAATGGAGGTTGTTGCAAGACCTCCGGAAGGTCAATGCCGTGATGGAAAGCATGGGAACATTGGAGGTGGGCATGCCATCGCCTACCATGCTTCCCGTGGACTGGCCGGTCCTCATTGTGGATCTGAAGGATTGTTTCTTTACAATTCCTTTGCATCCTGATGACAGACTGAAGTTTGCCTTCTCGGTGCCAGCGATTAATGAGGCTGAGCCCGCACAGAGATATCAATGGAGGACATTGCCCCAGGGCATGCGCAATTCTCCTGCCACATGCCAGTGGTATGTGGCCTGTGCCTTGTCTGGAGTTGGCAAGCAGTTTCCTGATGCGCGTCTGTATCATATGGACGACATTTTGGTGGCTGCGTCCACCCAGGATGAGCTGCTGAGGATTCAGCCTCGGTTGCTCGATGCTTTGCATGCCCATGGACTGCAGGTGGCTCCAGAAAAGGTTCAACAAAAACCACCTTGGAAGTACTTGGGGGTCAAAATTCTGGAACGGATGATCCGTCACCAGGAGGTGCAATTTGTGCATTCTGTGAAGACACTGAATGATGCTCATAAATTGATAGGTGTCATCACTTGGTTACATCCGTACTTGGGACTAACCAACGCACAGCTGTCTCCTCTGTATGATTTGTTGAAAGGAGACTCTGATCTAAAGTCACCTCACACACTGACCCCTGAGGCACATAAGGTGTTGGAGGTGGTTCAGCAAGCTGTTTCAATGCTTGCCAAGGTTATCGCATTGATCCCTCCGTTGATGTCACTGTGTTCATCACCACTCCAGATTCGCATCCCACAGGCATCATTGGCCAATGGAGTGACGAATGGTCTGATTCCTTGCACGTTCTGGAATGGGTTTTCCTGCCCCATCAGCCGCAGAAGACGGCAACTGCATTGTTTGAGCTGATTGCTCGCTTGATAATCAAATGCCGGCAATGGTGTTTGCAATTGATGGGTGCGGATCCTGCAAAGATCATACTCCTGGTGCAATGGGAGGATTTTGACTGGAGCTTTGCAAACAGTGTATCCCTGCAGAGTGCTCTGGAAAATTTTTCAGGGCAGATCACTTATCATTTGTCCAGCCATAGGCTGTTGCATATGGCGAAATCCACACAAATTTCTTTGCGGCCCAGGAATAGTCAGGAACCCATGCAAGGACCCACCGTCTTCACTGACGGTTCAGAGAAAATGGGAAAGGCCATTGTTACCTGGAGGGATGGATCTGAGTGGCAGCTTCTGGAAGGCGATGAGGATGGGTCAGCCCAATTGGTTGAACTGCGGGCTGCTGTCACAGCATTTGAGAAATTTTCCCAGGAACCTTTCAACTTGGTCACAGATTCCGCCTATGTGGCTGATATTGCACAGAGGTTGGGTCATTCGGTTTTGAAGGAGGTCAGTAATCCTGCCCTGTTTCATTTACTGAAGACCTTGGGGTGTGCCATTCAGGCCCGAGTTCATCCATTCTATGTTCTGCATCTGAGGAGTCACACCGATTTGCCAGGCTTTATAGTGGAAGGTAACACAAGGGCTGACAAGTTGGCTAACCCAGCGTGGGTAGCGCCTCAGCCTGATACACTCGCGCAGGCCAAGGCATCGCATGGGTTTTTCCACCAAAATGCACATACCCTGCAGAAGCAGTTTCAGCTGACACCAACTGAGGCTCGTGACATTGTCGAGTCATGTGATGACTGCCATGCACTTGCTCTGCCTTTGCCAGTAGGGGTAAACCCCAGAGGCCTTAGGGCCTTGGAGCTTTGGCAGACCGATGTCACCCAGGTTGCCGAGTTTGGCCGGCTCAAGTATGTGCATGTCACTGTGGACACGTTCTCCTCTGCGATGTGGGCTTCGGCTCACACTGGGGAGAAAGCCCATGATGTCCTTGCCCACTGGAGGCAGGCCTTTGCCGTTCTGGGCATACCTTCTGCTGTGAAAACCGATCATGGTCCTGCTTACGCATTGCAAAAGGTGTGGCAGTTCCTGCAGCTGTGGGGTGTCTCGCACAAGTTTGGTATCCCTCATTCTCCGACTCGTCAAGGTATTGTAGAACGCGCTCATGGTACTCTGAAGCGGGTTCTTCAAAAACAAAAACGGGGAATGCAGGGTGAAACTCCACACAGTCGGTTGGCAAAAGCTTTGTGCACAATCAATCATCTCGCTGTGCCACAGAACTCAAATAAACCTGTCATTTTGAATCACCATCTCTCGTTTGCAGGCTGCGGACGAGGCACATCAGCCTCGAGCGAAGGTTCGGGCGTGGAATTTAGTCACCAAACAGTGGGAAGGCCCCTATGACCTTATCGCTTTGGGGCGCGGGTATGCTTGTGTATCCACAGATACTTGGGTACGCTGGGTACCTTTGAAATGTGTTCGCCCTGACCTGTGACCGCAAAGACAGAATCTGGCTGATGAGCAAGATGGAAACCGTGACCAACCTGAAAGGCATCAAGCGGGTGAATAATTGAGTGATGATTCAGATGCAGATAATGAGAGTGATCACTCCGATGATTCCTCTGCAAGTGGACATTGAACATTGTTCATGTTTTCCTTTTCACATTGTTCATTTTCTTTTTTCTTTTTTAAACAGAAAAGGGTGAGATGTCACCCTGTTTTTTCAAGATTTTCTAAGCCTTCTGATGTTGACATTCTTGTAGTGAACTTTCTTACACACTTTCTGTAAATAACTAATTGTTTTGCATTCCTTTATGGAGGAGGAGAGAGTTGATGGACTGTTGATTTGACCAGTGTCACTGGACAGGTGTCAGTGTCACCTTCCAATCCGCTGTCACTTTTGTAAAACTATAAATATTGGAGTCAGAGAATAAAACTTCCCTTTTTTTCCTTCACCTTCAGAATGGTGGTGTGCTTGTGTTCTTTTATGTCCTATAGAGACAGGATTCTATCATTTCAGTGCCTGTGAGAACTTGGCACTGAAATGCCAAGTTGATTCCCAGCTCTCCAGCCTCCTTCTGGATTTTGGGGCACCTCAGCACTTGTGTCCATGGCCCTCCCTTCATCCCCAGCCTGCAGCAGTCACAGTCGCTGCTGCCTCCCCCTTGCTGCAGCTCATTTGCCAAAGTGCTGCCAAAGGCAGCAGGGCTGGCTCAGGATCCTTGTTGGCTTCTGGTCTCTGGGATGAGCTTCAGGGGGACTCTTGGAGCCCTTTCCTAAAGAGCTGCCTGTAGGATGAGGGATTTGTCCTCCCCGGGTGGCTCCTGCTTGGATTCTGTGCTCAGTGGAGCCCCGGAGTTTTCTCAGCAGCCTCTGCAGCGAGTTCTGAGCCAACGTGGGGCTCTGCTGCCAGCCCAAATCTGCGCTTCCCCTGCCCAGCCTGAGTGCAGGTGGGGCATGTGCTGGGCATGGCCGGAGATTTGCGTGGCCAGAATCCTCCAGCATTTACATCTGCTCATGGCTTTGGGTAGCACAAATCTACACTTCTGTTGAAACACTGCATTTATTGCAGATAGTTACACCCACACTACTAATGAACAAATACAAAAACATTAACTTATGTTTACAAATGAAATTTATTTTAAATTGAAACATCTGTGCTACCAATATAGAAATAAAAGAAATATCAATTTATGATTAAAATCTAATTTATTCTGAGAATTGTGCTAAGTAAATATATACAGATGTCAACTTCAGTGAAAAAAAATCCATACGACCCCGCTATAGAAATGCACAGCTACAGAGCTGTACAAGTGTGTAAACAGATGAATATACACACATCAATATAACAATATACCTACATAATATCCCTATACAAATATCAGTCAGTGTATGTAAATATACCTATACTTGCAACTATCCAAATCTAGCTACACATCCATAAACAGCGCTAGATCAGGAGGGATTGTAGCCGCCGATGTTCCCAGGCTCTCACTCGGTCTCCTCCTCCCGAGCAGAGCAGCTCTTCTGGACAGGGACAGCAGATGGGACATCTGGCAAGCACAGGGAACACTGAGTGAGTGTGGGGACATTTCTCTTGGCAGCAGCTGCGCTTCCATCAAGGAAGAGGAAATGTCAGAGCCTCCCCATTAGGGTCAGAAGGAAAAGCAGCCGAGCGGGCCAGGCTGTGGTGAGCTGTTCACTTCTTTCTGGCATCCCAGTTGCTCTGAGGGAACTCCCTCGTGTCAGGTTATTGAACCACCTCTGCACTTATCAAGACTGTGGCCCCCAAATCAATCAGCATTTATGTCTCCAGCTGCTTGCACCAATGACAGGGAATGTCCACTAACAGTGCTGAGGCACAAAGTTACCTTGCACAGGTCATCTGACAGGGCCTTGTTCTTTCTATACTTCCTGTGTTTCTCCTTACCTTCCAGTTGGAACTTTTACAGCATTTCTTTCTCTTTCCCCTTCATCAGTGCTGAAATGCGTGTTTCTCTTCCAAGTTTCAGTTTGTTCAGTGATCCTGTCAAGCCTTTTCTCAGAAGCTTTTATCATGGAATTGAGAGTTAATTTCAGCAATTTTGGTGATTTTCTGTGAGATTTATGCAAGTGTCCTGTTCATTGGGCACCATTTAGGAAGGTGCAAAAGAGAAAAAGGATGCTCTGTAGGTCAGTTCACTAGTGGAATATCCATGGATAGAGAGAGTGATTAGCTGAATTTTACATCTTCTCCTAACCTGAAAGTACAACAGGTAATTTGGGGAGAAATTTAAGCCCGATTTCTGCTTCTACCAGCCTGTATTAAAATGTAAAGTAAATAGAGCAGGGTGAGAATGTCAGTGTTCAGTTCCTGAAGTGCCTTATTTAGATGTTTTTAAAGTAATGGAGATAAAATCTGGGTGGGCATTCCTAATTTCCAGACACTCATTGTCAATTTCATTGACTCTGAAAACAGCAGAGATGTGCACATCATACCTGATCAATCAATTTGGGGATGGTTTAGGTTCAGATTCTCTGAGGCTTTAGATTTTTAGATCTCTAGACAATGCTTCCAGCAATCTAAATAGCATTCAGAAATTGAACTTTTTTTCCTTTTTTCCTCAGTCTTTGCACTCATGTGCGCCAGAGACCTTCAGTGAATGGATTCCACTCTAATCCATCTCCAAGCTGGATCTCCCAGCTGTGTTCCTACTGGTGGTTCGTGTGTCTCTTCTGCACAGTGCAATTTTAAAATCTTTGTTGCTTATTATCTCTGCCCTTCCTTTTCTGTTTTAGCTTGCAAATGCATGCAGATGTATCAGAAATGATACATCTAATTTCTGATGCATCAGTTCCTGTCTGGCAATTTCATTTTGTCCTGTTCTGATGTTCTGCTAGCCTTCTATGTTTTATTCTAAGTGGACTCCTGTTTTCTTGCATGTGGAAGTTTTACAGCGCAATGCTCTCATTCACCTGCTTTCATGAAACCCTTCATTAACATTAGCACAAGTAACTGTGTGGTTCCCTTCTGCTTTGTAGAAGATTTGGGAAACTCAAGTCCTGCTCAGCTACAGAAAAACATACATGGTGCTTGGTAATTCCCCTAAGAGCTTAAATTATTGGTAAACAACTGCAGCTTATTCATTTCACAGAAATTGGGAGAAAAACATTGCAAATATTGAGGAATGTAGAGCAATATTGATGGGCATCCCTCAGTTATCCAGACAGACTGATGTCACTGGCAAAATTCCCTCTTTTCCAAAAGTTTTCATTTGCTTTGGCTGTGCTTCGTATGACTGCAGGTCACATTTCCCCTGATTTAAGGAAGTATCTTGGCAGTTACTCTTGGTGATATATCTTGCTAATTCTACACTTGGAGGAATTACTCAGTTCTGCAGTCCTTATTAAATGCCCTGTTCTAAAAGACTTTCATACTGTTTTCCCTCTCTTTGTGTTTTCACACTTGTTCAACAAGGTTTTCTTTCTAAGAATATTAATCACAATATCCCAAAGGATTAAAAAATGCTTAGGTATTTTTCCCTAAGTATTTACTAAAGAAAAATAATAGTTAAAAAAACCTGTATGCATGCTGGATGTAAAATCCAAACAGAAATAAACTTGAGAGTTCTCCCAAAAACCTTAAGAAAAAAACCCATGTATTCTGTAAAACCCAGAGTATTCATTTACAGCATACAAAACTGTGCATGTTCTAGAAGAGAAAATTTGTGCAACGGTTCTTCACAGAATTCTATGCTTTCAAGCTTTTTCCCCTTCAGGGGCAGTGCCATTCTCTGAAGTGTAATTCTCTGAGCATGTTCTGCTCACCATGGCAGCTTTCTGCTCTGCCCTGGTACAGATCATCCTCCCAGCACAGGGGCAGTGCAGCCACCACAACTCGCAGCACCTTCCCACACAGCAAGAACCTGAAGGAGAGAAATGACTTTCACCAGCTGCTGCGGGTTCTAATAGTGCCATCTCTCAGCTGCTGAAAGCCTGAATTTCTGTGTTGCAGTGTGTTAGTTCATTGAGCCAAATGTTCTGTTATGTAGCGGTATGTTCAAGTGTTCCCCAAGTTATTACAGTTAGCTTCTCCCCTATGTTGTGCCCTCCTATCCAAGTGTCCCTCGAGGAATCCCCTCCCTCCTCACCAGATTTTTCCCTGTCTATCAAGACAACGCAGCCCCTTTGCCCCATCCATCAGCCCAAACCCTGCCTTTTGTTCCAGAAAGTTCCCTGTCCCTCACCCTAAGATCCAATCCCTATGCCAACGCTCTCTCTTCCCCTTGTTCTGATTTGTTGTAGCCCTCAAAACCACATCCCAAGCATCATTTATTGGTTACTATATGGTGTCCACCCCCTGTTTTGAAAGATTTTAAAAACCCATGCAGAGGGGTGGTGGGGCTGCTTTGAACATCTGTTCCCATTGGGCATTTTCGCCTGTGAAAATTCCCCCTGCCTCTCCTGATGAATTTGCTGCACTTTACACCACAGAAGAGCCTCCTCTGCTTCCTTCACTCGGTCCTTCAGGGGTCTCTATTGCTGGGCATTTGGCCTAGAGGTTCTGGCTCAGGCAAAACCCTAACCTAGCCAGTTCCCCACTCTTGCCATTGTCCATGGAGCATCACAGAGCTAGCCAGGGCTGCGGAGGGCAGTGACAGTGACCCATGCTCTGGCATGTCACAGCCCCCAGAGCCACACCTGCCAGGCCACAAGCCCCAGCCCTGGTCCCCGCTGCAGCCTCAGGGGCTCCTGGACATCCTCACCCTGAGTGCAAAGGCAGCCACAGGAGCCCCCCAGGGCGCTCTGGATCCAGGCTGCAGACACATTAAAGCCATTACTGAAAGGGACATGGATGGGGACTGCAGCTGGATCTTCCAGTGCTCACCACTCCTGACTACTCTGTAACTGAACCCAAACCTCATTTGCAGCACTGTGAGCACATTGACCCTGCTCACCCCTCCTGGAATGTGTTCTCACATCCTACACCAGCCCTTTGCAGGGAGTGACCAGCTCCCAGCTGCTCTGCTACCCTGGCCTTACTTTCTGTTTGCCAGCAATGAACTTAACAGATACACTCCTGAGAAACCTAGCACAACATTTGCTTCTTAGGAGCTCTTTGGCAAAAAAACTCCACTAATCCCTAGTTTTTGCACAGAGAAGGAGGTCCTGACAAAGCATAAGGCACAGGCAGGGCTCTGGCATATGAATTCCTGAGCCACAGGGTTCCACCTATTGTTGTTCCTAGCTGCTTTGCTGATATTTTAAGAGCCAGTTCTGGACAGGGGCTGCTGCTGACAGGGTAGGAAAATTTGGGGAAAAAGAGGTGCAGGAGGCAACCAAAAAAAACCAAGGGGGAAAACCCTTAGAAGTACAGAGCACAACAGAAGTCCTTGGAGATGGTTTAACAGAAAATGCCACCAACAGTGAGCAGAGCCTGAGGTTGCTCACTGCCACCAGAGGGGCTCCTCAGTCCCCTGCTGGTTTGTGTCTGATGCAGCCCTGCCTGGAAAGGGCTCCAGATTCTGGTGTTCCCAGCTTGCTCCAGGCTACATTCTTAGCAGCACTGAAAGAAGAGGTGAAACAAAGAGCCATTTTCTGTTCTGCCCGCAAACTCTTCTCCTTCAGTGCCACTGCCAGAGATCATCCCTCTGTCAGCTTGGCACTGTGCCTGCTGCATCCTTGTCCCTGTCCCTTGCATCAGCTCCTGCACATTGTTACTCACTGCCCCACATCATGAACAGAGAGAGCTGTGTCAGAAGAGCAAGGATGGAATTTTCTTGGCCTTTCTAACAGACATAAGAAGCATGAGTCCAAATAACTGTGTTGTTTGTTCTGCCCTCCTTTTCTATAACTCTTTTCTGCTTTAATGTAAAAGCCTCTTTTCCTGCATGGATGGAATGATCTGGAATTGGCAGTTGCCTCAGGCTGTCAGGCACCATGGGAGTTTTCTCTTGTCTCTGATGAGGATTTGGTGAATTTTCCATTGGTCCCTTGGTGGTGTCACCATGGGCTGAGCTCAGCAGCCGACTCTGCTGTCCCCAGGGGATGCATTGGAACGCCAAGCCCCTCAGGGCTGGGATTCGGGGTTGGGTGTGTTATGTTTTGCCCAATTACCCCATCATAAAAAAACCAAACAATATTTAAGGTAGCAGCAATTTTAATTGAATAGTTTAGAAAATATATAAATAAGGGATAGTTTGGTTCCAATAATAGCGCATAAGCAAAAGATATTGCGTGGTACGGAGGGCAGAGTTCAATGACCCTTGCCACTTCACGTACAAGCTTGCCAAGTGAAAATCACCCCTTATATGCCATATGTCAATACCATCTCCTCCTATTTTCGGTTCGTCACTTTTCTGTCTCTGCCCTCCTCACCACCTTTACCACGCATGCGCCACCACTCGGTTTGGTGGTCGCACAAGTCTTTGGTGGTTGTCACTGATGAAGGCCCTGTAGTCTTCTTCGTTGTCCTTCAATTCACCTTTGGGTTACACATGTGCACCAAGCCAGTATAATGTAAGCCAAAACTAACGTATCACTGCATCTACATATCAAGGCAATAAATCCCTTATAATTAGCATTTTTTGGGACCGAACCAGGTTCTTGGTCATTTTTAGCAACTATATCTTCAGCTTCTTTCCTGTGGTGCTTGATGAACATCTGCTGGGAAGGGGGGGGGGGGGGGGTGGAGCCCCTCCTCTCCCTCTCCTCTTTGGCATTACTATTTTTAACTTATTTTATTATTTAGAGATATTAGTTACTGTACCAATATTGATTACTGTTTCAATTTTCATCAGCATGAATCATACCTATTTACCACAGGTGGGCTCGGAGCGCCAGGAGCCTGGGCCCGTGAGGAGCTGCTGCTGGCGCTGGCTGTGCTCAGCCCGCTGTGCCGAGCAGCTGCGGCCGTGGAGACACAGGCAGGAGCTGTGGCCGAGGCCGGCAGGCTGCCCGGGCCAGCTCTCAGCTGCGAGGACGCCGGCAGCCTGTGCCCTGAGGCCGAGGCCGTGGTGGGCGGTTTGCGGGCAGGGCTTTTCCGAGCCGGCCGCAATGTGCTGCCTCCCGTGTGGGCCCGGCTGCGGCAGAGGCAGGCGGGAGCACGGCGGGGCCGGCAGCGGCAGGCAGAGGCCGCAGAGAGCAGCAGCCCGGCCGGGCCCGCTGCGGAGCGGCAGGGAGCTGCCGGCCAGCCCTCGGCCGTGTCTGTGCGCACAGGGCAGGAGCAGAGCCCGCAGCAGAGGCAGGAGCTGCGGCAGGAGCCGGCCATAGCGGCAGCTCGCCGTGCCCGGGGCCGCAGCTGCAGCTCTCCCCTGCCGGCCACAGCAGCAGCCGCTCGCCTCCGAGGCTCCGGCGCTACCCGAAGACGAGGGGCCCGGCCCCCAGCACGCCCTGGAGCCCTGCAGCGAGAGCAGCCGCCGGCGCCGCAAAGGGCAGCGCAGAGGGCGCAGGGTGAGGAGGAAGACATGAGGCTCGCTCTGGGCCACGCTGGGGCAACTCTGCCCTGGCAGCCTTCGCCTTGAGCCCTTTGCTTCTTTTCCATGAACCCTGATCCCCGTCCTTGGCCAAGGGCCCCCACAGCCCTTTCCAGGGCTGCAGGAAAAGCTGCCTCAGTCGCAGAATCACAGAATCACTGGCTTGGAAGACAGACACTTTCAAGATCATCGAGTCCAACCCATGCCCTAACACCTCAACTAAAGCACAGCACCGAGTGCCACATCCAGTCGTGTTTTAAAGGCTTGCAGGGATGGTGAGTACCCAGCTCCCGGGAGGGGTCTGTCCCATAAAGAACCAGGATATCACTGGGGCCTTCTACCCCCTGGCACTTGGAGCTCTGGAAGTTTGTCTTTCTGCTTAGGCAAAGGCCATGGAAAAGGACTGGGAAAAGTAGTCACAAATCGAGTAGCCTACAGAGCTCTAAATTGATGTGCAAGGAATACAGAAAAGATAGAAAAGAAAAAAAGGCAAAACCCAAATGGCATCAGCAAAGTCTTGTGCATGAACACATAGCTGCAGAGGGTCTTCTCAGCCCTATTTCTTTGTATTTCTGGGGACCAGAGAAATCCTGCTTGAGCCTCTGGGGAGATGGGTTTGGGAGGTAAAAGTTCATTTCTTTTTTCTCCTTGGGGCAGCTCCTATTGCTAGCATCAGCTGAGCCTCTCTCCAGCCTGATGCCTGTTCTGATTGTTGCAGCAAAACAACTGATGGCAGACAGAAGACACTGACGCTTGCAGAGATGTGACTTTTTCCAGTGCCAGCTGTGAGTGGCAGTCAGAAGAAAAACTCCTGAAAGCACAACTCCATTGGAAGATTGCCTTCCTTTTTATTCCAATGCTCTAGATCCACTTCTGAATTGTCAGTTGTTCGTTAAGGATTGGAAGTTCTCTTTCATTATTTTTTTCATGTGGTTTGGAAGTGGAGGAAGCTCTCGTTCAATCACAAACTCCAGACCAAAGTGCCTTTGGAAGATGCCCCTCGTGGCAGTTTTTGCCCAGCCATGGTACTTGTGGATATAAGAAAGCAAGGGCCATGGTATTTGCAGCCAAAACCCAGCAAAGCTTGGCTCAGCCAAAACATCCTGGGGAGATAGAGGCCTCCAGCTGTTGGTAGAAATCAGCAGAGTTCCAGCAAATGGTTGTGTAGCACTAAGTGCAATCTCTTTGCCTGGATCAGAGCCTTGCTCAGCTGAAGAAGCAGAAAGATCAGCAAGGAGCTCCCAAAGGCCCCTCACATCATTTTGATTTTGCTCATCTTGTGTAAGTTCGCAACTAAACGTGCATTTACATTTGAGCTAATGAGAGAAAAAAAAGTTAAAAGAGGCTTTATGGCAGGGCCATGACATTGCACAAGAGGAATCACTGGTGTGCATTTCATTGGACCTCTCTCAATCCTATAAAAGTATTGTAGCCCTGATTTGAAATAGGCTGGTATGAACCAACTTGGAGAGACAGAGACTAAAATGGCCTATGGGTTTTTTTTTTTTAAGTGAGAAAAACTACCCAAAGGGTGTTGTTTTGTGACATTTTAAAATATACTACCTCAAAATTACAAACTGCAATAAATTAAGAATTTAAAAAGGTGTGTTTTGGTATATGAATAATAAAAACTACAAAAATGTGCAGACATGAATGCATGTTTTCATAAAAATAATGAAATTATAGACAAAAAAATACATGCCCTGAACTACAATACAAAGGCAGATAGAACTGTACTTGAATGATCTCTTTTTAGATTGCTGGAGTTCTTTCCTTGTGAAGAGGAGCTAGGGTATTGCTGAAGAAAAGTGGCACAAGCAGGATGGGGCAGCGTGCCGTGCTCCGTGCAGAGGCTGCCAGGGGCTGCCCGAACAGCGCCCTGCTGCAGTCAGAGCCCTCCTGGCCTGGGGCGCGGGAGCAAAGGGCCAGGGCAGCCACCTCCTCCTCGTCCTGACCCTGCCACTGCTCCCTGCTGCTGCTGCTGAGGGAAAGAGAAGACTCTCCTAAGGCCCCATGAACGAATGCACTTACACAGCCCTGGGGATGCCAGTGAAGGAAACCATGTGTCATGTAATGCATATGTGACCAGAGTCACCAAACACCACCTAAACATGGAATTGTTGCACCTCTCTAGGACAGGCAGAAATTTAAAGTATTAACTGGAGACTTCAGGGCACAAGAGGCCAGAGGAGGGAAACAACTCTGAAGGGAAAAACCATCATATCTGGAGGGGAAAACATCTCTGCCTGCTCAGAATCAGTTGAGGGAACATGTCTCTAATCCTCTCCAGAAAGGGATGCTTTAGGTGACCTTTGCACCTCCAACTGCCTTGGACCAGAGCCAGGAAGATTCAATTATGTAAATGTTAGATAGATAGATAGATAGATAGATAGATAGATAGATAGATAGATAGATAGATAGATAGATTTCATTACTGAAATCTCTCTTTACTGTCCTCTCTGTTGCTACAGATATCAGAACTTGGTAGCCAGTGCCACACTCAATCACAATCCTGAGATTGCTCTCCTGTTGCTTTCTTTCCTGTTGCATTCTTGGGGAATGTGGAGCATGTAGGTCCTTATAGAAAGGGATCAGACCCAGAGCATTGCACTGGGAACTGCACTCTTTGTGCATCTGTGCTCGGGCAAGTTCTTCTCTTGGACTCGACCACACTGGTGGAGCTAAACTGGCTGGAATCAGAAATGCAGCCCAGCCCCTTCCAGCTCCTGTGACCTCTGAGGAGCAGCTGGAATGCAAGGGCATTGACCTCCTGCTGAATTCCCAAACACAACACACACTGATTCCCTGGGCTGCAAAAAGGCATGAGCACTACTAAGCTCAAAGTGATCTGTAAGGCCATACTGGCTGGCCTGGAACCACAACAGTTCCTTCTGCACCAAGGTCCCTGCACAGAATGATGTGTTCTCATGCAAAACTACTGCATTCTCCAGAAGTGATACTTTGGAAATTAAAATTCTAGCAGACCCATTCCCAGTGCTATAAAAGGGCAGAAAATAATGATGAAAAGAACTTTAGCTGGGAGAAGAAGAAAATGAACAGCCTCTTCCTCCAAGCAAACAAAAAAAAAAAAAAAAAAAAAAAAAGGGGAAAAAGTCATTTCCAAAAGTGGCTCAAATATTTGGATGCACTGAGGAGATGCTGAAGGCCCCTCATGAGGCTCCTGCTCCTGTTGTCCAAGATAAAGCTTTCTCATCCTGACCAAACAAGCCCCCTTCTCAAACTTCTCAACATCCCTAGGATACTTTAACCCCCTATCCCACCGCCTAAGTATAACCAACTTCCTCAAAGGAGGACAGAACATCGCATCCCGCCTAATTGACCTCTCCTGATACAAAATAGTAGGTCCAGAGGGGCTAGCCAGCCTACAACTTACAGCAACCAAAACTGCCACCACCCTCCACTCAGGCCTAATCAAAGCTTACTTAAGATCATTCACCTTATCCATTCTCATCATCCTCGTAGCCACATACAAAAATAACCAATGGCCCTCAACCTTCGTAAAAACCACCAAATCCTCAAAATCATCAACAACGCCCTAATCGACCTCCCAGCGCCATCAAACATCTCAACATGATCAAACTTCGGGTCTCTAGTAGGCGTTTGCTTAATTACTCAAATCGTCACAGGTCTTCTGCTAGCTATGCACTACACAGCAGATACCAATCTAGCCTTCTCCTCTGTCGCTCACATATGCCAAGACGTACAATTCGGCTGACTCATCCGCAACCTCCACGCAAACGGAGCCTCCTTCTTCTTCATCTGCATCTACCCACACATTGGCTGAGGACTCTACTACGGCTCATACCTAAACAAAGAAACTTGAAACATTGGAGTCATCCTCCTCCTAACCCTCATAGCAACCGCCTTCGTAGGATACATCCTACCATGAGGCCAAATATCATTCTGAGGAGCTACGGTAATCACAAACCTATTCTCTGCCATCCCTTACATCGGGCAAACACTAGTCAAATGAGCCTGAGGAGGGTTCTCTGTCGACAACCCCACACTGACCCGATTCTTTGCTCTCCACTTCCTCCTTCCCTTCGTCATCATAGGCCTTACTCTCGTCCATCTCACCTTTCTCCACAAAACAGCCTCAAACAACCTCCTAGGCATTCCCACAGACTGTGACAAGATCCCCTTCCACTCATACTACACCATCAAAGACATCCTAGGATTTGTACTAATGCTCTCCCTACTCGTCTCACTAGACCTATTCTCCCTCAACCTCCTAGGTGACCCAGAAAACTTCACCCCAGCCAACCCACTAGTCACCCCTCCTCACATCAAACCCGAGTGATATTTCCTATTTGCTTACACCATCCTCTGATCCATCCCAAACAAACTAGGAGGCGTACTAGCTCTAGCCGCCTCAATCCTCGTCGTATTCCTCACCCCACTACTACATTCAAAACTACAATCAATACCCTTCCGCCCCCTATCACAAATCCTGTTCTGAACCCTAGTCGCCAACGTCCTCATCCTAACCTGAGTAGGCAGCCAGCCAGTAGGACACCCCTTCATCATCATTGGCCAACTAGCCTCATTCACATACTTCACAATCATTCTAATTCTATTCCCTCTGATTGAGGCAATTGTCAGTGGGCTGTTGCACACTCACAGGAGCCTTGCTTTTTCCACTGTGTGAGCACAGCCTGCAAACTTGCAAGGCAGTGTTAAAATGATTGAGTGAATTGCTCCTTTGCTTTTCGCTGCCTATGGCATTACTTATGGTGCCTATTTTATGACACATTTCACAAGTAAGTAGATGTTTCCTCTCTACTTAGGTTAGGGTGTATCCTTACCTGGCTTTTGTATGTCTTCCTGCTCTTTCTTAGTGACTGAGTTTCTGATTTTGAAACAGAAAGAGCATTAGGATGCCACTGGTTTGGTAAAGCTCCTGTCAAGGTGTTCAGCTAAAAAGGGGGTGTCTGTAGCCACAGGGGCAGCTAGGTATATACATGCAAGTATCCGCGCTCCAGTGTAGGTGCCCTGGACACCCCAGTCAGGCAGATAGGAGTGGGCTCTGACACTCAGGGCTCATGTGCACCAAAGCAACCTTCTGATGTCACTACGAGAAGGTGGCAACCTTTAAGTTTTTAAAGGTTTATTAAACCTTAAGGAAAGACTGTATAAGGAAAGATTGCAGCACTGGGAAGTCTCCATGATTAGCAGCCACATGCTCATCTACAAAAGGGATATTCTGCTTTTTTTACCCTTAGCCCCTCCCAATGTTTTGTCAGTCAATTCTTTCTCTGCCGTCCAGTGGTGGAGATTACTTTCTTGCATCTTGATTGGAGGTCAATTGTTGTTACACCCTGCCTGCTGGTCACAAGCCAGCCCTCCCCAAATGCCCTGACTACCAAGACTATTACAAGGGGGATAAGAAAGAGGACTATGGGAGGACATATTACAATACCAGCACTTTACATTTGAACATAGTATCTATCCACATAATATCTGTCTCTTAATTGTGAGAGCCAACTATTACATTACTCACCTATAATGCACAGAAGCAGGAGAGAAGGCACTGGCTTGGCATAACAGCTGAAATAATTGCTAACAAATCTCCCCACATATTTGCACCTTTATTGGACATGGCCAGGACTCCTGTGGATGTACATCTCTGCCTTTCTTCCCCTTTGGAAGCAGTCAAACTGGCAACTTGTGGGGAAACCAAGGGCTTTGTGGGGGCTGCATTGCTCTGCACACACCCAGGCCACCCGTGGAACAGAGCTTTGGTGCCTAAAAAGATCAACCAGAGGAAAACAGCTGGAGGAGGTTTCATTTGGACTTTTCTTAGCCGCTAACAGAAGTTGTCAAAATGAAAGTGACCAAGCAAGGCCTGATCCCTGCTGCCAGCTCAGGGTTAGAAAGGAGGTATTACCTGATTTCAGTGCTGGGTGCACAGGGAATCACTTCCCTAAGCCCTGCACACCCAGCAATCTCACCTAGTAGTGTGTATCCATGGAAATAAGACATATTCAATACTTTGCTGAAACTTACTGGTGAAGCATTACCTCCAATTTTTTGACATATTTCTATCACTTCTCAGAATTTATTGACATCAGAGTAGGAGTGTCCTGTAGCTCCCTGCTGGTCATTGTCACAGTTTCAGGTGGCCCATGCACAAAATAACCCAGGACAAAACTGGGCTTGCCAAGCAAATTCATTCTATTAGTTGCAGTAGCATATAATACATACTGACCTCTGGATTCCCAAAAATCCACTGAACAGGAGAAAGAGTTGGAGCGTGGTGCTCGGCAGCAGGGGCAGGTAGGCAGTGCACTTCCAGGACATCCCCTGGATCAAAACGCTGTGCATCTCGTCCTTCTCAACCCTTCAGCCCAGAACTAGGCCTTGTATCTCCTGCTTAGGAGTGGAATTTTACAGCAGGAGTTAGAGCAGCAGCTCACACATGCCTGGCGTGTGAGATGAGGCCATGATGGCTCAGGATGACTCCATGACTCCCTGCCACCAAGGGCTGCATTGTGCATTGTTCTCCTTTCAAAGCTTGACTGCTCACCCATTGACCAATCCATTGTTTCTCTTTCAAGGGTCATGGTCCCACCTGCTAAACAAGACACTTCTCTTCATTGTCTTGTCAACCTGCTCAAACATGGATCAAATATGGCAGGGCCTGGGACACGACTCCAGTTCCTGACACAGTCATTTGGGAAATATTCCCATTCCTCAAACTCTCCTTTGGTGGTCAAGAGCCTCCTAAAACACTTTCTTCCTTTTGAATGCATTCCAGCTACCTTCTTAGCAGGACCACTCTCCTTATTCTCAAGGCCAAGATAGCCACTTGCACACAGTAAGCACTGCAGTGGGGGAATACATGGTTCAGCACTCCTGTTAAAGCTAAAGGAATTCAAAAGACTATGCCCTGTTTGTTAGACTAAATGCCTCTCCTTCCTATTCTGAGAATCAAACACCAGTGTTTCATCAATACACCCTGCAGGTGCTCTTGCTGAGTGAAGCCACATTGCTGTGTCAATAAAGCAGCCGGGACTCAGTTTCTTCATGCAGGAAAAGCCAATTCTTTATTCACATAACTCATTTTTATACTGTTTTCACAGACTTGTGTTCAACTTCAACTGGCTGGTAGTTTCCTTGCCACACAATTTATTGCTTAGAAGGTGTATTAGTGTGTACATGTTAAGACTCTCTCTTTTTAAGACTCACTGTTACTCAGGTGATTACATTTTTCTTTCGTGGATGCTCATGGGACAGGTTTCTTGTTTATTACAGATGCAAACAGTTTTCTTAGCACAATAGCTTGTGCTAACTGCACTCATGACTATTCCCATGGGAAGTTAGCTGGCTGCACGTAGAAGATGGAACAGGCCAGCTGGGAATTTACCACAGTGTGGTAAATAGGTATGATTCGTGCTGATAACAATTGAAACAAGAATCAATATTGATACAGTAATTAATATTTGTAAAACAGGTAAAATAGTAATGCCGAAGAAAAAGGGAGAGGAGGGGCACCATGCCCCCCCCCCTCCCCGCAGATATTCAGGAACAGGAGGAAAGCAAGAGATAATGGTTGCTAAAAATTAACAAAGAAGGAACTCTCTGGTTGTGTCCCAGGAAAATGCTAATTATAAGGGATTTATTGCCTTGATACTCTGTCAAAGGAAGGAGACCAGGACACCAGATGGTTCATCACAGGTCCAGTTTATTGAAGAAAGCATCAAACACTTATACAGCAAATAATAAGCTTATGAATATTCTGTAAGCCAAGCAATCTATTGGTTAAACTATACCATCAGCTCTTCCTCATTCCTTTGGGCCTACGTTCTCTACTTCTCACGTCTCGCTGTCCATTTCTTTATCATACTCAGCTAGGCCCAAGGACACGTTATCTTGCAGGTGCAAGATTTGGAATTAGCCACAGTCTTGTACTTTTCCATTCTCTAGTCAGCTGGGAGAGAAACACGGTCACTGAGTGTTTCAGCAGCACTGCACAAGAAGCAGAAGAGACTCTGTGGCCTTTACATCCTCATGCCCAGGTTTCAGGCACGTTCCCCAGTGAGAAGAAACTGCACAGGGGGTTAAGTTCCTCTCTAAAAACCAGTGCCTTAGCAACTTTCATGTGCTTGGCCTTCTTTTCTTCATTTCTGGAAATGTAACACCAGTTCTGAGAGGCTTGCATTGTGGTTTTAGGGGCATCTTCACAGACAGACAAGTGGGAACAACTTGAAACCCAAAGCAAATGTTGCCTGAGAAGAGCTGGGGAGTGTTTGCCTGTGGTGAGGCTTGAGCTGTCTGGCAATCCCTTTCCATGATGTGCAGAAACATCCAGCTGCTCCCCAGAACTAAGTCCCTCTGGGCACGCAGGCCTCTGGAAACACCTGACGATTCCAGCCTTTCTCCTGCTCAACAGCATCTAACCTAAGCTGAGCTCCAGTTTCTTCAGCAAGACCAAGGATGCTCACTTCCATGCAGCTGACAGTGTCCATGGAGCTCAGCAGGTCTTTCTGATACTCCTCAGGCCAAGGAATTTCAGTGTAGATTGGCAAGACATCAGCTGATCATTATCCAGCGTGGTTCATGTGGAACCAAGCTCTAACACGCTGACAAGTCAGGGGGAGAGAGCTCATTCTGCTTTTGCAAGATGGTATTTAGAAACATAAGACACCAACTTGGAACTATTCAAACCTCAACTTGCAGAATCCATCTCAAATAGAGAAAAAGAACAATAGCAAGAGGCCTTGGAGTCTCCATAAAAATGCCCACCACTGTCATGATAACTCTGTGCTCATAGCACTGAAATAGATGGTGACCAAAGAGACTTTGCTATTATCCTCTTCAACCCAAAGGAGAATTTCAAAGCCAGAAATGGCAATGCACTCCCCTTGTGTACAAATAATTTATGCGGCTTTCTGTCCTTTTCCCACATCACCAGAGGTGACAAAGAGGGTTTTATCCTGACTCTCAGCTGAGCTCAGCCACTGGCCATGGTGGGGAGCTGGAGCCCTCCCTGTCATTATAACAGTGCAGGCCGGGGATGGCCCTGCTCCTGAGGTAAAGAAACACAGCACTGGTCTCAACTGCCCAAGGTGGATCCCTGCCCAGGCACCTGCCTGCAAGCTCATCAACTTGTTAAAGTACCAAGAAACAGCCAAGGGTTTGGCAAACAATTCTAACTGCAGTCGGAGAAAAACACATCCTCAACTTATCCAGGCCACCCACACACGTGACTGAACAATGTACAGATGATTTGAAAGCCTGAAAGTTTCAACAACCACAGGATTTGGAAAAGATGCTACAGAATGGAAGAGAAGAGCTGCATTTAAAAAATGAAAAAGCAAGCAGAACTGCTTGGGCATTGCTTTGGTAGTAGGTTTCTTTCTCTTTTCCTTTTTTGTTTACTTTTCCTTTTCCTTTTTTCCTATGTTTTCTATAAAATTGAAACTGGGAAGGTCTAACCTCTATTTCTCAGGATATTTATCACATGTCTACCCTGTCCACTGAAAAATTCTTGTCCTTCAGAAACAGAGTACCAACATTGTTCAAAAAACAAGTGGGAAATGTCAGGCACGGCTGGAGGGCAAAATGGCAGGTTTCTGAACTGGTTAGGTTTCTGAACTGCCACTTCCCTTTCTGATACAACCAAAGCTACAGCAGATGCTGATGTGTTGCAGGGGCATTTTTAGAAGGGGACCTTGGTGGAAGTGGTGCCAGCAGATGGCAATGGGATTTTGTCCAATGGCACACAGAACATGGGACAGGTGAGAAAGACAGTGGGATCAGTGAGTATTTGCACCTTACCAAGACAGGAGTTGCATTCCAGGAAGGAACTTCTCGTTCCACCATTTCGATGCCCACAATTCCCAAAGACCATATGTCCACTTTGGGGCCACATGGTTGACCTGTCACCACTTCAGGCGCCAGCCACCCAGCAGCGCCGGCCACGGAGCTCTGTCTGCCCTGCTCAGGGCTGAGCTGAGCAAAGAGGCCAAAGTCAGCTGTGGAGAAAAAAACAAACCGTGAAAGCCAGCTCCAATTAGGAAACCAAGCAAAAGAATTCCCCACTCTCAAGCTAAGAATGTGCTGTTGAATCTCCTGGAGAACTGTCCACACTTGATTTCCTTGGGGCTTTAGCCAAGGGAGTATGGAATTGGCCACTTCAAAAAAAACCCAGGTTTCTTAATGCTGCTCACAGCAGTGGACTTCATTCCCCTGAAGCTTTAGATTGTAGATCCCTCTGTCTAGAAGGGACACACACAGAGCAAGGCCACTCTTGACTGCTTGTGATTCCTTATACCTCTGTGCACGTTGCAACTGTGCCCTCAGCTCGTAGCAGGGGTCCCTGCACTGCCACCAGCACCATTTTTGGGGAGCTGGCAGTCACGCCAAGCAGCCCCACACCCACATACCTGGAATGCTGCACCTGACCAAGAATATACTGACCCAGCTTGACAGAACCGTCAGTTCTGAGAAGGATGTTGCTGCTCTTCACATCTTGGTGGATGACATGGTTTGAATGAAGAAAATCCAGTCCTTGCAGGCACTGAGCAAGAAAAAAGAAACAGGAGGGCAAAAATGAGTAATGTGATTTCATCACAAAAGAAAGGAATCAAAGAATCGAAAAGATTCCCTCTCCAGGGGAATGGGGAGTAATGGCAGAACAGTAATGGCCACTGAGAGGAAGAGCTTGCTGCTCCAACACTTGCAGCGCAGGACCTTTCTGAGGAAAGGCACGTCAGCTTTTGAAAGAGCAACAGCACCTGCCGTTGTAGGCTGTCCCCTGCAAACCAGCCAGGACGACTCCTGCTGCAGTGGACGTGCTTTTTCCATGCAGAGGGCAAAGGAGGGGTTTGGAAAGGAAAAGTCCCTCCCTTGGTGTTTAGTGGATCGCTTTTGGGTGGGAGGCTGCATGGAAAAGATTTTCTTGCTGGCCTCAGCACAGGCTTGGAAGTATCACACCAGTCACTTTGCGGAAGCAAAGAGCATTTTGGCTGCACTTCTATCCTTTTCAGCTGAGGACTCTGAGAAATGAGTCTTTTTTCTTTTCTGGTCATTTCAAATCCTGCCACCAGCACCTTTCCTTTTACAGGCAAGGAATGCAGTGAAGACAGACTCCAGGCAAACATTTAGAGAGGCAAGGTGGAGAACAGCAAATACAAATACAAGAGACAGAGTGAGAATACAATAGCAGGAGATAAGAGTACTGGCACTGAGTACAGGGAGTGCAGGGGCACTGGCAGGCCTTTCCCTTGAGATGCTTTTACTTGCCCATAGCATACCAGCAACACAGAAACAAAGCTTGGCACAGGAAATCACTCCAGCTCTGAGCCCCTGTTTCCCAGACAATCCTGCCCAAGCCCTTGGAAACACAGCTGGGATTGCTGACCTCCCGACTGATGGCTGCCATCTCATCTTCAGACAGGTAGGTCTGGCTGATGACATTGCTCAGAGTGCCTCCATCCATGTACTCCATAACCAGGGACAGTTCCTCACCCACAAGGTAGCTGAAAGAAGGAAACAAGGGCATGGAGATGAATGTACATGGCTAGGTTGCTGTTTGGAAAAGACAGGTTGGTTCTTCTTTTCAGGTCCCTTTGAGACAAAGACAAAATAAAGGAAAAGACATTCCCTCTTGGCTGTGCATTGTTTGCCATCTGTGCAGTCTCAAGGAGAAAGGCACAGCTGCAAAAAAGGAGATGTCTTAGATGGGCAGCAAGCAAAATGTTCAGTTTAGTAACGGCCCAGATAAAAAAAACCTGTCATGCATGGTGTTTCTGGAAAAAAAGCACCTAGTCTTCCTGGCATGCATAGCAATGGAAAACAGTGGCAACAATCCAAGGGAAATCCTTGTTAGTTTACCTGGACGTAAGAAGACACTTGAAAAAAATCAAGCTCCAAAACAAAGTGGTGGCTGTGAATATAGAGATCATTGATTTAGTAAGACACAACTCATCCGAGTTTTTGAACAATTTTCAAATACCATGTGCCAGCGAAGACTAATGCAGACAAAATGCAATCTCTTCCCATCCACTGGAGATGAAAAGAGCAATAATAATTAGCCAATAATTACAGCTCTATTTTCTGCCAGTGACCAAAGTGGGATTTTACCTTACATGTTTGCAACATGCAAACAAACATTCATGGGACAAAAGCACAACTCACCTGTCTAAACAGTTGACCAGGTTGGGATTTCTATTCACCTTCATGACCATGAGTTCGTTGACTTTTAGTTCCTTCTTCCTCAGTCCTTGAAGCTGTATTTTCTTGATGGCCACCTAAAACGACATTGAAAATCAGTAACTTGAGAGGTTGGTGGCACGAGACCACAAGACACGTGGAGCGAGTGATTTTGCGATGACACAGCTGAGCTGTGCCAAACTGCCTTGTGATTAGGCACTGCAGTAATTAGGAACTGACATTCCAACAGCCCATTTCTCTGCTCCCTTGGGAGCCAGTTACAGGACACGTGGGGCCACTGACATTTTGCCTTGACCACTTGGTAACAGCAGTGTCTCAGTTATCACCCACAAACCTCTGACCACACTCTCTGCTGCTTTGTTTGGGACTCAGAAGAAGTAATCCATGCCTTAATAATCTGTGGATACATCCTGGGCCATGGGCAGGGCTTAGGGCTTTCAGGGACGCCTTGCAGATCTCTCCCTACGTGCAGTTCCCAAGTGCAGCACTGCAGGTGGCTAAGGAACTACCAGTAACTTTCAGATGGATTTGCTGGCAGCCAGAAATGAGAATTCATGACTCTGAAGCTGTAACCCCAAAGAACAGTGAGGTGCTCGAAGGTAGCGCCTTTGTTTTAGCAATGGAGAGCGAGTGAGCGTGTCCTTCTCTTAAAGGAACTGCTGCCCTCCGTGCCTTCCTTCTGGCAGCTGAGGAGGTCAAAGTCCCAAATGTGTTCTGTGGGCTGGCACCAGTCTGTGCTTCTTGTGCCTTTTCAGCACAGCTCTGCCCAAAGCTCCAGCCACAGCTCACACCGGAGGGGAAAGCCCTCGAGTGCAGCAGAGCCTGCAGGGGCTGTTGACATTTACCTCTCCTCCTGTGGCAGTGTCAAGTGCTTTACAAACATCTCCAAAAGTCCTAGAAACAAAACAGAAGCAGAGAGAGGAGAAGCCATTTAGATCTTGCAGTGAAAGCCAGCCCACACAGGTGATCTGTGCTGTAAATACTGCAGACCTGCAGGACACTGGAAGCATTGAGATGTGTTTGACAATGCCTTCTGAGCACACTTAGAAATTCTGATCAGCACTGAAAATCTAAGCCCAGTGCCTGAACACATTTGCAGCTTGTCTGACTTCACACTTGATACCTATTCCACCAGCAAAACATCTGATGCATAATTTTGTAAAATTAACATTGCTTGGACTCACCCACTGCCAATATTTTCCAGTTCGATGTATTTTAGAATAGGATTTTCCATCTTCACCATTCTCCCTGAGGGAAACAAAATGCAAGATGTTCACTTCAAAGCAGAGATCTCACCTTCTAGGAGATACAAAAGGCAGCCCCACTGTCTGGAGCTCTGAGCCCTCCCTTTGTGGACAGCTGGCTAACAACAACAGGAACAGGAACTGGAACAACAAGAAAAGAACAGCAGGCCCCCAGCACAAGTGGCTGGAACAGAGACTGATTTCTAGCATCCTTTGAAGGGAGAGACCTCTTGACAGCAGGCACACAGGGAAGCACAGGGAGATACATTCAGAGGAGACTGAGACCAGAAGAGAATACCTACCAAGGCAAGTAAGTTTGTCATCTAGAAACATTTAGGAGAGCTGGAACTAACAGTGCCTTTGTTTTCTTGGGAATAAACACTGTGAGATTTAGAAAAGGTTTCCTACTTGCTAAGATTAAGTGCACCAGGACATCTAGAATCAATTCCTCTGAACAGATGCCAAGTTCAGAACAGGAGGAATATTGCCAAGTGTTCCCATCTTTTCCACCTTGCAGCAGTTTGCCAGAAGAATGCCTCTGTGTTTGTAAACCAGAGCAGCTCATGCTAGAACCAGTCCCCACGGGGCTTCCAGCATCAGGACCCTCACCCTTTATGAGCAGGCTGAGCTCTAAGATGCCCTTGCCCGTGCCCCGCGTGAAGAACCGCGCCGCTTCTCTTCACCCTGACAGCACGGCTCAGTCGCTCCCATTGCACTCGCCCTCTCGGCACCGCACACGTCCCCATCTTCCCAACTCAGCACGGTGGGCACAGAGGACAGCAGTGCTCCTCAGGCACCCCTGTGACACAGAGAGCTGCCCAGAGGAGATGCTGACCTTCTTGTGAGTCCAGGCCATGCGAGGCAGAAGCCGGCCCAGAGCAGGGGCTGCTGCCTCAGGCAGCTCCGTGCTGCAGCAGCCGGGCAGCAGCGGGACCCTCCCAGCTAAGGAAGGCTCCAGCCTCTGCATTCCCACGGCCCTCAGGGATAGGGCAGAGACCACAACAAGGCTGGCAAAGCCCAAGCATGAGCACTGACAGGCACTGATGGGAAGAAGCCAGAGTGAGCCTGAGCCCCGGACAAGCTGTTGCCCCCATTCAGGACACAACGGGATGGGCTTTGAGATCAGCCACACCGAGGCGCAGATCAGTGCCCTTTTTGTCCCAACAGGTGATGGTAGACACAGAATCCCCTGGGCTCTCTTCTCAACCCTACCAGATCTTATCTGAGAGCACAGCACTGGCAGCTGTTAAGGGCAAGAAGCAGATTCATTGGGTTGTGCTGCAGAATCACAAAGGGCTTGATGTGTTCTCCTAGAGACTGATCTCAGCAGGGCTTCTGCCAGTGGCTAGGACTCAAGCAGTCACAGCCTTCTGCTGATCCAGGAACAATCCCTGCTTCTGCCTTTGGCAGAGAGGGAAGCTCAGGCAAACTCCAGCCAGTCTAAGCTGCCCTCAGAGGCAGCAGGAACACCCAGAGCTCTCTCTTGCTGCCTCGGAGCACTGCCAGCACTTCTGTGACACTAAACTGATCAGAACCCTTGGTACAGCTATGCTGACATGTGCACACAACACACTGTCCCTCAGATAAGAAAGATACCAGACGTACTCTGCTGCTCCAGGGAGTCACCCGCCATCTCCTGTTGCTGAGCAGCAGCTGGGTCAGCACGGGAGGTGAACCAAGGGCTCAGGCTCCACTTCTTCACTGGAGAGCAAAGGCTCCTTGGGATGGCGCTGCTGCTTCTGCAGCAGCTTCAGTGTCAGAGTCGGTGTAGATCTGAGACAAGAAATGAGTTGATGTCAGGAAGGTGTGGCAGAGATTGCCCTGAAATGCAAGAGAGATTGCCATTTGAAATGCAAACCCTTAGGAAGCTGCTGTCAGCCACATGCAGAGCTCTTCAACTGGATTGCTTTGGATGTACACTTGTGAAACCAAATGGTCAAAACCAAAGGCTGGTTTTACTCGAGTTCTTAGCCAGTTTCTTGTTCTAAAGGATGACTGCAGCAACGACCGCTCCACTTCCTCCCAAAGACTCCTTTCCCCCTCCTAGGCCTGCAGATACATTTGCAGCTCCTCATTCTAATGTTCTACCTCCTGCCATGAAATTCTCTTTTTCTGCACCTTTCTCGGGACGTGCTTATCCTGCAGCATCTCTGGATGGTTCAGTGCCTGGGCCTCATGCCAGCCTCGGGGCTCTTGGTTGCCTGTCATTTGCTGGAACTCTCTGCAGGCTGCCAGGTAGGATGGCGACACTTCCACCTCAAGTCAAACAGAACAAAGCAGTCAGAGACTACAGCTTGTCCCCGTCAGCCAGGAGACATCGACTGGGAAGAAAGTAAAGGACAGGAGCAGATCTGCAAGGGATAAAGACAGCTTATAGCTCGTATTCCAAATCTATGTGAGTGACCATGTTCACCTGCAAAAACACCTCAAGAAACAAGGTCGCCTGGAAGAAGCCAGCAGGAGTTCATTCGGATGACTGCTGGCTAAATGGCCAGAGGAGTAATGGCACTGTCTAGAGCATCAGCTGAGATCCAGCAGAGCAGGAAGTGTCCTTGAGAGCGGCTCTGACAGAGGCCTCATCAGGATGGCACTCAGAGGCATCACCCACCCCTGCTGCTCTGCACTGGAAAGGCAAGGAGGGCAGAAACCACCCTTGGGTGACTGCAGTGCTGATTGCTATTTCCCTCACTTGCTTTTCTAGAGCCTTTTGCTCCTGAAGGAGGCGATTAATTTTCTCTTGGATGATTTTAATTTTTTCATCTAGCCTCTTCTTCCTTGCCTTGGTCCTAGCCTCAGTTTCCTGCAGCTGTGCCTGCATCTGTTTGTCAATTTTCTGTAAACAACAATGGAAAGGACTCTCTCTCATGAGTGGAGTGGCTGCCATTCCTTCATTCACCTGTTTTTGTGGATTGCCCCTCTGCATAGGGAGATTCTTCTCCTCTTGGATGTCTTCATTCCTCCTCTTCACTGCCATAATGGCACTCTGAGCTTCAGGCAGCTCTGCTTGTGGCTCTGCCTTGATGTTCTGTACACACAAAAGCAGAGCGACTGAGAGCTGCCATCAGGCTCAGCTTTTCCCTCTTTTAGCCTCAAAATCACATTTATTCAGCCCCTTCTTTCTGCTTCCCTACCCAGCTCTGTTTCCACTGTAATCCTCCTGTCCCAGGGCTGATCTCTGCAGATTGCAAGGCTCTGTCCTTCCAGTGCCTGTGGGACTCCTGGCCTCCTCAGTCCCAAGAGCTCTGGTTTATGCCCCTCTTCCTGCCCTTCCCTCTGTGCCCTGGCCAGTCAGGCTCACCTGGCCATTCTCCTGTGGCTCTTCCACCTGCTGCCTGAGCTGCTCTTCCTGCTCTCGGGCTGGGAACAGCTCTCCCTGAGTCTGGCATGGCATCTCAGATGAGGCAGTGTGCTCCTGCTCTTTCTCGAGAAGCACCTGCACAGAAAGCAGGAGAAGATGGGTTTCAACTTCCCATACGTCCTTTGTGGGCCAAGACTCACAGGCTGCTGGGCTCACACGTTCCCAAAGCACTGTGCTGCTGCTCTCCTGGGTCGTTCTCTGCCCGAGGGGAGGCACAGATTCCAAAGTGACCCTGGCCCTGCAGTCAGGGGCCATCTGGGACTGAAGCTCCAGCAGCCTCTCAGGCAGCTGACAGGGAAGATGTGGCATTTCTCAAGGGTCTGGTGAGGGCCTCTCTCTGCTTCTGCCATGTTCTGTTTGTCTCTCCTGAAGGGATGCCTTTAGGTGAGCTTTGCATCTTCCACTGCTTTGGAGCAGAGTCAGGAAGATTTAAAAAGATACATAGATAGACAGACAGATCTCACTTTTATAATCTCTCTTTACTGTACTGTGATATTTACATTCTTTGAATGGAGAGAGATATAATTCTCTCTCTTAGGTTTTTTTTAAGGGAAGGTAGTGAGAAACTTAGAGAAGAAGAGAAAACAATTCTAATCTCTACTGGCTGTTCTTGTTTTTTAGTATATGAAGAGTGTGTTATAGTGATTGTTTTCTGAAAGTGATTTGTTAGTTGGATTTTAGTGATAGTTGTTTAGATTGATTAGCTAATTAGATAAAAGACTGCCTGGAGACAGTCACGAGTTTTTCTTTAGTAGCTTTTTAGTGAAGTATCTCTTTAGTATAGTTTTAATATAGTACTAGTGTAATATAACATAGCTTAAGAAAGCATTTGTTTAACCTTCTTAATCATAGAGCCAAAGCACATTATTCCCCACGTGGGGGTCACTCGGAATCAATCCTGTCCTTTCTGTCATTACACACATCAGCACTCGGTGGCAGTGCCCCGATCAGCAGCCATCCTGAATTTGCTCTCCTGTTGCTTCAGTAACCCACACTCTTGGGGAATCTGGAGCATGTAGGTCCTTATGGAATGCAATCAGACCCAGAGCATTGCACTGGGAACGGCTCTCTTTGTGCATCTGTGCTCGGGCAAGTTCTTCTCTTGGACTGGACCACACTGATGGTGCTGAAGTGGCTGGAATCAGAAATGCAGCCCAGCCCCTCCCAGCTCCTGTGATCTCTGAGCACCAGCTGGAATGCAAGGGCATTGATTTCCTACTCAGTTCCCAAACACAACACACACTGATTCCCTGAGCAGCCAAAAGACACGGGAGCCGTTAACTTGAAAATGATGGGCAAGCCCTACTGGCTGGTCTGGCACCAGAACAGCTCGTTCTGCACAACATCCCTGCCCCAAACTATGTGTTCTTATGTAAAAATACTGCATTGTCCAGAACTGCCGCCTTGAAAACTAAAATTCTAGCAGAATTTCTGACACTGCTGTAAAAGGGCAGGAAAGATTGAGAAAAAAGCTCCCTTGCTCCCTGGAGAAGGAGAAATTGCACAAGGCTTCTCCTTCTAGCAAACAAACAAATAAACAAAATATGAGAGTGTTACCTACTCCAGAGTCTAAAGCACTTGGATGCAGTGAAGGGATGTTTGGCAGGGAAACAGCACTTGTGCTGAGCATTGGCTCTATGGATCTAAGGCAGGGATCTATGGAAGTCTGCCTGAAGGTCCCTCATGAGCCCCCATTGTCCAGGCTAAAGCTCCCTCAGCACCTCCTCCCTGGCCTTGTGCTGCACCCCTTGCCCAGCTCCCCTGTCCCTCTGTGCCCACGCTGCAGCCCTTCCATGACTTTCTGCTTCCCAGGGCCCACAGCTGCACACAGCACTCCAGCTGTGGCCGCAGCGCTGCCCAGCACAGGCCACGCTCCCTGCCCTGCTCCTGCTGCCCCACTGCTGCTGGCACAGCCACCGTGCCCTTGGCCTTCTTGGCCCCCTGGCCCCACGCTGCCTCATCTTCAACTGCTCACGGCCGCCAGCCCTGCGTCCTTTGGGCCCACGCAGCTCCCCAGCCACAAAGGTGCCCATTGCACTTCAGATACAGCAGGCACCATTGCAAAGTGTACATCCTAGGTTTAGCATTACAAGACAGCAGTCAAGGACTTGCAGCTTTGCTCCCACTCTAGGCTCCAATGCAGTTTTCAAATGCGGTTTTCAAAGCAGACTACACAATAGAAGGTATCGACAGACACATGCAGTGTCTGGTTTTTGCCTCAGAAGAAAGGTTCAGAACTACTCTCTTTGTTTCTTTTGCCATGCCTGACAAGAATGCCCCCCCACAGCTTCATGGACAACACAGTCATCTCCTTGCAGCTTATCAAAGACCAAGAAACAGGCAGACTCAGAGCACCTATCTGCTCTGCTACTGGCTGCTCTGCCTGAAGAGGCAAAAGAGCAACCTGGCAACAAAGGCACCAAAATCCCTGACTTCAAGCAGCAACTCTACATCCCCAGTGTGTCTCTGAAATACTCCCAAGTAAACACACCCAAGAAGTTTGTGGAGACAAAGCACCAGAAAGAACTTGTGGGGTCAGATCAACATTTTTTTTGTGCCTGCAGCAACTTGGCCAGTCTGTGCAGGGGGACGGGTATCTCCACGCCACAGTGTCCCCTGTGTATCCAACAAGGCTGAGCACAGTGTCTTTGACATGCTCCCTGCTCTGGGAACGGGGAGCCTTTGTGCTTCAGGCTGGCCCCTATCAAAATGCCAGGAAGCTGGTGCCTAAACATGACAGACCAAAGCCCATTGTCCAGCTGTCACAGGCTGGGGGCAATCACCAGGCCCTGGCAGGACTCCAGCACTCAGCATCCTCAGCCAGCAACAGTAAAGTGCTGGCTGGTCAGAAACTTGAAGCTCTGCCCTGCACTAAAGACAGCAGCACACACAGCTGGCACTTACTGGCTCAGAATGTTCAGGCTGTGGTGTGAGCACTGATGGAGGCTGGCGCTCATCCACCTCATTTGCCTCCTCTTCGGCCGCCTCTCCATGAGCAGAGGGAGCCAGGGGAGAGACTGCTGTTGGTTCTGTGATCTGTGGACAGACAGCAGTGTGAGGGACAGAAAGTTACCTATAATTTATAACCTTATTTCTATTCAGCACTTTATGCTATTCAGCTCTATTTCTACAACCAGCTCTGCTAAGGACAAATCATTAACTTTGATAACAATGGGATTCTAAGTCACTGACACTAAATTTAAATGAGCTATCTCAACAGAATTGCTAATAGTTCTGAATTAGACATTTCGCCCTGGCTACTATCAAGAAGCAACATTCTCTCTGCAAAATGAGCTTTTCATTCCTTGAAAGTTCTGAAATGGAAAATTAGGAAATAGCCAGCGATGCCTTTGTTATTGCTGCTGCGGACATGGAAATGGATTTTCTTTCAGCCTGCCCAGATGGCCCTCTACACTCTACTGCCACAGGCCAAGCTCACAGCTTGCTCTACAATTCTTAAGCACCAGGAACATGAAATGTTCCTTTGTCACTCACCTCAGGATCAGCACCTCTGAATACACGCTTCAGGTGATCTGGAGTGGGCAAGGGAAAATGAACAAGTGCTGTGAGAAAACTGCCTGGGCTGCTGAATCCCACAGAAGAGAAGAAGTCAACCCAAACAGAGTATTTTTCTTTATCAACATCCCTCCACATGACATAGTTCCTTCACACAGCCAGCAAGAGATCAGGACAATAATCTTGGTTGTGCCTACACTTTGGCCTGTTTAGCCAGTAAATGAAACATGATCAAGAAAATGCAAATTGTTCTTCAACACTCAATGCTTCAATTCTGTCCAGCAGATAAAGCAGCTATTGTTCTCTTGTCTTTCAGGTACTTTTTTAAAAAAAGAAGTTGCATGCACTAATTCCCATTAAGTTGCTGAAAACAGTCACCCAGAAAAGCTTGCCCCAAATCCCCCTGAGCTGTGGCAGTTCTATTGTGAAAGAGCACAGCAGCAGCTCCAGGCCTCAGGAGCAGACACTCACTGCTTTGGCACTTGCACTTCACTGCAAAGGGAATCACTCTTTTAGCACTCTGTCAAGGGTCAAAATAGACAGTCAAATCCTTTCATTACAAAATTTGGAACAAAAGAAGCTTTCCCTGAGTTCTGGGGCGAACTACAAAGTCGTTAGAAGGCCTTCTGAGAAGGCCTCCCAGGCTGCATTTTGGAAATTGTCCTGCTTGTCCCAGCAAACTGAGGAAATGACAGACTCTGCTGCCACAGACTCTCCCGTGGAGGGAATGGAAGCCCTGCAGGTTCCCTTGCAAATGCTGCCCCTGTGGCTACAGACACCCCCTTTTAGCTGAACCTCTTGACAGGAGCTTTACCAAACCAGTGGCATCCTAATGCTCTTTCTCTTTCAAAATCAGAAACTCAGCCCCCAAGAAAGAGCAGGAAGGCATACAAAAGCCAGGTAAGGATACACCCTAACCTAAGTAGAATGGAAAACTCTACTTACGTGCAAAGTGTGTAACGTAATACGCGGAAAAAGAAATGCCATAAGCAGCAAAAGCTGCTGTGGCCAGATGGTGAAATATTGTCATTTTTGAAAGTTAGGCAAATAGAAGAAACAAGGCTCTTGTCAGTGGGCAGCTACCCACTGACAAATACCCCAACCAGAAAAGTTCTCCTCAACTGAGCAAGGCCTAGGGCTGCTCTGACACTCAGGCCTTCTGTGCACCAAGGCAACCTTCTGATGTCACTATGACGACGTGGCAACCATGCCCTGACATCACAAAGCAAGTGCTCCATGTTGGTCTGTGAGTTTATGCAAAGCAATAACCAACCTTCCCTACAGCAAACACAAAAGAGCCTGGGAAGTTTTTCTGTGTCAAAAGCAGCGCAAAACCCCCTCATGGGCAAAACCCTGTTCAGGGATCCAAGAGGAACTCCAGGAGTGCCCCAAGCACCTACAGCCTGTACCCCAGCTGAGCACTCAAATGGGACCCAAGCAAAGGAAACCAGAACAAGACAATGGCCCACAGCATTGCACATGTGAGAAATGACTCTCACTTTTAACATTTTAAAGGTTTAGTAAACCTTAACAAAGGACTGACTAAGGAAAAATTGCAGCATTGGGAGTCTCTGTGACTAGCAGCCATGTGCTCATCTACAAAAACAATGCTCTGCCTTTTATACCCTTAGCTCCTCCAAAAGTTTTGTCAGTCAACTCTTTCTCTGCTGTCCATTGGTGGAGATTGCTTTCTTGCATCTTGACTGGAGGTCAGGTGTTGTTACACCCTGCCTGCTGGTCACAAGCCAGCCCTCCACAAATGCCCTGACTACCAAGGCTATTACAAGGGGGACGGGAAAGAGGACTATGGGAGGATATATTACAATATCATCACTACACATTTGAACATCCACATAACATCTGCTTCTTAATTGTCAGAGCCAACCATTTCATTACTTGTCTAGAACACACAGAGCCAGGAGAGAAGCCACTGTTGGCATCACAGCTGAAATGCTTCCTAACAAATTTCCCCACATATTTGCACCTTTATTGGACATGCCCAGGGCTCTGGTGTGTGTACATCTCTGCCTCTCTTCCCCTTTGGCAGGAGTTGAACTGGCAGCACCTGCCCGCCAGCAGCAGCTGCTCCAAGCTGGGAACGCTGCTGGTGGTGCTGATTTCCAGAGGCTTCTGTGTGCCAGGGGAAACAAAGGCAGGAGCGGGTTGAACGGTGCTGGCGCTGCTGCTGCTCTGTGCCAGAGAGCCCCGGCTGGGCAGGGCACGGTGCCCACTGCGCTGCGGGCTCCTTCTCCTGCCACAGCTGGGCACACCTGGAAACAAGGCATGACAACCTCTGGGCAAGCCAAGGGGTTTCTGGGGCTGCACTGCTCTGCACACACCCAGCACACCTGCAGCACACAATTTTACCCCTCAAACAGGTAAACCAAAGGGAAAGAGCTGGAAAAGATTTCATTTTGGCCATTCTTACCTGCTCAACAGAAGTCTTCAAAATGAACGTTACCAAGCAGGGCCCACTTCCTGCTGCCAGCTCAGAGTTAGAAGAGAGGCAATCCTTGATCTCAGCACTGGGTGTGTGGGGAATCACTTCCCTAATATGTGCACACCCAGCAATCTCACTTACTAGTTTGTGTCCATCGATCTAAGACATATTCAATACTTTGCTGAAACTCACAGGCTAAATATTCCCCTATCACAGACATCTTTTCATTAAAATCCTTTTGTTAGGATTTTTCCTGCTGAAGCTGAGACATTTCAGCAACAAAGTGTAAACAATGGTTATCTACTGCTGTGGAATGTAACAGGTGGATGCATGATTGGTCTCCTGTGGATGTTTGGATTTACTGACCACTCATGGCAGAGCTGGGTCTCGCTCTCTGCCAGGAGACAGACCTTCGGTATTCATTCTGTTGCCCGATTGATAAATGACACAAAACTCGGATAAGTTTTGTGGGTGCTTTATTAAGGGCCCGGGGAGCTGGGGACTCACGTCCCAAAGTCCGAGCCCCCAAATTCACGTATGGGTGCTTCCCTCTTATACATGCGATTCACAACAAAGTCTCCAAGGAACAGTTCCCCGTTCCCCTTGCCTAGCCTCCAAGGAACAGTTCCCCGTTCCCCTTGCCTGGTCACAGACCCCTTGTGATACATTCCTTGGTTCACAAACAAGATCATTAATCCTCTGCTTATCTTATTCTAAGAGCATTGTATGCTGCCTCCAGACAGGTTAGCATTCTTACTTTCCTGCACTAGTTTAATTATTTATTAAATCCCTCAGACTACCTCCTAGGTTACACACAAAACCCAACACACTTTAAACGGCTACAAAACTACTTTTTAACAAACCAGTTCACACACAACTCACTATAATTAAATATTTTGCTAAATTTCATTTCTTTTCCAACAATTCCTTTTATATTCTTAGCTTAGCTAGCCTTCTGACAACTTTTCCTTCTATTTCTTTTAGTATAGTTATAATGTAATATATATCATAAAATAATAAATCAAGCCTTCTGAACATGAGGTCAACATTCTCGCCTCTCTCTTCATCCTGCATCCCTTGTGACCATCATCACATTCCCCCAAATTATTTGATTTACTGATTGATACCTATTGACACTTAAATCACTTCTCCGAATTTACTCACAAGAGAATAGGAATGTCCTGTAGGTCCCTGCCGGTCCCTCAGGAGGAGACAGACCCATGCAGAAAATAATCCAGGACAAAACTGGGCTTGCAAAGCAAATTCATTCTATTTGTTGCACTAGCAAATAATACATACCAAGCCCTGGATTCCTAAAAATCTGCTGAGCAGGAGAAGGAGATGGAGCGTGGTGCTCAGCAGCAGGGGCAGGTAGGCAATGCACTTTCAGGACATCCCCTGGATCAAAACGCTGTGCATCTCATCCTTCTCACCCTTCCAGCTCAGAACCAGGCCTGGTATCTCCTGCTCGGGAGTGGAATTTCCCAGTTATAGCATTGGCTCACACATGGCTGGTGTGTGAGATGAGGCCAATGAATCCAGGATTTAAAAGAACTGGAAGAGTTAAAATTTTAGCAAGATTTAGTTAGAGGGAAAGAGTATAGCAAGAAGAGTAGAAATAATAGGGGATAGTTAATTTTTATCAGATAAGGTAGTTAAGGCTAGGGTAATATATCACTTGCCTGTCTTTACTATGTTTAAAGAAGCAGGATGGGATGCGGATTTCTTTGGGACAAAGAAGAGGACCGTAGCCTGCATCTGGGCCCTGAAACTTCAGCTATAGCCAAGGAGTGCGAAAGCCTGCCAACAGGTCATAAGGAAAGAGGTCAAATTGAGCAAGACGTCTTGGCCTTCATCAGAAGGAGACCATTCCCCACTTGAAAACCCACTCACCCATGTGATGTGAAAGAATCCGCAAATGTGAAGGAACTTTGGACTCAGTTATAATACATTTGAATACAAAGGGGGTAGGTGGGGTTACCTAATGAATATGTATTAGTTGTTTTGGGAATTATATGAATATGTAAGATTTGTTTAGATCAGTAGAGAGACAGTGCTTCTTCACACATGTCTTCAGGAGACAACTCCTCCTGTGCCTGGCGCTGTAATAAACACACCACCTTCTACCTTTAACTGTGGGGAGTTCTGTTCCACACCTCATTTGCTGACCGCGGCAGGAACGCTTCTCTGCTCCAGTGAGAAAAACCAGGCTCTGGATGTCTCTGGGCGCTGCCAGGACATTCCTTTCCTGGAGGCACCTCCGCTCTGGGCTGGTCCTCAGGGGAGACAGACAGGACTGCTGGGACTGTGGAGAAAGGGAATGTTTAACTCTGTATGAAGTAACCTGTAAGGCATACACAGAGAAAGGGCTGTTCACAAGTCACACAGAGATGTCCTGTGCACAACGTACGCCTGTACAGTTTGGGTGTGGGTCTGGCTGCTGGCAGAAAGGATTTGCTGTGTCAATAAGGACCTGCTAGCAATTCTGGGGGTGAATTGAGCAAATCCTGTTTTATTGCTGCTATTTTTCCTGTGTGTTTTAATTGTGGTTGTGTTTTCAGTGTGTGAATGTTTGAGGAAGATGATGTGGGTGGATGCTGATGTGGTGGATGGTGTGTATTATCTTGAGAAAAGTGAGCACTCTGTCCCCTCATAAAGAGATGCTCCTTTCCTGGTGAGCCTGTGTGTGTGGACTTCCTAATTGCAGGGATTGGTACTCCCTGTGACACCTGGTGCTTGGGTATACAGGGGGGTTGAGTGGTTTTTCTCCCACATTGTGGTCACTTGGGACTGCACGGTTGTGTCTGGGGAGATTTCAGGATTTTGTTTTCAACAACTGCAGCAATTTATGCAGAAAACTACAGTGTGGTGCTTTATTATGTTAAACTATGGTAGTTCCTTTCTACTGCCCCCCTCTCCGAGCATTTAAAGTCTCCTGCCACAAGGAGGACACTCTCTTTCCTCCCCTGGACATCCTCTTTCCTCTCCTGGACACTCCCTTTCTCTCCTGGAGCTGTTCTCCATTAAAGCTGTGGGACTTTGGTCCCGGGAAGAGAGAGCGCCTCTCATCTTTTGCTTTTGTCCTTGTCAGTGTCACTGGGTCCAGAGCTCGCCAAACTGATCCCCCAGGAGATGAAAACCAACAAATGGCCCCACATACACAGCTCAAAAATTGGCGACATTTTTGATAGACTGGGGTGTTCGCCACATTTTTGGAATTCCCTATTCCCACAAAGGTCAGGCAATTGTTGAAAGGATGCACCACACTCTAAATCCCATTCTGGATCAGCAAAAGGGGGAGTGGCCCAAGCAACACCTCAGATGAGGCTGAGCAAAGCTTTAGATGTCTTTATGTTTTGAATAGCTCACTTGCAGGACCTAATCCTCCAATTTTTAGGCACTTTTCAAACAGCACACAGGAAAAATTGAAAGAAAATCCTGCAGTTATGATCAGAAACCTTGAGTTAGGACAAACTGAAGGACCATTTGCACTAATCACTTGGGGCAAAGGGTATGCTTGTATTTGCACAGATGTCGGACCTAAGTGGGTCCCCGTGAAGGACGTGAAACCGTCTCATACACGAGAGTGCAGCGACAATTCCACCAGCAGGGAAATGAGCAGGCAGACATGAGCCGCATGGAGAAGCTACGGTTCATGCCAGACGTTCCCTCTTCAACCTGTGAAAGCTACAAATCTTGAGATTGATTGTTGATTTTTGGACTGTGAACATGGTTTGTATCATAGAGCTCTTTCAGCAAAAGCATGGTGCCCACTGTGTTCAAAAGAATTCTAAGATATCCAGATTTGTAAAAAATGAAGGTTAGAGGGACAGTTTAGTGCCCTATAGTTGGCCAGTCCCTGAACAAATGCTAAAAGATTTGCTTGAAAACTGAAATAGATGAGGAAACTTTTGCCAAAAAACAGCTGAACAGGAACACGGAGTTTGATCAAAGGATATACTGGCACTTGTTGGTTTTGCTTGCTTGCTTTTGCATGCATACGTGCCTGTGGATCAACCAAAAATGAATGTTTGCCTTACTTTAGCCAAGTCAGCAGGCTCAGTCACCATGCGTTTGACCAATTTGAGCCCAGACAAATCCTTTGCAACCTGTTTGGTCGGTGTGCCTGTGCCAGCCAAGGAGTAACCAATACCCAATTGTGACAAATATTGGTGTGAGGCTGCCAATGAGACCAATCCCATAACAGCTGGCATCACTGGGCCCCTGATCTTCTTAAAGCACCTTCTGAACCTCAAGAATTGGAATTCTTGGTTCATTGGTGATGGAATTTTGTGCTGAGTTTCAGTACCAGGGAGATCAACAGTTAAATATTACTCCCCATCATCCTGAGGACAGATACTCAAGTTTGTGGTGCAATTGTACTACCCCAGTGCCCCCTAAGGGTGAAACTGCTGACAATTAGATGACCTAGATGAGTCCTCAAGCCAATCAGCAACAGAATATTGGCTCATTTGTGGAGATAGAGCCTGGCAGGATATTCCCTCAAAAATTAAATGTGGCCCATGTAGCATCAGACAACTCACTGTGATAGCACCTAGCGTTAAATAAGCCATCAAGAGAAAACAGAGCAAAAAGATGTGCCCATCATTATAAAGAAAACTGTAATAGCAATTTCAGACCCTAGGGCCCTGCAAAATGAGGTACATCGAATTTATTTCTCCATCAACTCGCCTCGGGCGAGGCATTGAAACCATTACACCGATTGGGGTGTTGGCTGAAGAAAGAAGACAGTGCTACTTCCATTGCAATTAGTGACATCATGACTGATGTTAGTTGTGTCAGACATGCAACCTTACAGAACAGAGCAGCAATTGATTTTCTTTTACAGGCACATGGGCATTGCTGTGAGGAATTTGAAGGATTGTGTTGCATGAACCTGTCTGATCACTCACTGAATCCATCCACAAAAGCATACAAAAGCGGAAAGATTTGACAGCTCCAGTTAAAGAAGATGGTGGGTCATGGTTAGATGATTTGTTCCAAGGATGGAGCTTTGCACCTTGGCCAATTTTGTAGAATAGGTCTCTATATGTATTGGGGGTTTTGGTAGTGATAGCAGTAGTAATACCTTGCATACTTTGGTATGTGTAATAAATGATGGACAAAACTATCAAAAAGTTTTTATCATACAAGAGAGAGAGGGAGGAAATGGATTCAAGAACTCACAGAGAATTCTTGAAATCTCACAGAGATGGTGGGTGAAGGTATAGACATGGAGGAAGGTTTTGAATTAAGACCTTGGAACAGGCTAAACTTTTTTGGACAATGACTTGTAATTGCTGTCAGACATGACTTATGCCCTTTGAACTGACTGGACTTTCGCAGCATTAAAATTGCTGTCTTGGAATATAGCAAGGCTTAATGCTAGCAAAAAGGATGGTTTAAGCAAGTCATAAGCAGGTATGCTATAGTAAAAGTATGAAATGCAAGGTAGTTAACAAACAACACGGTTACAAAGGTTTCTTTTTAGTTGTACCAAGAGAGGGAATTGTGGGAATCCTTCAAATTAGAGGGGTTTGGGAAAGCTGCAAAAGGCAGGCCTCAGAGACAGCAGAACTGCAATTAGAGCTAAGCAGCAGCCATGAGACTTGTCAGCAGAAAAGTTATATAAGTAGTAGAAAAATAAGGACAAATAGAACGATGGTCTGTGTATTAATGCTTGGCTAGAATGACTCCCTAAGCTTCAAAAAAGTATCTCTAGCAAGATATTAGGAACTTCTAAGCTTAATAATGGAGCTCTGTCCATTGTGTTTTAAGGCTTACAAGCAGGTATTGTATTCAAAATAAGCAAGCAGTGTTTTAACAAAAGGTACGTGTGCTTATAGTGATTGGATAGAACTACTGTCAATATGCTTTTGCTTTGTGTGATTGGTCAAAAAACTTTTAAAGTAAGTTGTACCATTAAGTTCATTGCCTGCTGCCAGCGATGTGAGCTGCTGGCATCTTCCCATGGTCATAGCCATATAATGAGACTGATGCTGGAAAACAAACAGCTCGAGGCGCGTTCCTCAGCAGCCCCGTCCCATTCATGATTTGTACACAGACCCCCAGCTGGCAATAGTATATAGGTGTTAAATTGCATCTATGATAAATTAATATGTATTATTTCATTCATTTTGATATCTTTTCATTTCATATAGATTTATGTCTTTTCATTTCATATAGATTTGTTTTCTTCCTCCAGCTTCGGAGTGTGATGATTTACCACAGTGCAAAACCTTCTGCCCACTCAGCAGTCAGCCCCCAGGTGTGTGCATGCACACCCACCCACTGTGCTTGCTGTTTGCACAGAATTGGGATGAATTTAACTCGACAGAGCCATGAGTGCGGTGTCCAGCTTGTCATGAACACTCATGTGGAAATGAACAACGCAGAGCTCGCAAATCACATTATCACATGTCATTTCATTCCTGCATGGCACTGAGGAACTCTTAAAAGACACAGAAAAGGAGTGGAAAACATTGGCATCGTGCTACTGCTGGTATCCTCCTGGAGGAAAATCTGTTGGGTTTCTTAAGGTGGTAGCTTTCCAAAGCCTAGGACAACAGCTCAGCAGTGGTAGCCCAATTGTGAATGGTTTTCTTGACTTGGCAAAGCTGGGGTGTTAACAATGGACTCTGTCCTTGGTCCAAATCACCTGCCCCCACCTGCAGACAAAAGCACCACCACCACCACCACCAGCAGCTACATCAGTCAGTTTTCTCAAAAAGCTTTGTTAAATTTGGGAGAGGAAAGGAAAACACATCAGACACTGTGGATTATTGACAAGACTCTGAGGAACAGTTCCAAAGCAAAGGGCAGCAGCTTCTCTCTGGGCCACTCCTTGTGCTCCAAGGCGGCCGGGTTGCCCTGGCTGCCCAGGACCCTGCGCCCCGCGGGCTCTGCAGAGCTGCACAGCGGGGAGGCAGCTTCGGGCACCTCAGCCCCTGGGCAGGAGGGGCTGCTTGCTCTGCAGGGCTGCCTGTGGGCAAAGCAGGGTGCTGGCCTTCTGCTCTTGGCCCCAGCCTGGCCTTGCAGGGCTAATGCTGTTCCTGTCTCAAATGTGCTAAGGACAGACTTGTTTGTTTGCAGCTCTGCACAGGTGTGATTTGCACCACAAAATACTGAAGGACTAATGCCTGAACAACAGACCCTGACTGAAGCCTCAACAACAGAACCTGAACCAAAGCTGCCCTCTAGATCACCTTCCCAACCCAATGTTCTATGTATCTGCTCCTTAACCAAGTGTTATTATCAAAAGGAATGTTGCATCCATTCACTGGTGAAACACGTCTTCACCTTTCTGCATGAGGAAAATGGACAAGGCCACACCTGGCCTTGGCTCCTCCTTGAGCCCTGGGCAGGCTCGGGGAGAAAACCAAGAGGAGAATGACACCAGCTGTGCCGCAGGAGAAGCTCTGGCACATTGCTCGTCCAGCACTGTCAGAGCCGGGCTACTCTCACAGCGCACTCGGGAGCCTCGTGGCCCCCAAAGGTGGAGGCACCGCAGGATTTCCCGGTTCCCGGCCGTGGCTCTGCAGGGCTGGGCTGGGACAGCTTCCCCCAGCTGATGTGCAGCTCTGCATGAAGGGGAAACCATTGGGGTACCTGGTGATGCATCTTCCTGAATCACCAGAGGCACCCTTTTGTAATAATGCTGAGGTGCATTGCTTAGCTTATCCTTTCCTGACTCTTTTTTGCACTTTTGCATTACAGTAAATTACACTGTTCCTTCAGCTGGTGTCTGTCTCTGCATCTCTGACCCTCTCCACCATCAAAACAAACACACAGCCAGTTTAGCATGAGACCTGCCTCTCTGCCAGCCCATCTCTTGGCAAACACTCCTAATGGCCATCTCCATAAACGAAATTCCCACTTTGCAACTTCCTTTTCTGCAGGGAGGTGAGAAATGAGCCACTCCTAGTTCTGGACACCTCCAGAAACCAGCTGCTTTCAGCAGTCACAACCCTGAAGTATCAACCTCCTTCCTTAACCTGCCACAGGGAGCTCCCACCAAGAGGCCTTTTGTCCAAGGATACCCACAGAAGAGCTGGAGAAGGGAGCAGTTTGAAACACAGCTGCTTCAGAGTTTAAACCTGCCTTTATCAAATGAGCACACACCAACCTGTCCCAGAGGGAAAAGCAGGCAGGAAAGAGAAGCTCCTCTCCCACAACAGCAAACTTTGTGTTTCCTTCTGTTCCAGCTGGAGAGTGGAGGCAATGGGCTGCACCTCACTTTGGGAGGGAGCCCTGGAAATTAGGCTGATCTGGGAGGGCAGCAAAAGGAATTCCCCAAAAAGTAGGAAAAAATTGTCTGGAAGGAATAGATGATGACAATATTACTGCAGAAAAGCAAAAAAAGAATAATTGTGACGAACAAACATTCCCAGACCTGAGATGGAGATCTTTGGGGCATCTTCAATTCCCCCACTGCCAGTGTGCCTTGGTGATTTTGGGGAAAAGAAGCGTTTGGCCCATTAAGCCTTTGTACTGGCAGCAGGGTGCAGGCCTGTGGCAAGGCCGAGCCTGCCTCGTGGGCTGGGCCTGGGCTGTTGGGCTCGGGTCCCTGGGCCAGGGCCATCTCCCAGCCTCCTGATGGGGTTGGGGGTTTTGCTTCCCCCTTCTGGTCCTGGGCCACCGCTTTGTAGGCCAGATCTGGGGTTCCTGATCGTTCCACATGGGCCAGGGTCCCCCAAGGCCTCTCTGGCTGCTCTGCTGCTGCTGCTCTTTCAGACAAAGACAAAATACAAAAAAAAAAAAAGAAAAAAAAAAAAAGGGTTGAAAGAGCTGGCAGCAGCTCAAAAGCATTTTGTTTGATGACTGTCAATGGACTTTTGATAACTATTGATGGATTTTTCTGTAGCAAGCCTGTTTCAGGACCAAAAGGGACTTTCAGAGATGGCAGAGAGGAATATCTTCAGTCCATGGACTTTTCCTGAAACTCAGCTCCTTGAACTTGAATTTTCTTTGCATTGTTTTTGCTTTATCTTATATTGTAAAATTGTTTTAGTGATATGATAGAATTTTATGTTCTACAGGTGAAGAAATTCCCTGTTCATTCCACAGGAGCACTTGAGTGATGTTTGATTGGCCACAGATAACCTGTCAAGTGTTGGTCCTTTTCTCTGCATGGGCCCAGCAGAGAAAATTACAAGCATTTTTCTTTTTAATTTAACTAAAAAAAAAAAAAAAGGTGACATGTTGCAGACATCTTTTATGAAAAATCCTTTCTTAGGATTTTTCCTTCTGAGAAGCTGCAGTTTCAGCAACAAAATGTAAACAATTATTATCTGCTGCTGTGGAATGCAACAGGTCCACCTGTGATTGGCCCATCTTGGATCTTTATAATGAGTGGTCAATCAAGGACCGAGCTATCTTGGACAGAGTCCAAGAGAGCTGCTTTTTGTTACCATTCTTTTGTATTCTTAGCTTAGCTTATGAGAGGAAATCTTACCTTCTTTTCCATTTTAGTATAGTTATAATGTAATATATATATCATAAAATAATAAATCAAGCCTTCTGAACATGGAGTCAACATTCTCGTTTCTCCCTTCACCTGAAAACCCCTGTGACCATGGTCACAGGAGGGTCTCTCTTGCCTTGGTGAGCCCTCAGCCCTCTGTGATATACCTCACCTCAATGCACACTTCAGGTGCTTTGTTGTTTTCTTTTCCTTCCTCCAAAACACCAAGAGATCAAAATTCTTGGTAAAAATAGGACTTCTACTTTCAGGAAAAGCCAAAAAGAAGCTCTGCAAGGCTTCTTCCTAGATACAGATAAAATACTCTGGTGATCTTATCACACCCTGTTCTCAAACTTTTGGCTCCAGCTTCTACTCTGGAACACCATGACTTCCTTGTAATCTGAAAGAGGGAACAAATCAAACCTCAAGAACAGGTCCTACCTTTAAAACCAGTGTCCCTCCCACCAGAAACTTCTTTTCCTGTTGTGATAGATGAGTCATGTGATGATTGACTCTCACAATTATTAGACAAATCTAATGTATGTGAAAAGAGCACATTATATGGCTCTATGCAGATATTTACCATATGTATTTTGATGTATTGATTAGTAGTGCTGTATTAACATTTTAATAATATGATAAATGTAGTCTTGTAATTGAAAGGTAGCTTTTGTAATTAAAATAAGAACTATATCAGTGGGATTTTTTTAAGAAAGGAATGAGGCACTCGCACCCGATAGCAGCCACAGGAAACCTAAATCTTTCAGAGAAAAGAATTTATTGCCCTCTTATCAGAAGAAACGAACTTCTTCCTGCCTCGAAAGCACTGTTAGGATTAGAAGGAAGAAGTTGATGATGACCAGAGAGAATCCTGTATTTGAATGGAATTTATGCATCATGTATGAAGTGCAAGAATATGCAACGGGCCATTCCTTTTAAGGGTTAATCCTTTGTTAATGTGTGTCCTTTTTCGGGCTCCTGCTGCCCAGAAAAAGGTACCCGGACATCCGTAACTCTTTGTCTCTATTGTCTCATATTGTCCTAATTCAGCTTGTCCAAATTATTCTAATTGCATTACTACTTTTATAACAATTTTATTACTAATGAACTTTTAAAAATTTTAAAAACAAGTAATGGGCATTTTTCACAATGTATACAGGTTAAGAAAAGTTTATAGATTTACAGTTGTGCTGTACCCCTCGCGTGGTTATCAAGGGAAAACTGGGGTTGGGACATTTGGGAGGGCTGGCGTGTTGCTATGGCCACACCTGACCCCCAGTCAGGATTTGAGGAAGAGATCTCCACCAGTGGACAGCGAAGAAGGGGTTGATGGACAGAACTTCAGGAGGGGTTAAAGGGTTAAAAAGGGAAAACCTCCATTGTGAGGGGCCTGAGGACATGGTGGGGAAAATCTTTTGCTCCCGGTGCTGTAACCTTTTTTCTTCATTCCATCTTCTGTTGTATTTTTGATAAGGTTTAATAAACCTTCCTAAACTATGAAAAGTGAGTAGCTATTTCTCACACTGTGGTCTGCAACTCTCACTCTTTATTACAATAGAATGCTTCTTTTTATTAGGTTTACATCAGTTCCAGATGCTTTTATGAGCTTTTATGCCTTTTTATCTATATATGTTTTTTACCACTATCTGCTTATTGCAACATTCCAGGAATCGCTTTTGACTCTTCTCTCCATATTCCTGCAGAAGGTCGGGTCACTGTGGATTTTACACCACTAAAAATCCAGGTTGTTCAGATCCTAGGTGTGATGGGCAGGCACAATTTCCCTGCTGACACAGGGACTGAAGACAAACCCCTCTGTTGTCACTGAAAACAAAAGAAAGGAGGAAGTTTCTGCCCATTGGAAAGTCCCCGTTTGCCCTGAAGGACTCTGCCTCTTCTTTCTCAGCAGCAGCTCAGCAGCCGGATGCCAAGGACAAGAGAGGGAGGGGTGGTTGATTTGTGTGACAATTTAACAGCCCTTGCAAACAAGAGCTGAGTCTGTCAGTAACATCTCTGCAGAGGCAAGTCCTAGCTGAGGATGGAGAGCTGAGTCACTTGTGTTTAGTTTGCATCGAGTTAATGGCACGGTGGGTTTTCATGCTGCAGGTGTGGCCCCTGTGACAGCAGCCTGTTCATCCTTCAGGGGGTTTGCGCCCACAGGGACAGTGCTGCTCCTGCCGGCACACCACAGTTTGTCCTCATGCCAAAAAGTCCAGGCAGAACTTCTTAGAGGAGCATTTTCCTTTTGCTCTCAAACCAAAGATTTAGATGTAATGGTGTAATAGAAACAAATCATTTCCCCTGTTGTCTGTTGGGACAGGAGGAAAATCCTATCACATCCAGATAGCAAGGCACTGATTTCACTTCCACTCTGGAAATGATTTGCAGGAGCAAGTAAATAAAATTCTCTGCTAGAACAGTGAAGTCCTGCCACTGTAAATCAGTGTGGTACCTGAAGGGTTTTGTAGCAGGTTTGCACCTAAGTTGATGCTCAAGAAGTTTATGAGGTCCAACATAGACCTAAGGTTTGCACAGCAGACTTTAGGCTGACAGCTAAGGGAGCGTAAATTAAATGGTCTTTCCAACCCAGAAGGCTGATGAGAATTGTTGGTATTTGTGCTCTCCTTCCTTGTTTAAAGGATAGCAACATATTTGACAAGATTTTGGCATTGCAGCTAAAAATCATGGCCAGATAAAGTCACCTAAGTGGTTGTTGTGCATTTCTACTTGTGGAGGTCAATATCAGTGTAACTGCTTCTGGAAATACAAAAAGCTCTTTCAAGACACTTCTTAAGAGAAAGGTCCTTTTCCTTTTCACTCTTAACTGCAAAGCCCCTCCAGGATGTAGAGCAAACAGGTTATCTAGACTGTCCTTTCACAATAACAGAAAACTTCCCCTTTAATCAGCCTGAATTGCACAATTCTCATCTGTATGAAGGGATTTTATTTAGTCTCTGCTGTAAAGAAGTGATTTCTATGCAAGAAGGTTGATAAAGGGCAGACCCAAATTAACAAGAGGGGTATTTGTAGGAGCTGCCATTACTCATCACACACTTTCAACAACCCACAGCACCCAGCCCAAAGCTAATATGGCTCTGTGTTAAACATTTCTGATGGATTACCCATCCTTGTGTGAAGATGGAATTAGGATGTAAAGCCAGTATTTTTGCATATACAAGCATTGTGCAAGAACATTGCATCTTCAAAATGGAAACCAAATATCACCAGGGTACAGGGTAAACGCTGCAATAACATGAATACACTTCTCCCATCAGGTTCACAGGCAGCTTAACCAATTCTGTGCTTGCAGATAATCTGTTCTGGCATCTTTTGGGGCCCCGAACCAGGAAAGTCACACTGAAATACTGTGGGACCATGAAAATTTCTCCAGTTCCAAACCAGTCTCCAGGTGACACAAGTGACTGCAGCAACCTCCAATAATGCAGTGGAGGCCAGATTTGCTGTGTTCTCTTTGTCATTGTAGGTTTGTAATTCAGACTCACAGAAAGGCTTGAGTTGGAAGGGGCCTTAAGGACCATCTAGATCCAACCCCCTGCCATGGGCAGGGACACCTTCCACTAGACCAGGTGGCTCAGAGCCCCTGCGAGGTTTGGCAAATACCCAAAGACACCTTTTCCTCTGTTTTGCAAGGTCAGATTTCCATGCTCACTTTCACAGATGGCTGCAGTCTGACACAGGGCATTGCTGATTGGTCACTCTTATCTCCACAGCCCAGCAGAGATCCTGTTTTGGATGGCTCTCACTGCTCCCAAGGCCCCAGGGACCAGCCACTGCCTCTCCTCCTTCTGCTTTCCCTTCCAGGATCAGAGATTTCCTACTGCTTCCTCCACGTCTGAGACAACTGGAGGAGATGAGGGGCTGAGGATGTGGCTTCTGACAGAGAGTTGATAACACTCAGCTGAGTATTTTTTTCTCCTGCCACTAAGCTGTCAGGCTGCTGCTGAAATTCCTCCTGCTTGGAAAGGGCTGGTGTGAGCAGCAGGAATTGTTGCTGGCTGGAACTTTTCCAAGAGCTGGACAAAAGAAGCATTTTGTGGAAGGCCACCAGCTGCCCTTGGTCAGCAGCACAAGGTGTGAGGTCCCCTTTGAGGGCCATCCCTGCACAAGGACAGCCTGGCCTTCTCCAGTGCCCAGAGCACCTTCCAGGCTTTTGGGCTGGCCTCGTCCCTCACCCTGGAGAAGCAGGTTGCTGTTGGAACTCTCATATCCACAGTTTCTGGCTGGATTGCCGTGTCTTACCACAGACAGCCCTGGAGACACCAGCACAGGCTCCATCTGCAATACAAGGGGACTTTGTTCCAGCTTTTCCCTTGGACCAGCATGCAGCAAGCCCACCTGGGCCTCATTCAGGTCTGTGTGGGCTGGTAGTCAGCTTCTGCTGGGAATTTAAAGATTTCACCCTACTCTCCCCAGCAAATAGGGGAGCAAACCCAGCCGCACCACCCCCCGAATTTCACTCTAAAAACCACAATTTTCATTTTCCTCTATTCAAGCCTTGAAGAAAACAAACTTTTCTTGAGTGAGCTGGAGGCACAGTGTCCTCCAAGATCATTCTTGAATAGGACAATATTGCAGGGGAAGACTGGCAAACCCAGAGTTTACTGGTGCTTAGGAAGCTTTGCAAAACCTTCCCACGTGCAGTGCTCTTGCACCCTCCTGAGCTCCTGGAGCCCTCACTCAGCTCAGGCACAGTTTGGACAGAAGGGGATGGTTCCGTCTGTCACACGTGGAGACTGGAGGAGGGAAGACTTTGCAAACACTGCCATGAGGGCAGGGCTGTTTTCTTTGATGGTGCCAAGGTAGTACATCATCTTTGATTAAATGTGAGGTGCTGAAGGGCAAAAATTCTCAGTGATAAGGAGAGAGTGTCTCCACTCACACAGCAAGGTAAGTGAAGGGGAAAGAGCAATCTGTATTTTATGGGAGGTGTTCAGTTTTTAACAAAACATTTTTGCAGAAGACGTGCCTAGGCAGGGGTGATTCAGAGCATTTTATCAGCCTCACAGAGTATCCCCACATCTGCTTTGCCACATTTTCTCTCTTTTTTTCATTGTGAATGATTTCTCCTGTCAGGGTTGCTCCTGCTTGGAGTTCTACTCTCAGTGGAGCCCCGGAGTTTTCTCAGCTGCCACTGCAGCGAGTTCTGAGCCAATGTGGGGCTCTGCTGCCAGCCCAAATCTGCCCTTCCCCTGCCCAGCCTGAGTGCAGGTGGGGCATGTGCTGGGCATGGCCGGAGATTGGCATGGCCAAAATCCTCCAGCATTTACACCTGCCCATGGCTTTGGGTAGCACAAATGTCAGAACACCCATCATAGCTAAGAAATGGCATTTCTTGCAGATTGCTACAGCCACGCTGCTGATCCACAAATACACGAGAATCAATTTCAGTTGCAAAATGTCATTTATTAAAAAGTGCTACACCCATGCTGACAATACAGAACTATACAAATCTCAATTTAGGTTAAAAACAGGAATTTATTAGATTATTACAACCTGTGTATGTAATAATATACAAATACCAACTTCAGTTGATTTCTTGCCAACCTCTACAAAAACTCACTATACACAAAGATCAATTAGGCGTTTAACAACTTAATTTATTACATATTACTACAAGGATTAAGCCCATCTAGGAATACAAAAATACGTCCATAGATATGTAAATAGAATTACATCCATAAACAGATAAATATACTTATACAAATAGACTTATATACCTATACAAATACCAATATTCCTATTTTAAAAGCCATATAACAAAAATCATATCAAAAGAGATACCTACACCACTGTACCCATAAGAAACAGAAATTAACACAGATATAACAATATCCATGTATACATAGATAAATTGATACACATATATGTAATTTCAAACATATATGTATATATACAAATAGCATACATTCATAACAAAAAAATATACATAAATACAAGAATATACACATGGAAATAAATCCATACAAATAGCAACCCACATACAGAAATACAGATGTAATAATCCCTGTCTATGTTCAAGTCCATGTATCTGTAAAGAACACTCAAAGCAGAGGGATCCCAGCTGCCCCATCTTCAAAGCCTCTCGCTCGGTCTCCTCCTCCCGTGCAGAGCAGCTCTCCTGGACAGGGACAGGGACAACAGATGGGACATCTGGCAAGCAAAGGGAACACTGAGTGAGTATGGGGATGTTTCCCTCGGCAGCAGCTGCACTTCCATTAGGGAAGAGGAAATGTCAGAGCCTCCCCAGGGGGTCAGAAGGAGAAAGCAGCCGGGCGGGCCGGGCTGTGGTGAGCGCAGCCGCGGCGGGACTGTCCCGCAGCCCCGGCAGCCCGGCAGAGCCGGCACAGCTCCCGGGCCCTGCGGCACAGCTGCCTTGCCCAAGGACAGCCCCTGTGCCAGCCGGGGCAGCTGCGCTGAGCAGCCCCAGCACGGGCAGGGCCCGCTCCTGCCCCGCCGGGCAGTGCCCACGGCCACAGCCCACGGCAGCCTCAGCCCCACCTGCCTCCCCGGGCCTGTGGCCTCAGCCAGGCTCTCTCCAGGCTGGCAGCAGCAGGGCCCCGTTCACTTCTCTCGCTGCTGGCCTTCAGCTCCTCCCTGCTGGCTCCTGTCAGTCTCCGCTGTCCTCAAGGTCTTCATGGCAGCTGTGGCAAAAGTGGAGGCTCTGGAATTGCTTCCAAGGCCTGGCAGAGCTGCAGTCCTGGAGCCCTCTGTGCTCCCTGCTGGCCCCCTCCATCCCCTCAGCCCCGCCATGCTCTCGGTGAAGCCCCAGCCCCCTTCAGTTTCTTCAGCCCCTCACAGTCCTCTCACCCGCCTCAGTCCCTTCTGAGCCATCCCGTCCCCTGAGACCCACCACCCTGCCAGCCTGTGCCACTTCCCTGTCACCTCAGTGCCACCATGGCCCTCGGCTGCCCCACAGCCCTCAGCCCCAGCAGCAGCTCAGGGTCACCGTCCCTTCAGCGCCACGGCCCCCTCAGCCCCCTCAGTCTCACCGTCCTTCAGCAGCTCCTCAGGGACAGTGCCTGGGGCCAGCGGCAGCTCCCACCGCTCCAGAGACAGCCGGGGCTGGAAGTGCTGCTCCACCCGGCCCAGCCGCCAGCTCGGACTCAGCACAGGGACAGGGGACACAGGGGGCACCGGGGGAAAAACAAGAGGTGAAAAAGGCAGCTGAGGGGGGAAAGAGGTACAAATGCAGCCTAGGCTTGCACAAACAGCAATCCTTCCATCAATGTCTCCAACTAAACATTCCTCTTACTATATAACTATACACATTCATAAATGTAACTTCATATATATATATATAAATATTTTACTCTACACATAGAAAAATCTAACCCTGAAAATCTACAAATGTAAATATATTATAAAATATAATTATATCATATCTATACCTATATACATATCCACAATTAACTGTACAGATCTATCAATATATGTCTATATAAATAGAACACTATAATCTATAAATGGAACTATAACCACTAATAAATAACCATAGAAATCTATAAACATATCTACAAGCAGAGGAGCTCTACCTGCCTGATGGTCACAGGCTCTCCCCTGTCTCTTCCAGCCCTCCTGGAGATGTTGGTCAGATGGCATCTGGGAAGCAAAGGGAACGCTCAGTCAATATTGGCCCTTCTGCACCTTTCCCTTGGGCAGCAATTGTCCTTCTACCAGGGGCTCTCAAAGATGGCCTGAGAGGCAGACTCTCACTTGGCAATTTGGAGCAATCTGTCCTTAAAAGAACAGGGACCATTCCAAGGGCTCAAAAGTGTGCTTCAAAGCATTGAATTATCTCGATAAAGTCCCGGCCCCCGCAGTGCAAAGGGCACCCAGGAGAGCTTGAAACACAGACAGTCCCAGCTGCCACAAGGAAGCCCAGCCTTGTTCTTTCTCTGAGCTGACAGAGACACCTCAGTCCTCACTGAAATGGCTGAAGCTGAAGGTGCTGGGAGCTGAGTCATGAACCAGCTCCATTACCTGCCATCTACAAACTGCCCTCTGCAGTGAGCAGCAGCTGCTCCAACTTGATCATCAGCTCTGGCAGGAAGGGCTGGGAGGGACAGAGCTCCCTACGAGGCCTGCAGGCTGCACCAGCTTGGCTAAGGGATGGATGCAAAGTGCTCCTTCTCACCTCTTAGGCCTCCCTAATCAGGGTCATTCAAGCTTTTCCTTCTGATACTGGAGTTACCGTGATTTTTCAATTGGTTGGCCTCTGATGTTGTGCTCCTTGTTTTTCTTGTGGGTCAGGACCAATACCAGCAGACTGGTACTACATTTAGTAAGTGATTTGGACTTCTACCCTGAATTTTTGCTCTTTCTTTTCCCCTGCTCCTTCAAGTGTCGCTCAGCCTGGCCTCCCCTGGCACCTTGCAGTAAATTTATCCACCAGCTTCAGCACAAAACTGGGACACCCAGTTTGGTGACACAACTCCCACAAGGTCAGGTTTATTCCCTGCTCTCTGCCCCAGCAGAGGACTCTGTGTCAGAGCCTCTGGAGAAGCGTGGAGGGCAGGGTTCAGAGAGGTTGTGCCAGTGCAGGATTTGAACTCAAGGCACCAGGAAGCACCAACCCTGCTCAGAGCAGCCATCTCACAGCTCTCTAAACCAGTGGGGGCTCTGTCCTTACCAGGCTCCTCGGGCTCCTGGGAACTGTTCCTGCAGCTCTCGGTGCCAGATGAAGCTTCCTCTGCTGCAGCTCTGTTCACAGGCTCCCCTCCTGAAGAATCAGGGGCAACACCAACATTGCCCTGAACAGAAAAACAGAAAGAAAGGAACCCAAAGATCACTCACTATTTTGCTGGAATCATATGAGGGATACAATAACTGTCCTTCTCCACTCCCAAAGGACATGGAGCACAGAGGAGGGAACACTGCCCACATGGTTCACACGACAAGCCTTTTAAACTCAGGATTCAGGGGGCCAAGGTGATGCCTGGAGGACACACATAGGGCAGTAGTAGAAGGCTCCAGGAAGCAGCAGCTGCAGCCCAGCCCTTGCTTTGCCTTGGCCTTCCCACCCAAAAGAGGCACAGCCCACATCTGCTGCAGCTGCAACAGAGGCACCTCTGGCATGCCCCTCCCTGCACAGGACACTTGGCCTTCAGTGCCACTTCTCCAAACACTCTTCTCCTCTTTCCCAGCAAGTAAAACCTCTTCTTCATTTCTTTTTCATCCCCTCTTTTAGAAATCCAAGAATTCAATACCAAGAATAATTCAATAACTAAATAATAATGAAGTAAGCTCAATTAAAGAAGCCTTTGCTTCTCAACCCTGTAACAACATTCAAAAGCTCTCAGTCCAGCCCTTTTATCCCCATCCAATGGAATTACCTGCACAGAGGGAAATCTTTCAGACAGGGACCTCCTGATCTCCCAAATCATTTTCTCTACGGCAAGGCCCAGATCTGCTGGTGGCCATTCCTCCTCCCCAGGTGCGTTCTGTGCTGAGCTGGAGGCCGCCCATGCTGCACAAGCTGCACTGCCGGGTGGAGCGCTGAGCCCTGAAGTGCCCAGGGTGGCTGCAAAAACCCAAACACATTGGTCAGGCTCCACAACGTGGCTGTGGGACACAGAGCTCTAGTGCTGCTGTGGATCAAACATCATGGGAAGCACACAGCAAAACCAGGCAGAGAATCTTTTGGCTCCCTAGGTGCCCCTTCCTAGTAGGCTTGACAACTTCTGGCCGAGAATGGCAGAGCCTTGCGGCAAAATACTTCAAACGGTCACTTTTCAGGACCTTTTGGAAAAACAAGGCTACAACTCTTTTCCTACCTCGTGCGTCGTCAGCTGGGGGCTGCTGCTCGCTGTGGAGCTGCTGAAAGCTGCAGGGCTGGATGGCGAGCACCTCCCGCTCGGCCGGAGGCAGCTGCTCCCCGCAGAGCTCCTGCGAGCGGCTGCGGGGCCCCTCCCGCCCGAGCGGCAGCGGCCGCTCCCCGTGGAGCCCGAGCAAGTGGCAGGGCGGGATGCCGAGCACCGCCCGCTCGGCGGGCGGCGGCCGCTCCCCGTAGAGCTCCTGGAAGCGGCTCGGCCCCTCCCGCCGGGCCGGCAGCGGCTGCTCCCTGTGCAGCAGGTGGAAGCCGCAGGGCGGCCGCCGGGCGAGCAGCGGCCGCTCCACGGGGTGCTGCTGGAGGCGGCCGGGCCGGGGGCTGCGCAGCTCCCGCCCGTCCGGCAGCGCCCGCTCCCTGTGCAGCAGGAGGAAGCCGCTGGGCGGGCGCCCGGCCGGCAGCGGCGGCCGCTCCCTGGGCAGCGGCGTGAAGCGACCGCGCCCGTGCCGCCCGTCCGGCAGCGGCCGCGCCCCGGGGAGCTGCTGGGAGCAGCGGGGCGGGCGCCTGCGGCCATCCCGGCCCGCCGCCGGCCGCTGCCTGTTGGCCGCGCTCCGGCGCTTGATGCGGAGCAGGAGGTCGGGGCGGTAGCGGCGAAAGCAGGGGTTGCTGTAGTGGAGCCAGGCCCCGGCATCGCCCGGCGCGGCCGAGCCGAGCCAGCCCGGCACCTTGCGGAAGCCGTAGCGGTAGAGCTGCCGCACGAAGCTGCGGAACTGCGTGGCCCTGAAGGTGAGCGGCACCGGGGCCGGCCCATGGCCACGGCCCCTGTGGGCGCGGCCCGAGCTGAGCAGCTCCCGCTCCAAGAGGGAGCGGTCGATGAGCAGCCCCTGGGCGCGGCTGTCCCAGCGCACGGAGAGGACGCGGGGGCTGTTCACCAGGCGCCAGAGCTTGGCGGGGAAGGTGCGGGCGCTGAGCCCGGCGGGCAGCGGCAGCTCCGCCATGGCGTCCATCGCCGACTGTGGCCACAACGCCCGCAGGCAACGGCCGCGGCTGCGCCGGCGGCGCGCGGCCTGAGAGGGGCGCTGCGCTCGGGCCCGCGGGGACGCGCGCGGCAGAGCCGGGGCTGCGGGCACAGCGCGGGCGGGGCGGCTCCGGGGCTGGCCGGGCTCGGCTCGGCTCGGCTCGGCTCGGCTCGGCACGGCACAGCGCAGCAGGTTATCCCTACGCTGCATGCCGTGTCTGGGTCACCATCGGGGACAGAGAGGAAGGACATTGCTCTGTTTTGGCTGGGGAAAGGATGAAAAGGCATGATTAGAAAACATTCATTTGGTCTCCTTTTCAGCAGACTAGCTGGTTTTCTCTCACCGTGTCTGCCTGTCTTTGACAGAGTTGGCACATTTCTCCTGAATTGGAGTCAGCTAAAGCAGCAGTAACGGGCAGCAATTTTGTCAGCATTGATATTAAAGCTAAAATGCTGCCCCATGGATGGATGTTGCTTTCTTCAAGGGATTTTTGGCCTGGATTTGTAGCAAAGTCACACTGGTGTCTTCCCAAGCAGCGTTGCCTTTTTATTTCCACAGAAATCACCTCTTCTTTTTCTTCCCCCGATCTGAGGAGAGTTCCCATGCAAATGCCTCCTGCAGCCAGCTCTTGTCACTTTAGACTGACAAAGGAGATCTTGCAGAGGAGAGAGACTCCCTCGAGCTGCTGTGGGGAGCTGAAGGGGGAAGCACAAGTGGTGTTTATCCAAGGCTTGCAGATTCATTCCTGTAAAGAAAGAAAGTATACAGGTGCCATATAGAGAAACAAGGTATACGGGAGAGAGGGGAGGGGGTGAAAGGAGAGGGGTAATAGAGAAAGGAGCCCTCCGCAGGCAGAGATCAATCTTCATGGAGGTAATGATCGATGCTCAGTTTATTGCAAATCTCAGAGTACATTTATATGGTAATACAGCGTTCAGCACCGGGAGAATACATATAAGTGGTTACAAAGTGTTATGTATAGGACAAAGAGCTAACATATATTTGGTCACCTACATTGATTGGCAAAAGTGTCAGCAGAACATTCTGCCCCATATCTTCTCTTCACATCCTTGGAACATCTTGTTTCACATCTCTTTTCCTGGGGTACGTCTTGGCAAACTTCTTTATTTTGTTTCCCCAAGGGCAGCATGTTTCTGCTCTAAGGCACTTACGCAGGGTTGTGCAGCTTGCTTCTCTCCAGTGTCTGCTCAAAATGCTCTCTACATTCCTGAGCTTCCTGACAAACCACAGAGACTTTGGGATTGTCGTATTGGCCAACACATTTGAGTCTGGGAACTTTTTGAATTACTTCAATTACTCTTTTTTTTTTTTTTTTTTTGCTTTCCTCCAGAAATAATGTCCTATCTAATGCTTCCAGAGAATCTTTTCCTACTTTTTGGAGAATTCCTTTTGCTCCCCTCCCAGATCAGGCCAATTCCCAGGGCTCCTTCCCAAAGTGAGGTGCAGCCCATGTCCTCCACTCTCCAGCTGGAACAGAAGGAAGCACAGAGTTTGCTATTGTGGGAGAGTGGGAGAGGAGCTTCTCTTTCCTGCCTGCTTTCCCTTTGTGACAGGTTGCTGTGTGCTCATTTGGTAAAGGCAGGTTTAAACTCCGAAGCAGTTGTGTTTCAAACTGCTCCCTTCTCCAGCTCTTCTGTGGGTATCCTTGGACAAAAGGCCTCTTGGTGGGAGCTCCCTGTGGCAGGTTAAGGAAGGAGATTGATATTTCATGGTTGTGACTGCTGAAAGCAGCTGGTTTATGGAGGTGTCCAGGGATGGGAGTGGCTCCTTTTCTCACCTGCCTGCAGAAAAGGAAGTTGCAAGGTGGGAATTTCATTTGTGGAGATGGCCACCAGGGGTATTTGCCAAGAGATGGGCTGGCAGAGAGGCAGGTCTCGTGCTGAACTGGCTGTGTGTTTGTTTTGATGGTGGAGAGGGTCAGAGATGCAGAGACAGACACCAGCTGAAGGAACAGTGTAATTTACTGTAATGCAAAAGTGCAAAAAAGAGTCAGGAAAGGATAAGCTAAGCAATGCACCTCAGCATTATTACAAAAGGGTGCCTCTGGTGATTCAGGAAGATGCATCACCAGGTACCCCAATGGTTTCCCCTTCATGCAGAGCTGCACATCAGCTGGGGGAAGCTGTCCCAGCCCAGCCCTGCAGAGCCACGGCCGGGAACCGGGAAATCCTGCGGTGCCTCCACCTTTGGGGGCCACGAGGCTCCCAAGTGCGCTGTGAGAGTAGCCCGGCTCCGACAGTGCTGGACGAGCAATGTGCCAGAGCTTCTGCTGGGGGCACAGCTGGTGTCATTCTCCTCTTGGTTTTCTCCCCGAGCCTGCCCAGGGCTCAAGGAGGAGCCAAGGCCAGATGTGGCCTTGTCCATTTTCCTCATGCAGAAAGGTGAAGACGTGTTTCACCAGTGAATGGATGCAACATTCCTTTTGATAATAACACTTGGTTAAGGAGCAGGTACATAGAACATTGGGTTGGGAAGGTGATCTAGAGGGCAGCTTTGGTTCAGGTCCTGTTGTTGAGGCTTCAGTCAGGGTCTGTTGTTCAGGCCTTAGTCCTTCAGTATTTTGTGGTGCAAATCACACCTGTGCAGAGCTGCAAACAAACAAGTCTGTCCTTAGCACATTTGAGACAGGAACAGCATTAGCCCTGCAAGGCCAGGCTGGTGCCAAGAGCAGAAGGCCAGCACCCTGCTTTGCCCACAGGCAGCCCTGCAGAGCAAGCAGCCCCTCCTGCCCAGGGGCTGAGGTGCCCGAAGCTGCCTCCCCGCTCTTTCCCACTATGTCTGGCTAGGAAAAACTGTGCCAGCACAGAAAACATCTCCCATCGTGTTCTAGAAGTTGCACGGATGTCTGCCAAGTGTTTGGCAGGAAGAAAAGAAAAGTTGTCCAAAACAGCTTCCAATCGAATGTTCATGTGATTGGAAAAGTCAGGAGAGTGCAAAGGTACTGTTTTCTATCAGTTGGCAAGGTGCGCACACAATCCCAGTGTTGTACAGCTTGCTTCTTCACCTTCCCGAAGCTGCCGCTCTCGCCGGCTCCCGGAGCCGAAAAAGCGGCTTCTTCGCGCAAAGACGATTGTGTCGCTCACAGTGCTCTCCTTAGCGCGGCTTCTGCCGAAAGACGCCCGGCAGCGGCTCTTACCTCCGGAGAGCATCCTACCTTCGTCTTTAGCTCCTCTTCTCATCTACACCTCGGCAAAAAGCTTTTCCACTATGTCTGGCTAGGAAAAACTGTGCCAGCACAGAAAACATCTCCCATCGTGTTCTAGAAGTTGCAGAGAAGTCTGCCAAGTGTTTGGCAGGAAGAAAAGAAAAGTTGTCCAAAACAGCTTCCAATCGAATGTTCATGTGATTGGAAAAGTCAGGAGAGTGCAAAGGTACTGTTTTCTATCAGTTGGCAAGGTGCGCACACAATCCCAGTGTTGTACAGCTTGCTTCTTCACCTTCCCGAAGCTGCCGCTCTCGCCGGCTCCCGGAGCCGAAAAAGCGGCTTCTTCGCGCAAAGACGATTGTGCCGCTCACAGTGCTCTCCTTAGCGCGGCTTCTGCCGAAAGACGCCCGGCAGCGGCTCTTACCTCCGGAGAGCATCCTACCTTCGTCTTTCGCGTCTTTTGTAGTCTACATCTTAGCAAAACGCTTTCCCACTATGTCTGGCTAGGAAAAACTGTGCCAGCACAGAAAACATCTCCCATCGTGTTCTAGAAGTTGCACGGATGTCTGCCAAGTGTTTGGCAGGAAGAAAAGAAGAGTTGTCCAAAACAGCTTCCAATCGAATGTTCATGTGATTGGAAAAGTCAGGAGAGTGCAAAGGTACTGTTTTCTATCAGTTGGCAAGGTGCGCACACAATCCCAGTGTTGTACAGCTTGCTTCTTCACCTTCCCGAAGCTGCCGCTCTCGCCGGCTGCCGAGGCCGAAGAAGCGGCTTCTTCGCGCAAAGACGATTGTGCCGCTCACAGTGCTCTCCTTAACGCGGCTTCTGCCGAAAGACGCCCGGCAGCGGCTCTTACCTCCGGAGAGCATCCTACCTTCGTCTTTAGCTCCTCTTCTCATCTACACCTCGGCAAAAAGCTTTTCCACTATGTCTGGCTAGGAAAAACTGTGCCAGCACAGAAAACATCTCCCATCGTGTTCTAGAAGTTGCAGAGAAGTCTGCCAAGTGTTTGGCAGGAAGAAAAGAAAAGTTGTCCAAAACAGCTTCCAATCGAATGTTCATGTGATTGGAAAAGTCAGGAGAGTGCAAAGGTACTGTTTTCTATCAGTTGGCAAGGTGCGCACACAATCCCAGTGTTGTACAGCTTGCTTCTTCACCTTCCCGAAGCTGCCGCTCTCGCCGGCTGCCGGAGCCGAAGAAGCGGCTTCTTCGCGCAAAGAGGATTGTGCCGCTCACAGTGCTCTCCTTAGCGCGGCTTCTGCCGAAAGACGCCCGGCAGCGGCTCTTACCTCCGGAGAGCATCCTACCTTCGTCTTTCGCGTCTTTTGTAGTCTACATCTTAGCAAAACGCTTTCCCACTATGTCTGGCTAGGAAAAACTGTGCCAGCACAGAAAACATCTCCCATCGTGTTCTAGAAGTTGCACGGATGTCTGCCAAGTGTTTGGCAGGAAGAAAAGAAGAGTTGTCCAAAACAGCTTCCAATCGAATGTTCCTGTGATTGGAAAAGTCAGGAGAGTGCAAAGGTACTGTTTTCTATCAGTTGGCAAGGTGCGCACACAATCCCAGTGTTGTACAGCTTGCTTCTTCACCTTCCCGAAGCTGCCGCTCTCGCCGGCTGCCGGAGCCCAAGAAGCGGCTTCTTCGCGCAAAGACGATTGTGCCGCTCACAGTGCTCTCCTTAGCGCGGCTTCTGCCGAAAGACGCCCGGCAGCGGCTCTTACCTCCGGAGAGCATCCTACCTTCGTCTTTAGCTCCTCTTATCTACATCTTAGCAAAACGCTTTTCCACTATGTCTGGCTAGGAAAAACTGTGCCAGCACAGAAAACATCTCCCATCGTGTTCTAGATGTTGCACGGATGTCTGCCAAGTGTTTGGCAGGAAGAAAAGTTGTCCAAAACAGCTTCCAATCGAATGTTCCTGTGATTGGAAAAGTCAGGAGAGTGCAAAGGTACTGTTTTCTATCAGTTGGCAAGGTGCGCACAAAATCCCAGTGTTGTACAGCATACTTCTTCACCTTCCCGAAGCTGCCGCTCTCGCCGGCTGCCGGAGCCGAAGAACCGGCTTCTTCGCGCAAAGACGATTGTGCCGCTCACAGTGGTCTCCTTAGCGCGGCTTCTGCCGAAAGACGCCCGGCAGCGGCTCTTTCCTCCGGAGAGCATCCTATCTTCGTCTTTCGCGTCTTTTGTAATCTATATCTTAGCAAAACGCTTTCCCACTATGTCTGGCTAGGAAAAACTGTGCCAGCACAGAAAACATCTCCCATCGTGTTCTAGAAGTTGCACGGATGTCTGCCAAGTGTTTGGCAGGAAGAAAAGAAGAGTTGTCCAAAACAGCTTCCAATCGAATGTTCATGTGATTGGAAAAGTCAGGAGAGTGCAAAGGTACTGTTTTCTATCAGTTGGCAAGGTGCGCACACAATCCCAGTGTTGTACAGCTTGCTTCTTCACCTTCCCGAAGCTGCCGCTCTCGCCGGCTGCCGGAGCCGAAGAACCGGCTTCTTCGCGCAAAGACGATTGTGCCGCTCACAGTGCTCTCCTTAGCGCGGCTTCTGCCGAAAGACGCCCGGCAGCGGCTCTTACCTCCGGAGAGCATCCTACCTTCGTCTTTAGCTCCTCTTCTCATCTACACCTCGGCAAAAAGCTTTTCCACTATGTCTGGCTAGGAAAAACTGTGCCAGCACAGAAAACATCTCCCATCGTGTTCTAGAAGTTGCACGGATGTCTGCCAAGTGTTTGGCAGGAAGAAAAGAAAAGTTGTCCAAAACAGCTTCCAATCGAATGTTCATGTGATTGGAAAAGTCAGGAGAGTGCAAAGGTACTGTTTTCTATCAGTTGGCAAGGTGCGCACACAATCCCAGTGTTGTACAGCTTGCTTCTTCACCTTCCCGAAGCTGCCGCTCTCGCCGGCTCCCGGAGCCGAAAAAGCGGCTTCTTCGCGCAAAGACGATTGTGTCACTCACAGTGCTCTCCTTAGCGCGGCTTCTGCCGAAAGACGCCCGGCAGCGGCTCTTACCTCCGGAGAGCATCCTACCTTTGTCTTTAGCTCCTCTTCTCATCTACACCTCGGCAAAAAGCTTTTCCACTATGTCTGGCTAGGAAAAACTGTGCCAGCACAGAAAACATCTCCCATCGTGTTCTAGAAGTTGCAGAGAAGTCTGCCAAGTGTTTGGCAGGAAGAAAAGAAAAGTTGTCCAAAACAGCTTCCAATCGAATGTTCATGTGATTGGAAAAGTCAGGAGAGTGCAAAGGTACTGTTTTCTATCAGTTGGCAAGGTGCGCACACAATCCCAGTGTTGTACAGCTTGCTTCTTCACCTTCCCGAAGCTGCCGCTCTCGCCGGCTCCCGGAGCCGAAAAAGCGGCTTCTTCGCGCAAAGACGATTGTGCCGCTCACAGTGCTCTCCTTAGCGCGGCTTCTGCCGAAAGACGCCCGGCAGCGGCTCTTTCCTCCGGAGAGCATCCTACCTTCGTCTTTCGCGTCTTTTGTCGTCTACATCTTAGCAAAACGCTTTCCCACTATGTCTGGCTAGGAAAAACTGTGCCAGCACAGAAAACATCTCCCATCGTGTTCTAGAAGTTGCACGGATGTCTGCCAAGTGTTTGGCAGGAAGAAAAGAAGAGTTGTCCAAAACAGCTTCCAATCGAATGTTCATGTGATTGGAAAAGTCAGGAGAGTGCAAAGGTACTGTTTTCTATCAGTTGGCAAGGTGCGCACACAATCCCAGTGTTGTACAGCTTGCTTCTTCACCTTCCCGAAGCTGCCGCTCTCGCCGGCTGCCGGAGCCCAAGAAGTGGCTTCTTCGCGCAAAGACGATTGTGCCGCTCACAGTGCTCTCCTTAGCGCGGCTTCTGCCGAAAGACGCCCGGCAGCGGCTCTTACCTCCGGAGAGCATCCTACCTTCGTCTTTAGCTCCTCTTCTCATCTACACTTCGGCAAAAAGCTTTTCCACTATGTCTGGCTAGGAAAAACTGTGCCAGCACAGAAAACATCTCCCATCGTGTTCTAGAAGTTGCACGGATGTCTGCCAAGTGTTTGGCAGGAAGAAAAGAAAAGTTGTCCAAAACAGCTTCCAATCGAATGTTCATGTGATTGGAAAAGTCAGGAGAGTGCAAAGGTACTGTTTTCTATCAGTTGGCAAGGTGCGCACACAATCCCAGTGTTGTACAGCATACTTCTTCACCTTCCCGAAGCTGCCGCTCTCGCCGGCTGCCGGAGCCGAAGAACCGGCTTCTTCGCGCAAAGACGATTGTGCCGCTCACAGTGGTCTCCTTAGCGCGGCTTCTGCCGAAAGATGCCCGGCAGCGGCTCTTACCTCCGGAGAGCATCCTACCTTCGTCTTTAGCTCCTCTTCTCATCTACACCTCGGCAAAAAGCTTTTCCACTATGTCTGGCTAGGAAAAACTGTGCCAGCACAGAAAACATCTCCCCTCGTGTTTTAGAAGTTGCACGGATGTCTGCCAAGTGTTTGGCAGGAAGAAAAGTTGTCCAAAACAGCTTCCAATCGAATGTTCATGTGATTGGAAAAGTCAGGAGAGTGCAAAGGTACTGTTTTCTATCAGTTGGCAAGGTGCGCACACAATCCCAGTGTTGTACAGCTTGCTTCTTCACCTTCCCGAAGCTGCCGCTCTCGCCGGCTGCCGGAGCCCAAGAAGCGGCTTCTTCGCGCAAAGACGATTGTGCCGCTCACAGTGCTCTCCTTAGCGCGGCTTCTGCCGAAAGACGCCCGGCAGCGGCTCTTACCTCCGGAGAGCATCCTACCTTCGTCTTTCGCGTCTTTTGTAGTCTACATCTTAGCAAAACGCTTTCCCACTATGTCTGGCTAGGAAAAACTGTGCCAGCACAGAAAACATCTCCCATCGTGTTCTAGAAGTTTCAGAGATGTCTGCCAAGTGTTTGGCAGGAAGAAAAGAAGAGTTGTCCAAAACAGCTTCCAATCGAATGTTCATGTGATTGGAAAAGTCAGGAGAGTGCAAAGGTACTGTTTTCTATCAGTTGGCAAGGTGCGCACACAATCCCAGTGTTGTACAGCTTGCTTCTTCACCTTCCCGAAGCTGCCGCTCTCGCCGGCTGCCGGAGCCCAAGAAGCGGCTTCTTCGCGCAAAGACGATTGTGCCGCTCACAGTGCTCTCCTTAACGCGGCTTCTGCCGAAAGACGCCCGGCAGCGGCTCTTACCTCCGGAGAGCATCCTACCTTCGTCTTTAGCTCCTCTTCTCATCTACACCTCGGCAAAAAGCTTTTCCACTATGTCTGGCTAGGAAAAACTGTGCCAGCACAGAAAACATCTCCCCTCGTGTTCTAGAAGTTGCACGGATGTCTGCCAAGTGTTTGGCAGGAAGAAAAGAAAAGTTGTCCAAAACAGCTTCCAATCGAATGTTCATGTGATTGGAAAAGTCAGGAGAGTGCAAAGGTACTGTTTTCTATCAGTTGGCAAGGTGCGCACACAATCCCAGTGTTGTACAGCATACTTCTTCACCTTCCCGAAGCTGCCGCTCTCGCCGGCTGCCGGAGCCGAAGAACCGGCTTCTTCGCGCAAAGAGGATTGTGCCGCTCACAGTGCTCTCCTTAGCGCGGCTTCTGCCGAAAGACGCCCGGCAGCGGCTCTTACCTCCGGAGAGCATCCTACCTTCGTCTTTAGCTCCTCTTCTCATCTACACCTCGGCAAAAAGCTTTTCCACTATGTCTGGCTAGGAAAAACTGTGCCAGCACAGAAAACATCTCCCATCGTGTTCTAGATGTTGCACGGATGTCTGCCAAGTGTTTGGCAGGAAGAAAAGTTGTCCAAAACAGCTTCCAATCGAATGTTCATGTGATTGGAAAAGTCAGGAGAGTGCAAAGGTACTGTTTTCTATCAGTTGGCAAGGTGCGCACACAATCCCAGTGTTGTACAGCATACTTCTTCACCTTCCCGAAGCTGCCGCTCTCGCCGGCTGCCGGAGCCGAAGAACCGGCTTCTTCGCGCAAAGACGATTGTGCCGCTCACAGTGCTCTCCTTAGCGCGGCTTCTGCCGAAAGACGCCCGGCAGCGGCTCTTTCCTCCGGAGAGCATCCTATCTTCGTCTTTCGCGTCTTTTGTAGTCTACATCTTAGCAAAACGCTTTCCCACTATGTCTGGCTAGGAAAAACTGTGCCAGCACAGAAAACATCTCCCATCGTGTTCTAGATGTTGCACGGATGTCTGCCAAGTGTTTGGCAGGAAGAAAAGAAGAGTTGTCCAAAACAGCTTCCAATCGAATGTTCCTGTGATTGGAAAAGTCAGGAGAGTGCAAAGGTACTGTTTTCTATCAGTTGGCAAGGTGCGCACACAATCCCAGTGTTGTACAGCTTGCTTCTTCACCTTCCCGAAGCTGCCACTCTCGCCGGCTCCCGGAGCCGAAAAAGCGGCTTCTTCGCGCAAAGACGATTGTGCCGCTCACAGTGCTCTCCTTAGCGCGGCTTCTGCCGAAAGACGCCCGGCAGCGGCTCTTACCTCCGGAGAGCATCCTACCTTCGTCTTTCGCGTCTTTTGTAGTCTACATCTTAGCAAAACGCTTTCCCACTATGTCTGGCTAGGAAAAACTGTGCCAGCACAGAAAACATCTCCCATCGTGTTCTAGAAGTTGCACGGATGTCTGCCAAGTGTTTGGCAGGAAGAAAAGAAGAGTTGTCCAAAACAGCTTCCAATCGAATGTTCCTGTGATTGGAAAAGTCAGGAGAGTGCAAAGGTACTGTTTTCTATCAGTTGGCAAGGTGCGCACACAATCCCAGTGTTGTACAGCTTGCTTCTTCACCTTCCCGAAGCTGCCGCTCTCGCCGGCTGCCGGAGCCCAAGAAGCGGCTTCTTCGCGCAAAGACGATTGTGCCGCTCACAGTGCTCTCCTTAGCGCGGCTTCTGCTGAAAGACGCCCGGCAGCGGCTCTTACCTCCGGAGAGCATCCTACCTTCGTCTTTCGCGTCTTTTGTAGTCTACATCTTAGCAAAACGCTTTCCCACTATGTCTGGCTAGGAAAAACTGTGCCAGCACAGAAAACATCTCCCATCGTGTTCTAGATGTTGCACGGATGTCTGCCAAGTGTTTGGCAGGAAGAAAAGAAGAGTTGTCCAAAACAGCTTCCAATCGAATGTTCATGTGATTGGAAAAGTCAGGAGAGTGCAAAGGTACTGTTTTCTATCAGTTGGCAAGGTGCGCACACAATCCCAGTGTTGTACAGCATACTTCTTCACCTTCCCGAAGCTGCCGCTCTCGCCGGCTGCCGGAGCCGAAGAACCGGCTTCTTCGCGCAAAGACGATTGTGCCGCTCACAGTGCTCTCCTTAGCGCGGCTTCTGCCGAAAGATGCCCGGCAGCGGCTCTTACCTCCGGAGAGCATCCTACCTTCGTCTTTAGCTCCTCTTCTCATCTACACCTCGGCAAAAAGCTTTTCCACTATGTCTGGCTAGGAAAAACTGTGCCAGCACAGAAAACATCTCCCATCGTGTTCTAGAAGTTGCAGAGATGTCTGCCAAGTGTTTGGCAGGAAGAAAAGAAGAGTTGTCCAAAACAGCTTCCAATCGAATGTTCCTGTGATTGGAAAAGTCAGGAGAGTGCAAAGGTACTGTTTTCTATCAGTTGGCAAGGTGCGCACACAATCCCAGTGTTGTACAGCTTGCTTCTTCACCTTCCCGAAGCTGCCGCTCTCGCCGGCTGCCGGAGCCCAAGAAGCGGCTTCTTCGCGCAAAGACGATTGTGCCGCTCACAGTGCTCTCCTTAACGCGGCTTCTGCCGAAAGACGCCCGGCAGCGGCTCTTACCTCCGGAGAGCATCCTACCTTCGTCTTTAGCTCCTCTTCTCATCTACACCTCGGCAAAAAGCTTTTCCACTATGTCTGGCTAGGAAAAACTGTGCCAGCACAGAAAACATCTCCCCTCGTGTTCTAGAAGTTGCACGGATGTCTGCCAAGTGTTTGGCAGGAAGAAAAGTTGTCCAAAACAGCTTCCAATCGAATGTTCATGTGATTGGAAAAGTCAGGAGAGTGCAAAGGTACTGTTTTCTATCAGTTGGCAAGGTGCGCACACAATCCCAGTGTTGTACAGCTTGCTTCTTCACCTTCCCGAAGCTGCCGCTCTCGCCGGCTGCCGGAGCCCAAGAAGCGGCTTCTTCGCGCAAAGACGATTGTGCCGCTCACAGTGCTCTCCTTAGCGCGGCTTCTGCCGAAAGACGCCCGGCAGCGGCTCTTACCTCCGGAGAGCATCCTACCTTCGTCTTTCGCGTCTTTTGTAGTCTACATCTTAGCAAAACGCTTTCCCACTATGTCTGGCTAGGAAAAACTGTGCCAGCACAGAAAACATCTCCCATCGTGTTCTAGAAGTTTCAGAGATGTCTGCCAAGTGTTTGGCAGGAAGAAAAGAAGAGTTGTCCAAAACAGCTTCCAATCGAATGTTCATGTGATTGGAAAAGTCAGGAGAGTGCAAAGGTACTGTTTTCTATCAGTTGGCAAGGTGCGCACACAATCCCAGTGTTGTACAGCTTGCTTCTTCACCTTCCCGAAGCTGCCGCTCTCGCCGGCTGCCGGAGCCCAAGAAGCGGCTTCTTCGCGCAAAGACGATTGTGCCGCTCACAGTGCTCTCCTTAACGCGGCTTCTGCCGAAAGACGCCCGGCAGCGGCTCTTACCTCCGGAGAGCATCCTACCTTCGTCTTTAGCTCCTCTTCTCATCTACACCTCGGCAAAAAGCTTTTCCACTATGTCTGGCTAGGAAAAACTGTGCCAGCACAGAAAACATCTCCCCTCGTGTTCTAGAAGTTGCACGGATGTCTGCCAAGTGTTTGGCAGGAAGAAAAGAAAAGTTGTCCAAAACAGCTTCCAATCGAATGTTCATGTGATTGGAAAAGTCAGGAGAGTGCAAAGGTACTGTTTTCTATCAGTTGGCAAGGTGCGCACACAATCCCAGTGTTGTACAGCATACTTCTTCACCTTCCCGAAGCTGCCGCTCTCGCCGGCTGCCGGAGCCGAAGAACCGGCTTCTTCGCGCAAAGAGGATTGTGCCGCTCACAGTGCTCTCCTTAGCGCGGCTTCTGCCGAAAGACGCCCGGCAGCGGCTCTTACCTCCGGAGAGCATCCTACCTTCGTCTTTAGCTCCTCTTCTCATCTACACCTCGGCAAAAAGCTTTTCCACTATGTCTGGCTAGGAAAAACTGTGCCAGCACAGAAAACATCTCCCATCGTGTTCTAGATGTTGCACGGATGTCTGCCAAGTGTTTGGCAGGAAGAAAAGTTGTCCAAAACAGCTTCCAATCGAATGTTCATGTGATTGGAAAAGTCAGGAGAGTGCAAAGGTACTGTTTTCTATCAGTTGGCAAGGTGCGCACACAATCCCAGTGTTGTACAGCATACTTCTTCACCTTCCCGAAGCTGCCGCTCTCGCCGGCTGCCGGAGCCGAAGAACCGGCTTCTTCGCGCAAAGACGATTGTGCCGCTCACAGTGCTCTCCTTAGCGCGGCTTCTGCCGAAAGACGCCCGGCAGCGGCTCTTTCCTCCGGAGAGCATCCTATCTTCGTCTTTCGCGTCTTTTGTAGTCTACATCTTAGCAAAACGCTTTCCCACTATGTCTGGCTAGGAAAAACTGTGCCAGCACAGAAAACATCTCCCATCGTGTTCTAGATGTTGCACGGATGTCTGCCAAGTGTTTGGCAGGAAGAAAAGAAGAGTTGTCCAAAACAGCTTCCAATCGAATGTTCCTGTGATTGGAAAAGTCAGGAGAGTGCAAAGGTACTGTTTTCTATCAGTTGGCAAGGTGCGCACACAATCCCAGTGTTGTACAGCTTGCTTCTTCACCTTCCCGAAGCTGCCACTCTCGCCGGCTCCCGGAGCCGAAAAAGCGGCTTCTTCGCGCAAAGACGATTGTGCCGCTCACAGTGCTCTCCTTAGCGCGGCTTCTGCCGAAAGACGCCCGGCAGCGGCTCTTACCTCCGGAGAGCATCCTACCTTCGTCTTTCGCGTCTTTTGTAGTCTACATCTTAGCAAAACGCTTTCCCACTATGTCTGGCTAGGAAAAACTGTGCCAGCACAGAAAACATCTCCCATCGTGTTCTAGAAGTTGCACGGATGTCTGCCAAGTGTTTGGCAGGAAGAAAAGAAGAGTTGTCCAAAACAGCTTCCAATCGAATGTTCCTGTGATTGGAAAAGTCAGGAGAGTGCAAAGGTACTGTTTTCTATCAGTTGGCAAGGTGCGCACACAATCCCAGTGTTGTACAGCTTGCTTCTTCACCTTCCCGAAGCTGCCGCTCTCGCCGGCTGCCGGAGCCCAAGAAGCGGCTTCTTCGCGCAAAGACGATTGTGCCGCTCACAGTGCTCTCCTTAGCGCGGCTTCTGCTGAAAGACGCCCGGCAGCGGCTCTTACCTCCGGAGAGCATCCTACCTTCGTCTTTCGCGTCTTTTGTAGTCTACATCTTAGCAAAACGCTTTCCCACTATGTCTGGCTAGGAAAAACTGTGCCAGCACAGAAAACATCTCCCATCGTGTTCTAGATGTTGCACGGATGTCTGCCAAGTGTTTGGCAGGAAGAAAAGAAGAGTTGTCCAAAACAGCTTCCAATCGAATGTTCATGTGATTGGAAAAGTCAGGAGAGTGCAAAGGTACTGTTTTCTATCAGTTGGCAAGGTGCGCACACAATCCCAGTGTTGTACAGCATACTTCTTCACCTTCCCGAAGCTGCCGCTCTCGCCGGCTGCCGGAGCCGAAGAACCGGCTTCTTCGCGCAAAGACGATTGTGCCGCTCACAGTGCTCTCCTTAGCGCGGCTTCTGCCGAAAGATGCCCGGCAGCGGCTCTTACCTCCGGAGAGCATCCTACCTTCGTCTTTAGCTCCTCTTCTCATCTACACCTCGGCAAAAAGCTTTTCCACTATGTCTGGCTAGGAAAAACTGTGCCAGCACAGAAAACATCTCCCATCGTGTTCTAGAAGTTGCAGAGATGTCTGCCAAGTGTTTGGCAGGAAGAAAAGAAGAGTTGTCCAAAACAGCTTCCAATCGAATGTTCCTGTGATTGGAAAAGTCAGGAGAGTGCAAAGGTACTGTTTTCTATCAGTTGGCAAGGTGCGCACACAATCCCAGTGTTGTACAGCTTGCTTCTTCACCTTCCCGAAGCTGCCGCTCTCGCCGGCTGCCGGAGCCCAAGAAGCGGCTTCTTCGCGCAAAGACGATTGTGCCGCTCACAGTGCTCTCCTTAACGCGGCTTCTGCCGAAAGACGCCCGGCAGCGGCTCTTACCTCCGGAGAGCATCCTACCTTCGTCTTTAGCTCCTCTTCTCATCTACACCTCGGCAAAAAGCTTTTCCACTATGTCTGGCTAGGAAAAACTGTGCCAGCACAGAAAACATCTCCCATCGTGTTCTAGATGTTGCACGGATGTCTGCCAAGTGTTTGGCAGGAAGAAAAGAAAAGTTGTCCAAAACAGCTTCCAATCGAATGTTCATGTGATTGGAAAAGTCAGGAGAGTGCAAAGGTACTGTTTTCTATCAGTTGGCAAGGTGCGCACACAATCCCAGTGTTGTACAGCATACTTCTTCACCTTCCCGAAGCTGCCGCTCTCGCCGACTGCCGGAGCCGAAGAACCGGCTTCTTCGCGCAAAGAGGATTGTGCCGCTCACAGTGCTCTCCTTAGCGCGGCTTCTGCCGAAAGACGCCCGGCAGCGGCTCTTACCTCCGGAGAGCATCCTACCTTCGTCTTTAGCTCCTCTTCTCATCTACACCTCGGCAAAAAGCTTTTCCACTATGTCTGGCTAGGAAAAACTGTGCCAGCACAGAAAACATCTCCCATCGTGTTCTAGATGTTGCACGGATGTCTGCCAAGTGTTTGGCAGGAAGAAAAGTTGTCCAAAACAGCTTCCAATCGAATGTTCCTGTGATTGGAAAAGTCAGGAGAGTGCAAAGGTACTGTTTTCTATCAGTTGGCCAGGTGCGCACACAATCCCAGTGTTGTACAGCATACTTCTTCACCTTCCCGAAGCTGCCGCTCTCGCCGGCTGCCGGAGCCGAAGAACCGGCTTCTTCGCGCAAAGACGATTGTGCCGCTCACAGTGCTCTCCTTAGCGCGGCTTCTGCCGAAAGACGCCCGGCAGCGGCTCTTTCCTCCGGAGAGCATCCTATCTTCGTCTTTCGCGTCTTTTGTAGTCTACATCTTAGCAAAACGCTTTCCCACTATGTCTGGCTAGGAAAAACTGTGCCAGCACAGAAAACATCTCCCATCGTGTTCTAGATGTTGCACGGATGTCTGCCAAGTGTTTGGCAGGAAGAAAAGAAGAGTTGTCCAAAACAGCTTCCAATCGAATGTTCCTGTGATTGGAAAAGTCAGGAGAGTGCAAAGGTACTGTTTTCTATCAGTTGGCAAGGTGCGCACACAATCCCAGTGTTGTACAGCTTGCTTCTTCACCTTCCCGAAGCTGCCGCTCTCGCCGGCTGCCGGAGCCCAAGAAGCGGCTTCTTCGCGCAAAGACGATTGTGCCGCTCACAGTGCTCTCCTTAGCGCGGCTTCTGCCGAAAGACGCCCGGCAGCGGCTCTTACCTCCGGAGAGCATCCTACCTTCGTCTTTCGCGTCTTTTGTAGTCTACATCTTAGCAAAACGCTTTCCCACTATGTCTGGCTAGGAAAAACTGTGCCAGCACAGAAAACATCTCCCATCGTGTTCTAGATGTTGCACGGATGTCTGCCAAGTGTTTGGCAGGAAGAAAAGAAGAGTTGTCCAAAACAGCTTCCAATCGAATGTTCCTGTGATTGGAAAAGTCAGGAGAGTGCAAAGGTACTGTTTTCTATCAGTTGGCAAGGTGCGCACACAATCCCAGTGTTGTACAGCTTGCTTCTTCACCTTCCCGAAGCTGCCGCTCTCGCCGGCTGCCGGAGCCGAAGAACCGGCTTCTTCGCGCAAAGACGATTGTGCCGCTCACAGTGCTCTCCTTAGCGCGGCTTCTGCCGAAAGACGCCCGGCAGCGGCTCTTACCTCCGGAGAGCATCCTACCTTCGTCTTTAGCTCCTCTTCTCATCTACACCTCGGCAAAAAGCTTTTCCACTATGTCTGGCTAGGAAAAACTGTGCCAGCACAGAAAACATCTCCCATCGTGTTCTAGAAGTTGCACGGATGTCTGCCAAGTGTTTGGCAGGAAGAAAAGTTGTCCAAAACAGCTTCCAATCGAATGTTCCTGTGATTGGAAAAGTCAGGAGAGTGCAAAGGTACTGTTTTCTATCAGTTGGCAAGGTGCGCACACAATCCCAGTGTTGTACAGCTTGCTTCTTCACCTTCCCGAAGCTGATGCTCTCGCCGGCTCCCGGAGCCGAAAAAGCGGCTTCTTCGCGCAAAGACGATTGTGTCGCTCACAGTGCTCTCCTTAGCGCGGCTTCTGCCGAAAGACGCCCGGCAGCGGCTCTTACCTCCGGAGAGCATCCTACCTTCGTCTTTAGCTCCTCTTCTCATCTACACCTCGGCAAAAAGCTTTTCCACTATGTCTGGCTAGGAAAAACTGTGCCAGCACAGAAAACATCTCCCATCGTGTTCTAGAAGTTGCACGGATGTCTGCCAATTGTTTGGCAGGAAGAAAAGAAAAGTTGTCCAAAACAGCTTCCAATCGAATGTTCATGTGATTGGAAAAGTCAGGAGAGTGCAAAGGTACTGTTTTCTATCAGTTGGCAAGGTGCGCACACAATCCCAGTGTTGTACAGCTTGCTTCTTCACCTTCCCGAAGCTGCCGCTCTCGCCGGCTGCCGGAGCCCAAGAAGCGGCTTCTTCGCGCAAAGACGATTGTGCCGCTCACAGTGCTCTCCTTAGCGCGGCTTCTGCCGAAAGACGCCCGGCAGCGGCTCTTACCTCCGGAGAGCATCCTATCTTCGTCTTTCGCGTCTTTTGTAGTCTACATCTTAGCAAAACGCTTTCCCACTATGTCTGGCTAGGAAAAACTGTGCCAGCACAGAAAACATCTCCCATCGTGTTCTAGAAGTTGCACGGATGTCTGCCAAGTGTTTGGCAGGAAGAAAAGAAGAGTTGTCCAAAACAGCTTCCAATCGAATGTTCATGTGATTGGAAAAGTCAGGAGAGTGCAAAGGTACTGTTTTCTATCAGTTGGCAAGGTGCGCACCCAATCCCAGTGTTGTACAGCTTGCTTCTTCACCTTCCCGAAGCTGCCGCTCTCGCCGGCTGCCGGAGCCCAAGAAGCGGCTTCTTCGCGCAAAGACGATTGTGCCGCTCACAGTGCTCTCCTTAACGCGGCTTCTGCCGAAAGACGCCCGGCAGCGGCTCTTTCCTCCGGAGAGCATCCTACCTTCGTCTTTCGCGTCTTTTGTCGTCTACATCTTAGCAAAACGCTTTCCCACTATGTCTGGCTAGGAAAAACTGTGCCAGCACAGAAAACATCTCCCATCGTGTTCTAGATGTTGCACGGATGTCTGCCAAGTGTTTGGCAGGAAGAAAAGAAAAGTTGTCCAAAACAGCTTCCAATCGAATGTTCATGTGATTGGAAAAGTCAGGAGAGTGCAAAGGTACTGTTTTCTATCAGTTGGCAAGGTGCGCACACAATCCCAGTGTTGTACAGCATACTTCTTCACCTTCCCGAAGCTGCCGCTCTCGCCGGCTGCCGGAGCCGAAGAACCGGCTTCTTCGCGCAAAGACGATTGTGCCGCTCACAGTGCTCTCCTTAGCGCGGCTTCTGCCGAAAGACGCCCGGCAGCGGCTCTTACCTCCGGAGAGCATCCTACCTTCGTCTTTAGCTCCTCTTCTCATCTACACCTCGGCAAAAAGCTTTTCCACTATGTCTGGCTAGGAAAAACTGTGCCAGCACAGAAAACATCTCCCATCGTGTTCTAGATGTTGCACGGATGTCTGCCAAGTGTTTGGCAGGAAGAAAAGTTGTCCAAAACAGCTTCCAATCGAATGTTCATGTGATTGGAAAAGTCAGGAGAGTGCAAAGGTACTGTTTTCTATCAGTTGGCAAGGTGCGCACACAATCCCAGTGTTGTACAGCATACTTCTTCACCTTCCCGAAGCTGCCGCTCTCGCCGGCTGCCGGAGCCGAAGAACCGGCTTCTTCGCGCAAAGACGATTGTGCCGCTCACAGTGCTCTCCTTAGCGCGGCTTCTGCCGAAAGACGCCCGGCAGCGGCTCTTACCTCCGGAGAGCATCCTATCTTCGTCTTTCGCGTCTTTTGTAGTCTACATCTTAGCAAAACGCTTTCCCACTATGTCTGGCTAGGAAAAACTGTGCCAGCACAGAAAACATCTCCCATCGTGTTCTAGATGTTGCACGGATGTCTGCCAAGTGTTTGGCAGGAAGAAAAGAAGAGTTGTCCAAAACAGCTTCCAATCGAATGTTCCTGTGATTGGAAAAGTCAGGAGAGTGCAAAGGTACTGTTTTCTATCAGTTGGCAAGGTGCGCACACAATCCCAGTGTTGTACAGCTTGCTTCTTCACCTTCCCGAAGCTGCCGCTCTCGCCGGCTGCCGGAGCCGAAGAACCGGCTTCTTCGCGCAAAGACGATTGTGCCGCTCACAGTGCTCTCCTTAGCGCGGCTTCTGCCGAAAGACGCCCGGCAGCGGCTCTTACCTCCGGAGAGCATCCTACCTTCGTCTTTCGCGTCTTTTGTAGTCTGCATCTTAGCAAAACGCTTTCCCACTATGTCTGGCTAGGAAAAACTGTGCCAGCACAGAAAACATCTCCCATCGTGTTCTAGAAGTTGCAGAGATGTCTGCCAAGTGTTTGGCAGGAAGAAAAGAAAAGTTGTCCAAAACAGCTTCCAATCGAATGTTCATGTGATTGGAAAAGTCAGGAGAGTGCAAAGGTACTGTTTTCTATCAGTTGGCAAGGTGCGCACACAATCCCAGTGTTGTACAGCTTGCTTCTTCACCTTCCCGAAGCTGCCGCTCTCGCCGGCTGCCGGAGCCGAAGAACCGGCTTCTTCGCGCAAAGACGATTGTGCCGCTCACAGTGCTCTCCTTAACGCGGCTTCTGCCGAAAGACGCCCGGCAGCGGCTCTTACCTCCGGAGAGCATCCTACCTTCGTCTTTAGCTCCTCTTCTCATCTACACCTCGGCAAAAAGCTTTTCCACTATGTCTGGCTAGGAAAAACTGTGCCAGCACAGAAAACATCTCCCATCGTGTTCTAGAAGTTGCACGGATGTCTGCCAAGTGTTTGGCAGGAAGAAAAGAAAAGTTGTCCAAAACAGCTTCCAATCGAATGTTCATGTGATTGGAAAAGTCAGGAGAGTGCAAAGGTACTGTTTTCTATCAGTTGGCAAGGTGCGCACACAATCCCAGTGTTGTACAGCATACTTCTTCACCTTCCCGAAGCTGCCGCTCTCGCCGGCTGCCGGAGCCGAAGAAGCGGCTTCTTCGCGCAAAGACGATTGTGCCGCTCACAGTGCTCTCCTTAGCGCGGCTTCTGCCGAAAGACGCCCGGCAGCGGCTCTTACCTCCGGAGAGCATCCTACCTTCGTCTTTAGCTCCTCTTCTCATCTACACCTCGGCAAAAAGCTTTTCCACTATGTCTGGCTAGGAAAAACTGTGCCAGCACAGAAAACATCTCCCATCGTGTTCTAGATGTTGCACGGATGTCTGCCAAGTGTTTGGCAGGAAGAAAAGTTGTCCAAAACAGCTTCCAATCGAATGTTCATGTGATTGGAAAAGTCAGGAGAGTGCAAAGGTACTGTTTTCTATCAGTTGGCAAGGTGCGCACACAATCCCAGTGTTGTACAGCTTGCTTCTTCACCTTCCCGAAGCTGCCGCTCTCGCCGGCTGCCGGAGCCGAAGAACCGGCTTCTTCGCGCAAAGACGATTGTGCCGCTCACAGTGCTCTCCTTAGCGCGGCTTCTGCCGAAAGACGCCCGGCAGCGGCTCTTACCTCCGGAGAGCATCCTACCTTCGTCTTTCGCGTCTTTTGTAGTCTACATCTTAGCAAAACGCTTTCCCACTATGTCTGGCTAGGAAAAACTGTGCCAGCACAGAAAACATCTCCCATCGTGTTCTAGAAGTTGCACGGATGTCTGCCAAGTGTTTGGCAGGAAGAAAAGAAGAGTTGTCCAAAACAGCTTCCAATCGAATGTTCCTGTGATTGGAAAAGTCAGGAGAGTGCAAAGGTACTGTTTTCTATCAGTTGGCAAGGTGCGCACACAATCCCAGTGTTGTACAGCATACTTCTTCACCTTCCCGAAGCTGCCGCTCTCGCCGGCTGCCGGAGCCGAAGAAGCGGCTTCTTCGCGCAAAGACGATTGTGCCGCTCACAGTGCTCTCCTTAGCGCGGCTTCTGCCGAAAGACGCCCGGCAGCGGCTCTTACCTCCGGAGAGCATCCTACCTTCGTCTTTAGCTCCTCTTCTCATCTACACCTCGGCAAAAAGCTTTTCCACTATGTCTGGCTAGGAAAAACTGTGCCAGCACAGAAAACATCTCCCATCGTGTTCTAGAAGTTGCACGGATGTCTGCCAAGTGTTTGGCAGGAAGAAAAGTTGTCCAAAACAGCTTCCAATCGAATGTTCATGTGATTGGAAAAGTCAGGAGAGTGCAAAGGTACTGTTTTCTATCAGTTGGCAAGGTGCGCACACAATCCCAGTGTTGTACAGCTTGCTTCTTCACCTTCCCGAAGCTGCCGCTCTCGCCGGCTGCCGGAGCCGAAGAACCGGCTTCTTCGCGCAAAGACGATTGTGCCGCTCACAGTGCTCTCCTTAGCGCGGCTTCTGCCGAAAGACGCCCGGCAGCAGCTCTTACCTCCGGAGAGCATCCTACCTTCGTCTTTCGCGTCTTTTGTAGTCTACATCTTAGCAAAACGCTTTTCCACTATGTCTGGCTAGGAAAAACTGTGCCAGCACAGAAAACATCTCCCATCGTGTTCTAGAAGTTGCACGGATGTCTGCCAAGTGTTTGGCAGGAAGAAAAGAAGAGTTGTCCAAAACAGCTTCCAATCGAATGTTCCTGTGATTGGAAAAGTCAGGAGAGTGCAAAGGTACTGTTTTCTATCAGTTGGCAAGGTGCGCACACAATCCCAGTGTTGTACAGCTTGCTTCTTCACCTTCCCGAAGCTGCCGCTCTCGCCGGCTGCCGGAGCCGAAGAACCGGCTTCTTCGCGCAAAGACGATTGTGCCGCTCACAGTGCTCTCCTTAACGCGGCTTCTGCCGAAAGACGCCCGGCAGCGGCTCTTACCTCCGGAGAGCATCCTACCTTCGTCTTTAGCTCCTCTTCTCATCTACACCTCGGCAAAAAGCTTTTCCACTATGTCTGGCTAGGAAAAACTGTGCCAGCACAGAAAACATCTCCCATCGTGTTCTAGATGTTGCACGGATGTCTGCCAAGTGTTTGGCAGGAAGAAAAGAAAAGTTGTCCAAAACAGCTTCCAATCGAATGTTCATGTGATTGGAAAAGTCAGGAGAGTGCAAAGGTACTGTTTTCTATCAGTTGGCAAGGTGCGCACACAATCCCAGTGTTGTACAGCATACTTCTTCACCTTCCCGAAGCTGCCGCTCTCGCCGGCTGCCGGAGCCGAAGAACCGGCTTCTTCGCGCAAAGACGATTGTGCCGCTCACAGTGCTCTCCTTAGCGCGGCTTCTGCCGAAAGACGCCCGGCAGCGGCTCTTACCTCCGGAGAGCATCCTACCTTCGTCTTTAGCTCCTCTTCTCATCTACACCTCGGCAAAAAGCTTTTCCACTATGTCTGGCTAGGAAAAACTGTGCCAGCACAGAAAACATCTCCCATCGTGTTCTAGATGTTGCACGGATGTCTGCCAAGTGTTTGGCAGGAAGAAAAGTTGTCCAAAACAGCTTCCAATCGAATGTTCATGTGATTGGAAAAGTCAGGAGAGTGCAAAGGTACTGTTTTCTATCAGTTGGCCAGGTGCGCACACAATCCCAGTGTTGTACAGCATACTTCTTCACCTTCCCGAAGCTGCCGCTCTCGCCGGCTGCCGGAGCCGAAGAACCGGCTTCTTCGCGCAAAGAGGATTGTGCCGCTCACAGTGCTCTCCTTAGCGCGGCTTCTGCCGAAAGACGCCCGGCAGCGGCTCTTACCTCCGGAGAGCATCCTACCTTCGTCTTTAGCTCCTCTTCTCATCTACACCTCGGCAAAAAGCTTTTCCACTATGTCTGGCTAGGAAAAACTGTGCCAGCACAGAAAACATCTCCCATCGTGTTCTAGATGTTGCACGGATGTCTGCCAAGTGTTTGGCAGGAAGAAAAGTTGTCCAAAACAGCTTCCAATCGAATGTTCATGTGATTGGAAAAGTCAGGAGAGTGCAAAGGTACTGTTTTCTATCAGTTGGCAAGGTGCGCACCCAATCCCAGTGTTGTACAGCATACTTCTTCACCTTCCCGAAGCTGCCGCTCTCGCCGGCTGCCGGAGCCGAAGAACCGGCTTCTTCGCGCAAAGACGATTGTGCCGCTCACAGTGCTCTCCTTAGCGCGGCTTCTGCCGAAAGACGCCCGGCAGCGGCTCTTACCTCCGGAGAGCATCCTATCTTCGTCTTTCGCGTCTTTTGTAGTCTACATCTTAGCAAAACGCTTTCCCACTATGTCTGGCTAGGAAAAACTGTGCCAGCACAGAAAACATCTCCCATCGTGTTCTAGATGTTGCACGGATGTCTGCCAAGTGTTTGGCAGGAAGAAAAGAAGAGTTGTCCAAAACAGCTTCCAATCGAATGTTCCTGTGATTGGAAAAGTCAGGAGAGTGCAAAGGTACTGTTTTCTATCAGTTGGCAAGGTGCGCACACAATCCCAGTGTTGTACAGCTTGCTTCTTCACCTTCCCGAAGCTGCCGCTCTCGCCGGCTGCCGGAGCCGAAGAACCGGCTTCTTCGCGCAAAGACGATTGTGCCGCTCACAGTGCTCTCCTTAGCGCGGCTTCTGCCGAAAGACGCCCGGCAGCGGCTCTTACCTCCGGAGAGCATCCTACCTTCGTCTTTCGCGTCTTTTGTAGTCTGCATCTTAGCAAAACGCTTTCCCACTATGTCTGGCTAGGAAAAACTGTGCCAGCACAGAAAACATCTCCCATCGTGTTCTAGAAGTTGCAGAGATGTCTGCCAAGTGTTTGGCAGGAAGAAAAGAAAAGTTGTCCAAAACAGCTTCCAATCGAATGTTCATGTGATTGGAAAAGTCAGGAGAGTGCAAAGGTACTGTTTTCTATCAGTTGGCAAGGTGCGCACACAATCCCAGTGTTGTACAGCTTGCTTCTTCACCTTCCCGAAGCTGCCGCTCTCGCCGGCTGCCGGAGCCGAAGAACCGGCTTCTTCGCGCAAAGACGATTGTGCCGCTCACAGTGCTCTCCTTAACGCGGCTTCTGCCGAAAGACGCCCGGCAGCGGCTCTTACCTCCGGAGAGCATCCTACCTTCGTCTTTAGCTCCTCTTCTCATCTACACCTCGGCAAAAAGCTTTTCCACTATGTCTGGCTAGGAAAAACTGTGCCAGCACAGAAAACATCTCCCATCGTGTTCTAGAAGTTGCACGGATGTCTGCCAAGTGTTTGGCAGGAAGAAAAGAAAAGTTGTCCAAAACAGCTTCCAATCGAATGTTCATGTGATTGGAAAAGTCAGGAGAGTGCAAAGGTACTGTTTTCTATCAGTTGGCAAGGTGCGCACACAATCCCAGTGTTGTACAGCATACTTCTTCACCTTCCCGAAGCTGCCGCTCTCGCCGGCTGCCGGAGCCGAAGAAGCGGCTTCTTCGCGCAAAGACGATTGTGCCGCTCACAGTGCTCTCCTTAGCGCGGCTTCTGCCGAAAGACGCCCGGCAGCGGCTCTTACCTCCGGAGAGCATCCTACCTTCGTCTTTAGCTCCTCTTCTCATCTACACCTCGGCAAAAAGCTTTTCCACTATGTCTGGCTAGGAAAAACTGTGCCAGCACAGAAAACATCTCCCATCGTGTTCTAGATGTTGCACGGATGTCTGCCAAGTGTTTGGCAGGAAGAAAAGTTGTCCAAAACAGCTTCCAATCGAATGTTCATGTGATTGGAAAAGTCAGGAGAGTGCAAAGGTACTGTTTTCTATCAGTTGGCAAGGTGCGCACACAATCCCAGTGTTGTACAGCTTGCTTCTTCACCTTCCCGAAGCTGCCGCTCTCGCCGGCTGCCGGAGCCGAAGAACCGGCTTCTTCGCGCAAAGACGATTGTGCCGCTCACAGTGCTCTCCTTAGCGCGGCTTCTGCCGAAAGACGCCCGGCAGCGGCTCTTACCTCCGGAGAGCATCCTACCTTCGTCTTTCGCGTCTTTTGTAGTCTACATCTTAGCAAAACGCTTTCCCACTATGTCTGGCTAGGAAAAACTGTGCCAGCACAGAAAACATCTCCCATCGTGTTCTAGAAGTTGCACGGATGTCTGCCAAGTGTTTGGCAGGAAGAAAAGAAGAGTTGTCCAAAACAGCTTCCAATCGAATGTTCCTGTGATTGGAAAAGTCAGGAGAGTGCAAAGGTACTGTTTTCTATCAGTTGGCAAGGTGCGCACACAATCCCAGTGTTGTACAGCATACTTCTTCACCTTCCCGAAGCTGCCGCTCTCGCCGGCTGCCGGAGCCGAAGAAGCGGCTTCTTCGCGCAAAGACGATTGTGCCGCTCACAGTGCTCTCCTTAGCGCGGCTTCTGCCGAAAGACGCCCGGCAGCGGCTCTTACCTCCGGAGAGCATCCTACCTTCGTCTTTAGCTCCTCTTCTCATCTACACCTCGGCAAAAAGCTTTTCCACTATGTCTGGCTAGGAAAAACTGTGCCAGCACAGAAAACATCTCCCATCGTGTTCTAGATGTTGCACGGATGTCTGCCAAGTGTTTGGCAGGAAGAAAAGTTGTCCAAAACAGCTTCCAATCGAATGTTCATGTGATTGGAAAAGTCAGGAGAGTGCAAAGGTACTGTTTTCTATCAGTTGGCAAGGTGCGCACACAATCCCAGTGTTGTACAGCTTGCTTCTTCACCTTCCCGAAGCTGCCGCTCTCGCCGGCTGCCGGAGCCGAAGAACCGGCTTCTTCGCGCAAAGACGATTGTGCCGCTCACAGTGCTCTCCTTAGCGCGGCTTCTGCCGAAAGACGCCCGGCAGCAGCTCTTACCTCCGGAGAGCATCCTACCTTCGTCTTTCGCGTCTTTTGTAGTCTACATCTTAGCAAAACGCTTTTCCACTATGTCTGGCTAGGAAAAACTGTGCCAGCACAGAAAACATCTCCCATCGTGTTCTAGAAGTTGCACGGATGTCTGCCAAGTGTTTGGCAGGAAGAAAAGAAGAGTTGTCCAAAACAGCTTCCAATCGAATGTTCCTGTGATTGGAAAAGTCAGGAGAGTGCAAAGGTACTGTTTTCTATCAGTTGGCAAGGTGCGCACACAATCCCAGTGTTGTACAGCTTGCTTCTTCACCTTCCCGAAGCTGCCGCTCTCGCCGGCTGCCGGAGCCGAAGAACCGGCTTCTTCGCGCAAAGACGATTGTGCCGCTCACAGTGCTCTCCTTAACGCGGCTTCTGCCGAAAGACGCCCGGCAGCGGCTCTTACCTCCGGAGAGCATCCTACCTTCGTCTTTAGCTCCTCTTCTCATCTACACCTCGGCAAAAAGCTTTTCCACTATGTCTGGCTAGGAAAAACTGTGCCAGCACAGAAAACATCTCCCCTCGTGTTCTAGAAGTTGCACGGATGTCTGCCAAGTGTTTGGCAGGAAGAAAAGAAAAGTTGTCCAAAACAGCTTCCAATCGAATGTTCATGTGATTGGAAAAGTCAGGAGAGTGCAAAGGTACTGTTTTCTATCAGTTGGCAAGGTGCGCACACAATCCCAGTGTTGTACAGCATACTTCTTCACCTTCCCGAAGCTGCCGCTCTCGCCGGCTGCCGGAGCCGAAGAACCGGCTTCTTCGCGCAAAGACGATTGTGCCGCTCACAGTGCTCTCCTTAGCGCGGCTTCTGCCGAAAGACGCCCGGCAGCGGCTCTTACCTCCGGAGAGCATCCTACCTTCGTCTTTAGCTCCTCTTCTCATCTACACCTCGGCAAAAAGCTTTTCCACTATGTCTGGCTAGGAAAAACTGTGCCAGCACAGAAAACATCTCCCATCGTGTTCTAGATGTTGCACGGATGTCTGCCAAGTGTTTGGCAGGAAGAAAAGTTGTCCAAAACAGCTTCCAATCGAATGTTCATGTGATTGGAAAAGTCAGGAGAGTGCAAAGGTACTGTTTTCTATCAGTTGGCCAGGTGCGCACACAATCCCAGTGTTGTACAGCATACTTCTTCACCTTCCCGAAGCTGCCGCTCTCGCCGGCTGCCGGAGCCGAAGAACCGGCTTCTTCGCGCAAAGAGGATTGTGCCGCTCACAGTGCTCTCCTTAGCGCGGCTTCTGCCGAAAGACGCCCGGCAGCGGCTCTTACCTCCGGAGAGCATCCTACCTTCGTCTTTAGCTCCTCTTCTCATCTACACCTCGGCAAAAAGCTTTTCCACTATGTCTGGCTAGGAAAAACTGTGCCAGCACAGAAAACATCTCCCATCGTGTTCTAGATGTTGCACGGATGTCTGCCAAGTGTTTGGCAGGAAGAAAAGTTGTCCAAAACAGCTTCCAATCGAATGTTCATGTGATTGGAAAAGTCAGGAGAGTGCAAAGGTACTGTTTTCTATCAGTTGGCAAGGTGCGCACACAATCCCAGTGTTGTACAGCATACTTCTTCACCTTCCCGAAGCTGCCGCTCTCGCCGGCTGCCGGAGCCGAAGAACCGGCTTCTTCGCGCAAAGACGATTGTGCCGCTCACAGTGCTCTCCTTAGCGCGGCTTCTGCCGAAAGACGCCCGGCAGCGGCTCTTTCCTCCGGAGAGCATCCTATCTTCGTCTTTCGCGTCTTTTGTAGTCTACATCTTAGCAAAACGCTTTCCCACTATGTCTGGCTAGGAAAAACTGTGCCAGCACAGAAAACATCTCCCATCGTGTTCTAGATGTTGCACGGATGTCTGCCAAGTGTTTGGCAGGAAGAAAAGAAGAGTTGTCCAAAACAGCTTCCAATCGAATGTTCCTGTGATTGGAAAAGTCAGGAGAGTGCAAAGGTACTGTTTTCTATCAGTTGGCAAGGTGCGCACACAATCCCAGTGTTGTACAGCTTGCTTCTTCACCTTCCCGAAGCTGCCGCTCTCGCCGGCTGCCGGAGCCGAAGAACCGGCTTCTTCGCGCAAAGACGATTGTGCCGCTCACAGTGCTCTCCTTAGCGCGGCTTCTGCCGAAAGACGCCCGGCAGCGGCTCTTACCTCCGGAGAGCATCCTACCTTCGTCTTTCGCGTCTTTTGTAGTCTACATCTTAGCAAAACGCTTTCCCACTATGTCTGGCTAGGAAAAACTGTGCCAGCACAGAAAACATCTCCCATCGTGTTCTAGAAGTTGCAGAGATGTCTGCCAAGTGTTTGGCAGGAAGAAAAGAAAAGTTGTCCAAAACAGCTTCCAATCGAATGTTCATGTGATTGGAAAAGTCAGGAGAGTGCAAAGGTACTGTTTTCTATCAGTTGGCAAGGTGCGCACACAATCCCAGTGTTGTACAGCTTGCTTCTTCACCTTCCCGAAGCTGCCGCTCTCGCCGGCTGCCGGAGCCGAAGAAGCGGCTTCTTCGCGCAAAGACGATTGTGCCGCTCACAGTGCTCTCCTTAGCGCGGCTTCTGCCGAAAGACGCCCGGCAGCGGCTCTTACCTCCGGAGAGCATCCTACCTTCGTCTTTAGCTCCTCTTCTCATCTACACCTCGGCAAAAAGCTTTTCCACTATGTCTGGCTAGGAAAAACTGTGCCAGCACAGAAAACATCTCCCATCGTGTTCTAGATGTTGCACGGATGTCTGCCAAGTGTTTGGCAGGAAGAAAAGTTGTCCAAAACAGCTTCCAATCGAATGTTCATGTGATTGGAAAAGTCAGGAGAGTGCAAAGGTACTGTTTTCTATCAGTTGGCAAGGTGCGCACACAATCCCAGTGTTGTACAGCTTGCTTCTTCACCTTCCCGAAGCTGCCGCTCTCGCCGGCTGCCGGAGCCGAAGAACCGGCTTCTTCGCGCAAAGACGATTGTGCCGCTCACAGTGCTCTCCTTAGCGCGGCTTCTGCCGAAAGACGCCCGGCAGCGGCTCTTACCTCCGGAGAGCATCCTACCTTCGTCTTTCGCGTCTTTTGTAGTCTACATCTTAGCAAAACGCTTTCCCACTATGTCTGGCTAGGAAAAACTGTGCCAGCACAGAAAACATCTCCCATCGTGTTCTAGAAGTTGCACGGATGTCTGCCAAGTGTTTGGCAGGAAGAAAAGAAAAGTTGTCCAAAACAGCTTCCAATCGAATGTTCCTGTGATTGGAAAAGTCAGGAGAGTGCAAAGGTACTGTTTTCTATCAGTTGGCAAGGTGCGCACACAATCCCAGTGTTGTACAGCATACTTCTTCACCTTCCCGAAGCTGCCGCTCTCGCCGGCTGCCGGAGCCGAAGAAGCGGCTTCTTCGCGCAAAGACGATTGTGCCGCTCACAGTGCTCTCCTTAGCGCGGCTTCTGCCGAAAGACGCCCGGCAGCGGCTCTTACCTCCGGAGAGCATCCTACCTTCGTCTTTAGCTCCTCTTCTCATCTACACCTCGGCAAAAAGCTTTTCCACTATGTCTGGCTAGGAAAAACTGTGCCAGCACAGAAAACATCTCCCATCGTGTTCTAGATGTTGCACGGATGTCTGCCAAGTGTTTGGCAGGAAGAAAAGTTGTCCAAAACAGCTTCCAATCGAATGTTCATGTGATTGGAAAAGTCAGGAGAGTGCAAAGGTACTGTTTTCTATCAGTTGGCAAGGTGCGCACACAATCCCAGTGTTGTACAGCTTGCTTCTTCACCTTCCCGAAGCTGCCGCTCTCGCCGGCTGCCGGAGCCGAAGAACCGGCTTCTTCGCGCAAAGACGATTGTGCCGCTCACAGTGCTCTCCTTAGCGCGGCTTCTGCCGAAAGACGCCCGGCAGCAGCTCTTACCTCCGGAGAGCATCCTACCTTCGTCTTTCGCGTCTTTTGTAGTCTACATCTTAGCAAAACGCTTTCCCACTATGTCTGGCTAGGAAAAACTGTGCCAGCACAGAAAACATCTCCCATCGTGTTCTAGAAGTTGCAGAGATGTCTGCCAAGTGTTTGGCAGGAAGAAAAGAAGAGTTGTCCAAAACAGCTTCCAATCGAATGTTCCTGTGATTGGAAAAGTCAGGAGAGTGCAAAGGTACTGTTTTCTATCAGTTGGCAAGGTGCGCACACAATCCCAGTGTTGTACAGCTTGCTTCTTCACCTTCCCGAAGCTGCCGCTCTCGCCGGCTGCCGGAGCCGAAGAACCGGCTTCTTCGCGCAAAGACGATTGTGCCGCTCACAGTGCTCTCCTTAACGCGGCTTCTGCCGAAAGACGCCCGGCAGCGGCTCTTACCTCCGGAGAGCATCCTACCTTCGTCTTTAGCTCCTCTTCTCATCTACACCTCGGCAAAAAGCTTTTCCACTATGTCTGGCTAGGAAAAACTGTGCCAGCACAGAAAACATCTCCCATCGTGTTCTAGATGTTGCACGGATGTCTGCCAAGTGTTTGGCAGGAAGAAAAGAAAATTTGTCCAAAACAGCTTCCAATCGAATGTTCATGTGATTGGAAAAGTCAGGAGAGTGCAAAGGTACTGTTTTCTATCAGTTGGCAAGGTGCGCACACAATCCCAGTGTTGTACAGCTTGCTTCTTCACCTTCCCGAAGCTGCCGCTCTCGCCGGCTGCCGGAGCCGAAGAACCGGCTTCTTCGCGCAAAGACGATTGTGCCGCTCACAGTGCTCTCCTTAGCGCGGCTTCTGCCGAAAGACGCCCGGCAGCGGCTCTTACCTCCGGAGAGCATCCTACCTTCGTCTTTAGCTCCTCTTCTCATCTACACCTCGGCAACAAGCTTTTCCACTATGTCTGGCTAGGAAAAACTGTGCCAGCACAGAAAACATCTCCCATCGTGTTCTAGATGTTGCACGGATGTCTGCCAAGTGTTTGGCAGGAAGAAAAGTTGTCCAAAACAGCTTCCAATCGAATGTTCATGTGATTGGAAAAGTCAGGAGAGTGCAAAGGTACTGTTTTCTATCAGTTGGCCAGGTGCGCACACAATCCCAGTGTTGTACAGCATACTTCTTCACCTTCCCGAAGCTGCCGCTCTCGCCGGCTGCCGGAGCCGAAGAACCGGCTTCTTCGCGCAAAGAGGATTGTGCCGCTCACAGTGCTCTCCTTAGCGCGGCTTCTGCCGAAAGACGCCCGGCAGCGGCTCTTACCTCCGGAGAGCATCCTACCTTCGTCTTTAGCTCCTCTTCTCATCTACACCTCGGCAAAAAGCTTTCCCACTATGTCTGGCTAGGAAAAACTGTGCCAGCACAGAAAACATCTCCCATCGTGTTCTAGAAGTTGCACGGATGTCTGCCAAGTGTTTGGCAGGAAGAAAAGAAGAGTTGTCCAAAACAGCTTCCAATCGAATGTTCCTGTGATTGGAAAAGTCAGGAGAGTGCAAAGGTACTGTTTTCTATCAGTTGGCAAGGTGCGCACACAATCCCAGTGTTGTACAGCTTGCTTCTTCACCTTCCCGAAGCTGCCGCTCTTGCCGGCTGCCGGAGCCGAAGAACCGGCTTCTTCGCGCAAAGACGATTGTGCCGCTCACAGTGCTCTCCTTAGCGCGGCTTCTGCCGAAAGACGCCCGGCAGCGGCTCTTACCTCCGGAGAGCATCCTACCTTCGTCTTTCGCGTCTTTTGTAGTCTACATCTTAGCAAAACGCTTTCCCACTATGTCTGGCTAGGAAAAACTGTGCCAGCACAGAAAACATCTCCCATTGTGTTCTAGAAGTTGCAGAGATGTCTGCCAAGTGTTTGGCAGGAAGAAAAGAAAAGTTGTCCAAAACAGCTTCCAATCGAATGTTCATGTGATTGGAAAAGTCAGGAGAGTGCAAAGGTACTGTTTTCTATCAGTTGGCAAGGTGCGCACACAATCCCAGTGTTGTACAGCTTGCTTCTTCACCTTCCCGAAGCTGCCGCTCTCGCCGGCTGCCGGAGCCGAAGAACCGGCTTCTTCGCGCAAAGAGGATTGTGCCGCTCACAGTGCTCTCCTTAGCGCGGCTTCTGCCGAAAGACGCCCGGCAGCGGCTCTTACCTCCGGAGAGCATCCTACCTTCGTCTTTAGCTCCTCTTCTCATCTACACCTCGGCAAAAAGCTTTTCCACTATGTCTGGCTAGGAAAAACTGTGCCAGCACAGAAAACATCTCCCATCGTGTTCTAGATGTTGCACGGATGTCTGCCAAGTGTTTGGCAGGAAGAAAAGTTGTCCAAAACAGCTTCCAATCGAATGTTCATGTGATTGGAAAAGTCAGGAGAGTGCAAAGGTACTGTTTTCTATCAGTTGGCAAGGTGCGCACAAAATCCCAGTGTTGTACAGCATACTTCTTCACCTTCCCGAAGCTGCCGCTCTCGCCGGCTGCTGGAGCCGAAGAACCGGCTTCTTCGCGCAAAGACGATTGTGCCGCTCACAGTGCTCTCCTTAGCGCGGCTTCTGCCGAAAGACGCCCGGCAGCGGCTCTTTCCTCCGGAGAGCATCCTATCTTCGTCTTTCGCGTCTTTTGTAGTCTACATCTTAGCAAAACGCTTTCCCACTATGTCTGGCTAGGAAAAACTGTGCCAGCACAGAAAACATCTCCCATCGTGTTCTAGATGTTGCACAGATGTCTGCCAAGTGTTTGGCAGGAAGAAAAGAAGAGTTGTCCAAAACAGCTTCCAATCGAATGTTCCTGTGATTGGAAAAGTCAGGAGAGTGCAAAGGTACTGTTTTCTATCAGTTGGCAAGGTGCGCACACAATCCCAGTGTTGTACAGCTTGCTTCTTCACCTTCCCGAAGCTGCCGCTCTCGCCGGCTGCCGGAGCCGAAGAAGCGGCTTCTTCGCGCAAAGACGATTGTGCCGCTCACAGTGCTCTCCTTAGCGCGGCTTCTGCCGAAAGACGCCCGGCAGCGGCTCTTACCTCCGGAGAGCATCCTACCTTCGTCTTTAGCTCCTCTTCTCATCTACACCTCGGCAAAAAGCTTTTCCACTATGTCTGGCTAGGAAAAACTGTGCCAGCACAGAAAACATCTCCCATCGTGTTCTAGATTTTGCACGGATGTCTGCCAAGTGTTTGGCAGGAAGAAAAGAAAAGTTGTCCAAAACAGCTTCCAATCGAATGTTCATGTGATTGGAAAAGTCAGGAGAGTGCAAAGGTACTGTTTTCTATCAGTTGGCAAGGTGCGCACACAATCCCAGTGTTGTACAGCATACTTCTTCACCTTCCCGAAGCTGCCGCTCTCGCCGGCTGCCGGAGCCGAAGAACCGGCTTCTTCGCGCAAAGACGATTGTGCCGCTCACAGTGCTCTCCTTAGCGCGGCTTCTGCCGAAAGACGCCCGGCAGCGGCTCTTTCCTCCGGAGAGCATCCTATCTTCGTCTTTCGCGTCTTTTGTAGTCTACATCTTAGCAAAACGCTTTCCCACTATGTCTGGCTAGGAAAAACTGTGCCAGCACAGAAAACATCTCCCATCGTGTTCTAGATGTTGCACGGATGTCTGCCAAGTGTTTGGCAGGAAGAAAAGAAGAGTTGTCCAAAACAGCTTCCAATCGAATGTTCCTGTGATTGGAAAAGTCAGGAGAGTGCAAAGGTACTGTTTTCTATCAGTTGGCAAGGTGCGCACACAATCCCAGTGTTGTACAGCTTGCTTCTTCACCTTCCCGAAGCTGCCGCTCTCGCCGGCTGCCGGAGCCGAAGAAGCGGCTTCTTCGCGCAAAGACGATTGTGCCGCTCACAGTGCTCTCCTTAGCGCGGCTTCTGCCGAAAGACGCCCGGCAGCGGCTCTTACCTCCGGAGAGCATCCTACCTTCGTCTTTAGCTCCTCTTCTCATCTACACCTCGGCAAAAAGCTTTTCCACTATGTCTGGCTAGGAAAAACTGTGCCAGCACAGAAAACATCTCCCATCGTGTTCTAGATGTTGCACGGATGTCTGCCAAGTGTTTGGCAGGAAGAAAAGTTGTCCAAAACAGCTTCCAATCGAATGTTCATGTGATTGGAAAAGTCAGGAGAGTGCAAAGGTACTGTTTTCTATCAGTTGGCAAGGTGCGCACAAAATCCCAGTGTTGTACAGCATACTTCTTCACCTTCCCGAAGCTGCCGCTCTCGCCGGCTGCCGGAGCCGAAGAACCGGCTTCTTCGCGCAAAGACGATTGTGCTGCTCACAGTGCTCTCCTTAGCGCGGCTTCTGCCGAAAGACGCCCGGCAGCGGCTCTTTCCTCCGGAGAGCATCCTATCTTCGTCTTTCGCGTCTTTTGTAGTCTACATCTTAGCAAAACGCTTTCCCACTATGTCTGGCTAGGAAAAACTGTGCCAGCACAGAAAACATCTCCCATTGTGTTCTAGATGTTGCACGGATGTCTGCCAAGTGTTTGGCAGGAAGAAAAGAAGAGTTGTCCAAAACAGCTTCCAATCGAATGTTCCTGTGATTGGAAAAGTCAGGAGAGTGCAAAGGTACTGTTTTCTATCAGTTGGCAAGGTGCGCACACAATCCCAGTGTTGTACAGCTTGCTTCTTCACCTTCCCGAAGCTGCCGCTCTCGCCGGCTGCCGGAGCCCAAGAAGCGGCTTCTTCGCGCAAAGACGATTGTGCCGCTCACAGTGCTCTCCTTAGCGCGGCTTCTGCCGAAAGACGCCCGGCAGCGGCTCTTACCTCCGGAGAGCATCCTACCTTCGTCTTTAGCTCCTCTTCTCATCTACACCTCGGCAAAAAGCTTTTCCACTATGTCTGGCTAGGAAAAACTGTGCCAGCACAGAAAACATCTCCCATCGTGTTCTAGAAGTTGCAGAGAAGTCTGCCAAGTGTTTGGAAGGAAGAAAAGAAAAGTTGTCCAAAACAGCTTCCAATCGAATGTTCATGTGATTGGAAAAGTCAGGAGAGTGCAAAGGTACTGTTTTCTATCAGTTGGCAAGGTGCGCACACAATCCCAGTGTTGTACAGCTTGCTTCTTCACCTTCCCGAAGCTGCCGCTCTCGCCGGCTGCCGGAGCCCAAGAAGCGGCTTCTTCGCGCAAAGACGATTGTGCCGCTCACAGTGCTCTCCTTAACGCGGCTTCTGCCGAAAGACGCCCGGCAGCGGCTCTTACCTCCGGAGAGCATCCTACCTTCGTCTTTAGCTCCTCTTCTCATCTACACTTCGGCAAAAAGCTTTTCCACTATGTCTGGCTAGGAAAAACTGTGCCAGCACAGAAAACATCTCCCATCGTGTTCTAGATTTTGCACGGATGTCTGCCAAGTGTTTGGCCGGAAGAAAAGAAAAGTTGTCCAAAACAGCTTCCAATCGAATGTTCATGTGATTGGAAAAGTCAGGAGAGTGCAAAGGTACTGTTTTCTATCAGTTGGCAAGGTGCGCACACAATCCCAGTGTTTTACAGCATACTTCTTCACCTTCCCGAAGCTGCCGCTCTCGCCGGCTGCCGGAGCCGAAGAACCGGCTTCTTCGCGCAAAGACGATTGTGCCGCTCACAGTGCTCTCCTTAGCGCGGCTTCTGCCGAAAGACGCCCGGCAGCGGCTCTTTCCTCCGGAGAGCATCCTATCTTCGTCTTTCGCGTCTTTTGTAGTCTACATCTTAGCAAAACGCTTTCCCACTATGTCTGGCTAGGAAAAACTGTGCCAGCACAGAAAACATCTCCCATCGTGTTCTAGATGTTGCACGGATGTCTGCCAAGTGTTTGGCAGGAAGAAAAGAAGAGTTGTCCAAAACAGCTTCCAATCGAATGTTCCTGTGATTGGAAAAGTCAGGAGAGTGCAAAGGTACTGTTTTCTATCAGTTGGCAAGGTGCGCACACAATCCCAGTGTTGTACAGCTTGCTTCTTCACCTTCCCGAAGCTGCCGCTCTCGCCGGCTGCCGGAGCCCAAGAAGCGGCTTCTTCGCGCAAAGACGATTGTGCCGCTCACAGTGCTCTCCTTAGCGCGGCTTCTGCCGAAAGACGCCCGGCAGCGGCTCTTACCTCCGGAGAGCATCCTACCTTCGTCTTTAGCTCCTCTTCTCATCTACACCTCGGCAAAAAGCTTTTCCACTATGTCTGGCTAGGAAAAACTGTGCCAGCACAGAAAACATCTCCCATCGTGTTCTAGAAGTTGCAGAGAAGTCTGCCAAGTGTTTGGAAGGAAGAAAAGAAAAGTTGTCCAAAACAGCTTCCAATCGAATGTTCATGTGATTGGAAAAGTCAGGAGAGTGCAAAGGTACTGTTTTCTATCAGTTGGCAAGGTGCGCACACAATCCCAGTGTTGTACAGCTTGCTTCTTCACCTTCCCGAAGCTGCCGCTCTCGCCGGCTGCCGGAGCCGAAGAACCGGCTTCTTCGCGCAAAGACGATTGTGCCGCTCACAGTGCTCTCCTTAGCGCGGCTTCTGCCGAAAGACGCCCGGCAGCGGCTCTTTCCTCCGGAGAGCATCCTACCTTCGTCTTTCGCGTCTTTTGTCGTCTACATCTTAGCAAAACGCTTTCCCACTATGTCTGGCTAGGAAAAACTGTGCCAGCACAGAAAACATCTCCCATCGTGTTGTAGAAGTTGCACGGATGTCTGCCAAGTGTTTGGCAGGAAGAAAAGTTGTCCAAAACAGCTTCCAATCGAATGTTCATGTGATTGGAAAAGTCAGGAGAGTGCAAAGGTACTGTTTTCTATCAGTTGGCAAGGTGCGCACACAATCCCAGTGTTGTACAGCTTGCTTCTTCACCTTCCCGAAGCTGCCGCTCTCGCCGGCTGCCGGAGCCCAAGAAGCGGCTTCTTCGCGCAAAGACGATTGTGCCGCTCACAGTGCTCTCCTTAGCGCGGCTTCTGCCGAAAGACGCCCGGCAGCGGCTCTTACCTCCGGAGAGCATCCTACCTTCCTCTTTAGCTCCTCTTCTCATCTACACCTCGGCAAAAAGCTTTCCCACTATGTCTGGCTAGGAAAAACTGTGCCAGCACAGAAAACATCTCCCATCGTGTTCTAGATGTTGCACGGATGTCTGCCAAGTGTTTGGCAGGAAGAAAAGAAGAGTTGTCCAAAACAGCTTCCAATCGAATGTTCATGTGATTGGAAAAGTCAGGAGAGTGCAAAGGTACTGTTTTCTATCAGTTGGCAAGGTGCGCACACAATCCCAGTGTTGTACAGCTTGCTTCTTCACCTTCCCGAAGCTGCCGCTCTCGCCGGCTGCCGGAGCCCAAGAAGCGGCTTCTTCGCGCAAAGAGGATTGTGCCGCTCACAGTGCTCTCCTTAGCGCGGCTTCTGCCGAAAGACGCCCGGCAGCGGCTCTTACCTCCGGAGAGCATCCTACCTTCGTCTTTAGCTCCTCTTCTCATCTACACCTCGGCAAAAAGCTTTTCCACTATGTCTGGCTAGGAAAAACTGTGCCAGCACAGAAAACATCTCCCATCGTGTTCTAGAAGTTGCACGGATGTCTGCCAAGTGTTTGGCAGGAAGAAAAGTTGTCCAAAACAGCTTCCAATCGAATGTTCCTGTGATTGGAAAAGTCAGGAGAGTGCAAAGGTACTGTTTTCTATCAGTTGGCAAGGTGCGCACACAATCCCAGTGTTGTACAGCTTGCTTCTTCGCCTTCCCGAAGCTGCCGCTCTCGCCGGCTCCCGGAGCCGAAAAAGCGGCTTCTTCGCGCAAAGACGATTGTGTCGCTCACAGTGCTCTCCTTAGCGCGGCTTCTGCCGAAAGACGCCCAGCAGCGGCTCTTACCTCCGGAGAGCATCCTACCTTCGTCTTTAGCTCCTCTTCTCATCTACACCTCGGCAAAAAGCTTTTCCACTATGTCTGGCTAGGAAAAACTGTGCCAGCACAGAAAACATCTCCCATCGTGTTCTAGAAGTTGCACGGATGTCTGCCAAGTGTTTGGCAGGAAGAAAAGAAAAGTTGTCCAAAACAGCTTCCAATCGAATGTTCATGTGATTGGAAAAGTCAGGAGAGTGCAAAGGTACTGTTTTCTATCAGTTGGCAAGGTGCGCACACAATCCCAGTGTTGTACAGCTTGCTTCTTCACCTTCCCGAAGCTGCCGCTCTCGCCGGCTCCCGGAGCCGAAAAAGCGGCTTCTTCGCGCAAAGACGATTGTGCCGCTCACAGTGCTCTCCTTAGCGCGGCTTCTGCCGAAAGACGCCCGGCAGCGGCTCTTTCCTCCGGAGAGCATCCTACCTTCGTCTTTCGCGTCTTTTGTCGTCTACATCTTAGCAAAACGCTTTCCCACTATGTCTGGCTAGGAAAAACTGTGCCAGCACAGAAAACATCTCCCATCGTGTTCTAGAAGTTGCACGGATGTCTGCCAAGTGTTTGGCAGGAAGAAAAGAAGAGTTGTCCAAAACAGCTTCCAATCGAATGTTCATGTGATTGGAAAAGTCAGGAGAGTGCAAAGGTACTGTTTTCTATCAGTTGGCAAGGTGCGCACCCAATCCCAGTGTTGTACAGCTTGCTTCTTCACCTTCCCGAAGCTGCCGCTCTCGCCGGCTGCCGGAGCCCAAGAAGCGGCTTCTTCGCGCAAAGACGATTGTGCCGCTCACAGTGCTCTCCTTAACGCGGCTTCTGCCGAAAGACGCCCGGCAGCGGCTCTTACCTCCGGAGAGCATCCTACCTTCGTCTTTAGCTCCTCTTCTCATCTACACTTCGGCAAAAAGCTTTCCCACTATGTCTGGCTAGGAAAAACTGTGCCAGCACAGAAAACATCTCCCATCGTGTTCTAGATGTTGCACGGATGTCTGCCAAGTGTTTGGCAGGAAGAAAAGAAGAGTTGTCCAAAACAGCTTCCAATCGAATGTTCATGTGATTGGAAAAGTCAGGAGAGTGCAAAGGTACTGTTTTCTATCAGTTGGCAAGGTGCGCACACAATCCCAGTGTTGTACAGCTTGCTTCTTCACCTTCCCGAAGCTGCCGCTCTCGCCGGCTGCCGGAGCCGAAGAAGCGGCTTCTTCGCGCAAAGAGGATTGTGCCGCTCACAGTGCTCTCCTTAGCGCGGCTTCTGCCGAAAGACGCCCGGCAGCGGCTCTTACCTCCGGAGAGCATCCTACCTTCGTCTTTAGCTCCTCTTCTCATCTACACCTCGGCAAAAAGCTTTTCCACTATGTCTGGCTAGGAAAAACTGTGCCAGCACAGAAAACATCTCCCATCGTGTTCTAGAAGTTGCACGGATGTCTGCCAAGTGTTTGGCAGGAAGAAAAGAAAAGTTGTCCAAAACAGCTTCCAATCGAATGTTCATGTGATTGGAAAAGTCAGGAGAGTGCAAAGGTACTGTTTTCTATCAGTTGGCAAGGTGCGCACACAATCCCAGTGTTGTACAGCTTGCTTCTTCACCTTCCCGAAGCTGCCGCTCTCGCCGGCTCCCGGAGCCGAAAAAGCGGCTTCTTCGCGCAAAGACGATTGTGCCGCTCACAGTGCTCTCCTTAGCGCGGCTTCTGCCGAAAGACGCCCGGCAGCGGCTCTTTCCTCCGGAGAGCATCCTACCTTCGTCTTTCGCGTCTTTTGTCGTCTACATCTTAGCAAAACGCTTTCCCACTATGTCTGGCTAGGAAAAACTGTGCCAGCACAGAAAACATCTCCCATCGTGTTCTAGAAGTTGCACGGATGTCTGCCAAGTGTTTGGCAGGAAGAAAAGAAGAGTTGTCCAAAACAGCTTCCAATCGAATGTTCATGTGATTGGAAAAGTCAGGAGAGTGCAAAGGTACTGTTTTCTATCAGTTGGCAAGGTGCGCACCCAATCCCAGTGTTGTACAGCTTGCTTCTTCACCTTCCCGAAGCTGCCGCTCTCGCCGGCTGCCGGAGCCCAAGAAGCGGCTTCTTCGCGCAAAGACGATTGTGCCGCTCACAGTGCTCTCCTTAACGCGGCTTCTGCCGAAAGACGCCCGGCAGCGGCTCTTACCTCCGGAGAGCATCCTACCTTCGTCTTTAGCTCCTCTTCTCATCTACACTTCGGCAAAAAGCTTTCCCACTATGTCTGGCTAGGAAAAACTGTGCCAGCACAGAAAACATCTCCCATCGTGTTCTAGATGTTGCACGGATGTCTGCCAAGTGTTTGGCAGGAAGAAAAGAAGAGTTGTCCAAAACAGCTTCCAATCGAATGTTCATGTGATTGGAAAAGTCAGGAGAGTGCAAAGGTACTGTTTTCTATCAGTTGGCAAGGTGCGCACACAATCCCAGTGTTGTACAGCTTGCTTCTTCACCTTCCCGAAGCTGCCGCTCTCGCCGGCTGCCGGAGCCGAAGAAGCGGCTTCTTCGCGCAAAGAGGATTGTGCCGCTCACAGTGCTCTCCTTAGCGCGGCTTCTGCCGAAAGACGCCCGGCAGCGGCTCTTACCTCCGGAGAGCATCCTACCTTCGTCTTTAGCTCCTCTTCTCATCTACACCTCGGCAAAACGCTTTCCCACTATGTCTGGCTAGGAAAAACTGTGCCAGCACAGAAAACATCTCCCATCGTGTTCTAGAAGTTGCACGGATGTCTGCCAATTGTTTGACGGGAAGAAAAGAAAAGTTGTCCAAAACAGCTTCCAATCGAATGTTCATGTGATTGGAAAAGTCAGGAGAGTGCAAAGGTACTGTTTTCTATCAGTTGGCAAGGTGCGCACACAATCCCAGTGTTGTACAGCTTGCTTCTTCACCTTCCCGAAGCTGCCGCTCTCGCCGGCTCCCGGAGCCGAAAAAGCGGCTTCTTCGCGCAAAGACGATTGTGCCGCTCACAGTGCTCTCCTTAGCGCGGCTTCTGCCGAAAGACGCCCGGCAGCGGCTCTTTCCTCCGGAGAGCATCCTACCTTCGTCTTTCGCGTCTTTTGTCGTCTACATCTTAGCAAAACGCTTTCCCACTATGTCTGGCTAGGAAAAACTGTGCCAGCACAGAAAACATCTCCCATCGTGTTCTAGAAGTTGCACGGATGTCTGCCAAGTGTTTGGCAGGAAGAAAAGAAGAGTTGTCCAAAACAGCTTCCAATCGAATGTTCATGTGATTGGAAAAGTCAGGAGAGTGCAAAGGTACTGTTTTCTATCAGTTGGCAAGGTGCGCACCCAATCCCAGTGTTGTACAGCTTGCTTCTTCACCTTCCCGAAGCTGCCGCTCTCGCCGGCTGCCGGAGCCCAAGAAGCGGCTTCTTCGCGCAAAGACGATTGTGCCGCTCACAGTGCTCTCCTTAGCGCGGCTTCTGCCGAAAGACGCCCGGCAGCGGCTCTTTCCTCCGGAGAGCATCCTACCTTCGTCTTTAGCTCCTCTTCTCATCTACACCTCGGCAAAAAGCTTTTCCACTATGTCTGGCTAGGAAAAACTGTGCCAGCACAGAAAACATCTCCCATCGTGTTCTAGATGTTGCACGGATGTCTGCCAAGTGTTTGGCAGGAAGAAAAGAAAAGTTGTCCAAAACAGCTTCCAATCGAATGTTCATGTGATTGGAAAAGTCAGGAGAGTGCAAAGGTACTGTTTTCTATCAGTTGGCAAGGTGCGCACACAATCCCAGTGTTGTACAGCTTGCTTCTTCACCTTCCCGAAGCTGCCGCTCTCGCCGGCTGCCGGAGCCCAAGAAGCGGCTTCTTCGCGCAAAGACGATTGTGCCGCTCACAGTGCTCTCCTTAGCGCGGCTTCTGCCGAAAGACGCCCGGCAGCGGCTCTTACCTCCGGAGAGCATCCTACCTTCCTCTTTAGCTCCTCTTCTCATCTACACCTCGGCAACAAGCTTTTCCACTATGTCTGGCTAGGAAAAACTGTGCCAGCACAGAAAACATCTCCCCTCGTGTTCTAGAAGTTGCACGGATGTCTGCCAAGTGTTTGGCAGGAAGAAAAGAAAAGTTGTCCAAAACAGCTTCCAATCGAATGTTCCTGTGATTGGAAAAGTCAGGAGAGTGCAAAGGCACTGTTTTCTATCAGTTGGCAAGGTGCGCACACAATCCCAGTGTTGTACAGCTTGCTTCTTCACCTTCCCGAAGCTGCCGCTCTCGCCGGCTGCCGGAGCCCAAGAAGCGGCTTCTTCGCGCAAAGACGATTGTGCCGCTCACAGCGCTCTCCTTAGCGCGGCTTCTGCCGAAAGACGCCCGGCAGCGGCTCTTACCTCCGGAGAGCATCCTACCTTCCTCTTTAGCTCCTCTTCTCATCTACACCTCGGCAACAAGCTTTTCCACTATGTCTGGCTAGGAAAAACTGTGCCAGCACAGAAAACATCTCCCATCGTGTTCTAGATTTTGCACGGATGTCTGCCAAGTGTTTGGCAGGAAGAAAAGAAAAGTTGTCCAAAACAGCTTCCAATCGAATGTTCATGTGATTGGAAAAGTCAGGAGAGTGCAAAGGTACTGTTTTCTATCAGTTGGCAAGGTGCGCACACAATCCCAGTGTTGTACAGCATACTTCTTCACCTTCCCGAAGCTGCCGCTCTCGCCGGCTGCCGGAGCCGAAGAACCGGCTTCTTCGCGCAAAGACGATTGTGCCGCTCACAGTGCTCTCCTTAGCGCGGCTTCTGCCGAAAGACGCCCGGCAGCGGCTCTTTCCTCCGGAGAGCATCCTATCTTCGTCTTTCGCGTCTTTTGTAGTCTACATCTTAGCAAAACGCTTTCCCACTATGTCTGGCTAGGAAAAACTGTGCCAGCACAGAAAACATCTCCCATCGTGTTCTAGATGTTGCACGGATGTCTGCCAAGTGTTTGGCAGGAAGAAAAGAAGAGTTGTCCAAAACAGCTTCCAATCGAATGTTCCTGTGATTGGAAAAGTCAGGAGAGTGCAAAGGTACTGTTTTCTATCAGTTGGCAAGGTGCGCACACAATCCCAGTGTTGTACAGCTTGCTTCTTCACCTTCCCGAAGCTGCCGCTCTCGCCGGCTGCCGGAGCCGAAGAAGCGGCTTCTTCGCGCAAAGACGATTGTGCCGCTCACAGTGCTCTCCTTAGCGCGGCTTCTGCCGAAAGACGCCCGGCAGCGGCTCTTACCTCCGGAGAGCATCCTACCTTCGTCTTTAGCTCCTCTTCTCATCTACACCTCGGCAAAAAGCTTTTCCACTATGTCTGGCTAGGAAAAACTGTGCCAGCACAGAAAACATCTCCCATCGTGTTCTAGAAGTTGCAGAGAAGTCTGCCAAGTGTTTGGAAGGAAGAAAAGAAAAGTTGTCCAAAACAGCTTCCAATCGAATGTTCATGTGATTGGAAAAGTCAGGAGAGTGCAAAGGTACTGTTTTCTATCAGTTGGCAAGGTGCGCACACAATCCCAGTGTTGTACAGCTTGCTTCTTCACCTTCCCGAAGCTGCCGCTCTCGCCGGCTGCCGGAGCCCAAGAAGCGGCTTCTTCGCGCAAAGACGATTGTGCCGCTCACAGTGCTCTCCTTAGCGCGGCTTCTGCCGAAAGACGCCCGGCAGCGGCTCTTTCCTCCGGAGAGCATCCTACCTTCGTCTTTCGCGTCTTTTGTCGTCTACATCTTAGCAAAACGCTTTCCCACTATGTCTGGCTAGGAAAAACTGTGCCAGCACAGAAAACATCTCCCATCGTGTTCTAGAAGTTGCACGGATGTCTGCCAAGTGTTTGGCAGGAAGAAAAGTTGTCCAAAACAGCTTCCAATCGAATGTTCATGTGATTGGAAAAGTCAGGAGAGTGCAAAGGTACTGTTTTCTATCAGTTGGCAAGGTGCGCACACAATCCCAGTGTTGTACAGCTTGCTTCTTCACCTTCCCGAAGCTGCCGCTCTCGCCGGCTGCCGGAGCCCAAGAAGCGGCTTCTTCGCGCAAAGACGATTGTGCCGCTCACAGTGCTCTCCTTAACGCGGCTTCTGCCGAAAGACGCCCGGCAGCGGCTCTTACCTCCGGAGAGCATCCTACCTTCGTCTTTAGCTCCTCTTCTCATCTACACCTCGGCAAAAAGCTTTCCCACTATGTCTGGCTAGGAAAAACTGTGCCAGCACAGAAAACATCTCCCATCGTGTTCTAGATGTTGCACGGATGTCTGCCAAGTGTTTGGCAGGAAGAAAAGAAGAGTTGTCCAAAACAGCTTCCAATCGAATGTTCATGTGATTGGAAAAGTCAGGAGAGTGCAAAGGTACTGTTTTCTATCAGTTGGCAAGGTGCGCACACAATCCCAGTGTTGTACAGCTTGCTTCTTCACCTTCCCGAAGCTGCCGCTCTCGCCGGCTGCCGGAGCCCAAGAAGCGGCTTCTTCGCGCAAAGAGGATTGTGCCGCTCACAGTGCTCTCCTTAACGCGGCTTCTGCCGAAAGACGCCCGGCAGCGGCTCTTACCTCCGGAGAGCATCCTACCTTCGTCTTTAGCTCCTCTTCTCATCTACACCTCGGCAAAAAGCTTTTCCACTATGTCTGGCTAGGAAAAACTGTGCCAGCACAGAAAACATCTCCCATCGTGTTCTAGAAGTTGCACGGATGTCTGCCAAGTGTTTGGCAGGAAGAAAAGTTGTCCAAAACAGCTTCCAATCGAATGTTCCTGTGATTGGAAAAGTCAGGAGAGTGCAAAGGTACTGTTTTCTATCAGTTGGCAAGGTGCGCACACAATCCCAGTGTTGTACAGCTTGCTTCTTCGCCTTCCCGAAGCTGCCGCTCTCGCCGGCTCCCGGAGCCGAAAAAGCGGCTTCTTCGCGCAAAGACGATTGTGTCGCTCACAGTGCTCTCCTTAGCGCGGCTTCTGCCGAAAGACGCCCAGCAGCGGCTCTTACCTCCGGAGAGCATCCTACCTTCGTCTTTAGCTCCTCTTCTCATCTACACCTCGGCAAAAAGCTTTTCCACTATGTCTGGCTAGGAAAAACTGTGCCAGCACAGAAAACATCTCCCATCGTGTTCTAGAAGTTGCACGGATGTCTGCCAAGTGTTTGGCAGGAAGAAAAGAAAAGTTGTCCAAAACAGCTTCCAATCGAATGTTCATGTGATTGGAAAAGTCAGGAGAGTGCAAAGGTACTGTTTTCTATCAGTTGGCAAGGTGCGCACACAATCCCAGTGTTGTACAGCTTGCTTCTTCACCTTCCCGAAGCTGCCGCTCTCGCCGGCTGCCGGAGCCCAAGAAGCGGCTTCTTCGCGCAAAGACGATTGTGCCGCTCACAGTGCTCTCCTTAGCGCGGCTTCTGCCGAAAGACGCCCGGCAGCGGCTCTTTCCTCCGGAGAGCATCCTACCTTCGTCTTTCGCGTCTTTTGTCGTCTACATCTTAGCAAAACGCTTTCCCACTATGTCTGGCTAGGAAAAACTGTGCCAGCACAGAAAACATCTCCCATCGTGTTCTAGAAGTTGCACGGATGTCTGCCAAGTGTTTGGCAGGAAGAAAAGAAGAGTTGTCCAAAACAGCTTCCAATCGAATGTTCATGTGATTGGAAAAGTCAGGAGAGTGCAAAGGTACTGTTTTCTATCAGTTGGCAAGGTGCGCACCCAATCCCAGTGTTGTACAGCTTGCTTCTTCACCTTCCCGAAGCTGCCGCTCTCGCCGGCTGCCGGAGCCCAAGAAGCGGCATCTTCGCGCAAAGACGATTGTGCCGCTCACAGTGCTCTCCTTAACGCGGCTTCTGCCGAAAGACGCCCGGCAGCGGCTCTTTCCTCTGGAGAGCATCCTACCTTCGTCTTTCGCGTCTTTTGTCGTCTACATCTTAGCAAAACGCTTTCCCACTATGTCTGGCTAGGAAAAACTGTGCCAGCACAGAAAACATCTCCCATCGTGTTCTAGAAGTTGCACGGATGTCTGCCAAGTGTTTGGCAGGAAGAAAAGAAGAGTTGTCCAAAACAGCTTCCAATCGAATGTTCATGTGATTGGAAAAGTCAGGAGAGTGCAAAGGTACTGTTTTCTATCAGTTGGCAAGTTGCGCACACAATCCCAGTGTTGTACAGCTTGCTTCTTCACCTTCCCGAAGCTGCCGCTCTCGCCGGCTGCCGGAGCCCAAGAAGCGGCTTCTTCGCGCAAAGACGATTGTGCCGCTCACAGTGCTCTCCTTAACGCGGCTTCTGCCGAAAGACGCCCGGCAGCGGCTCTTACCTCCGGAGAGCATCCTACCTTCGTCTTTAGCTCCTCTTCTCATCTACACTTCGGCAAAAAGCTTTCCCACTATGTCTGGCTAGGAAAAACTGTGCCAGCACAGAAAACATCTCCCATCGTGTTCTAGATGTTGCACGGATGTCTGCCAAGTGTTTGGCAGGAAGAAAAGAAGAGTTGTCCAAAACAGCTTCCAATCGAATGTTCATGTGATTGGAAAAGTCAGGAGAGTGCAAAGGTACTGTTTTCTATCAGTTGGCAAGGTGCGCACACAATCCCAGTGTTGTACAGCTTGCTTCTTCACCTTCCCGAAGCTGCCGCTCTCGCCGGCTGCCGGAGCCGAAGAAGCGGCTTCTTCGCGCAAAGAGGATTGTGCCGCTCACAGTGCTCTCCTTAGCGCGGCTTCTGCCGAAAGACGCCCGGCAGCGGCTCTTACCTCCGGAGAGCATCCTACCTTCGTCTTTAGCTCCTCTTCTCATCTACACCTCGGCAAAAAGCTTTTCCACTATGTCTGGCTAGGAAAAACTGTGCCAGCACAGAAAACATCTCCCATCGTGTTCTAGAAGTTGCACGGATGTCTGCCAAGTGTTTGGCAGGAAGAAAAGTTGTCCAAAACAGCTTCCAATCGAATGTTCCTGTGATTGGAAAAGTCAGGAGAGTGCAAAGGTACTGTTTTCTATCAGTTGGCAAGGTGCGCACACAATCCCAGTGTTGTACAGCTTGCTTCTTCGCCTTCCCGAAGCTGCCGCTCTCGCCGGCTCCCGGAGCCGAAAAAGCGGCTTCTTCGCGCAAAGACGATTGTGTCGCTCACAGTGCTCTCCTTAGCGCGGCTTCTGCCGAAAGACGCCCAGCAGCGGCTCTTACCTCCGGAGAGCATCCTACCTTCGTCTTTAGCTCCTCTTCTCATCTACACCTCGGCAAAACGCTTTCCCACTATGTCTGGCTAGGAAAAACTGTGCCAGCACAGAAAACATCTCCCATCGTGTTCTAGAAGTTGCACGGATGTCTGCCAATTGTTTGACGGGAAGAAAAGAAAAGTTGTCCAAAACAGCTTCCAATCGAATGTTCATGTGATTGGAAAAGTCAGGAGAGTGCAAAGGTACTGTTTTCTATCAGTTGGCAAGGTGCGCACACAATCCCAGTGTTGTACAGCTTGCTTCTTCACCTTCCCGAAGCTGCCGCTCTCGCCGGCTCCCGGAGCCGAAAAAGCGGCTTCTTCGCGCAAAGACGATTGTGCCGCTCACAGTGCTCTCCTTAGCGCGGCTTCTGCCGAAAGACGCCCGGCAGCGGCTCTTTCCTCCGGAGAGCATCCTACCTTCGTCTTTCGCGTCTTTTGTCGTCTACATCTTAGCAAAACGCTTTCCCACTATGTCTGGCTAGGAAAAACTGTGCCAGCACAGAAAACATCTCCCATCGTGTTCTAGAAGTTGCACGGATGTCTGCCAAGTGTTTGGCAGGAAGAAAAGAAGAGTTGTCCAAAACAGCTTCCAATCGAATGTTCATGTGATTGGAAAAGTCAGGAGAGTGCAAAGGTACTGTTTTCTATCAGTTGGCAAGGTGCGCACCCAATCCCAGTGTTGTACAGCTTGCTTCTTCACCTTCCCGAAGCTGCCGCTCTCGCCGGCTGCCGGAGCCCAAGAAGCGGCTTCTTCGCGCAAAGACGATTGTGCCGCTCACAGTGCTCTCCTTAGCGCGGCTTCTGCCGAAAGACGCCCGGCAGCGGCTCTTTCCTCCGGAGAGCATCCTACCTTCGTCTTTAGCTCCTCTTCTCATCTACACTTCGGCAAAAAGCTTTTCCACTATGTCTGGCTAGGAAAAACTGTGCCAGCACAGAAAACATCTCCCATCGTGTTCTAGATGTTGCACGGATGTCTGCCAAGTGTTTGGCAGGAAGAAAAGAAAAGTTGTCCAAAACAGCTTCCAATCGAATGTTCATGTGATTGGAAAAGTCAGGAGAGTGCAAAGGTACTGTTTTCTATCAGTTGGCAAGGTGCGCACACAATCCCAGTGTTGTACAGCTTGCTTCTTCACCTTCCCGAAGCTGCCGCTCTCGCCGGCTGCCGGAGCCCAAGAAGCGGCTTCTTCGCGCAAAGACGATTGTGCCGCTCACAGTGCTCTCCTTAGCGCGGCTTCTGCCGAAAGACGCCCGGCAGCGGCTCTTTCCTCCGGAGAGCATCCTACCTTCGTCTTTCGCGTCTTTTGTCGTCTACATCTTAGCAAAACGCTTTCCCACTATGTCTGGCTAGGAAAAACTGTGCCAGCACAGAAAACATCTCCCATCGTGTTCTAGAAGTTGCACGGATGTCTGCCAAGTGTTTGGCAGGAAGAAAAGAAGAGTTGTCCAAAACAGCTTCCAATCGAATGTTCATGTGATTGGAAAAGTCAGGAGAGTGCAAAGGTACTGTTTTCTATCAGTTGGCAAGGTGCGCACCCAATCCCAGTGTTGTACAGCTTGCTTCTTCACCTTCCCGAAGCTGCCGCTCTCGCCGGCTGCCGGAGCCCAAGAAGCGGCATCTTCGCGCAAAGACGATTGTGCCGCTCACAGTGCTCTCCTTAACGCGGCTTCTGCCGAAAGACGCCCGGCAGCGGCTCTTTCCTCTGGAGAGCATCCTACCTTCGTCTTTCGCGTCTTTTGTCGTCTACATCTTAGCAAAACGCTTTCCCACTATGTCTGGCTAGGAAAAACTGTGCCAGCACAGAAAACATCTCCCATCGTGTTCTAGAAGTTGCACGGATGTCTGCCAAGTGTTTGGCAGGAAGAAAAGAAGAGTTGTCCAAAACAGCTTCCAATCGAATGTTCATGTGATTGGAAAAGTCAGGAGAGTGCAAAGGTACTGTTTTCTATCAGTTGGCAAGTTGCGCACACAATCCCAGTGTTGTACAGCTTGCTTCTTCACCTTCCCGAAGCTGCCGCTCTCGCCGGCTGCCGGAGCCCAAGAAGCGGCTTCTTCGCGCAAAGACGATTGTGCCGCTCACAGTGCTCTCCTTAACGCGGCTTCTGCCGAAAGACGCCCGGCAGCGGCTCTTACCTCCGGAGAGCATCCTACCTTCGTCTTTAGCTCCTCTTCTCATCTACACTTCGGCAAAAAGCTTTCCCACTATGTCTGGCTAGGAAAAACTGTGCCAGCACAGAAAACATCTCCCATCGTGTTCTAGATGTTGCACGGATGTCTGCCAAGTGTTTGGCAGGAAGAAAAGAAGAGTTGTCCAAAACAGCTTCCAATCGAATGTTCATGTGATTGGAAAAGTCAGGAGAGTGCAAAGGTACTGTTTTCTATCAGTTGGCAAGGTGCGCACACAATCCCAGTGTTGTACAGCTTGCTTCTTCACCTTCCCGAAGCTGCCGCTCTCGCCGGCTGCCGGAGCCGAAGAAGCGGCTTCTTCGCGCAAAGAGGATTGTGCCGCTCACAGTGCTCTCCTTAGCGCGGCTTCTGCCGAAAGACGCCCGGCAGCGGCTCTTACCTCCGGAGAGCATCCTACCTTCGTCTTTAGCTCCTCTTCTCATCTACACCTCGGCAAAAAGCTTTTCCACTATGTCTGGCTAGGAAAAACTGTGCCAGCACAGAAAACATCTCCCATCGTGTTCTAGAAGTTGCACGGATGTCTGCCAAGTGTTTGGCAGGAAGAAAAGTTGTCCAAAACAGCTTCCAATCGAATGTTCCTGTGATTGGAAAAGTCAGGAGAGTGCAAAGGTACTGTTTTCTATCAGTTGGCAAGGTGCGCACACAATCCCAGTGTTGTACAGCTTGCTTCTTCGCCTTCCCGAAGCTGCCGCTCTCGCCGGCTGCCGGAGCCCAAGAAGCGGCATCTTCGCGCAAAGACGATTGTGCCGCTCACAGTGCTCTCCTTAACGCGGCTTCTGCCGAAAGACGCCCGGCAGCGGCTCTTTCCTCTGGAGAGCATCCTACCTTCGTCTTTCGCGTCTTTTGTCGTCTACATCTTAGCAAAACGCTTTCCCACTATGTCTGGCTAGGAAAAACTGTGCCAGCACAGAAAACATCTCCCATCGTGTTCTAGAAGTTGCACGGATGTCTGCCAAGTGTTTGGCAGGAAGAAAAGAAGAGTTGTCCAAAACAGCTTCCAATCGAATGTTCATGTGATTGGAAAAGTCAGGAGAGTGCAAAGGTACTGTTTTCTATCAGTTGGCAAGTTGCGCACACAATCCCAGTGTTGTACAGCTTGCTTCTTCACCTTCCCGAAGCTGCCGCTCTCGCCGGCTGCCGGAGCCCAAGAAGCGGCTTCTTCGCGCAAAGACGATTGTGCCGCTCACAGTGCTCTCCTTAACGCGGCTTCTGCCGAAAGACGCCCGGCAGCGGCTCTTACCTCCGGAGAGCATCCTACCTTCGTCTTTAGCTCCTCTTCTCATCTACACTTCGGCAAAAAGCTTTCCCACTATGTCTGGCTAGGAAAAACTGTGCCAGCACAGAAAACATCTCCCATCGTGTTCTAGAAGTTGCACGGATGTCTGCCAAGTGTTTGGCAGGAAGAAAAGAAGAGTTGTCCAAAACAGCTTCCAATCGAATGTTCATGTGATTGGAAAAGTCAGGAGAGTGCAAAGGTACTGTTTTCTATCAGTTGGCAAGTTGCGCACACAATCCCAGTGTTGTACAGCTTGCTTCTTCACCTTCCCGAAGCTGCCGCTCTCGCCGGCTGCCGGAGCCGAAGAAGCGGCTTCTTCGCGCAAAGAGGATTGTGCCGCTCACAGTGCTCTCCTTAGCGCGGCTTCTGCCGAAAGACGCCCGGCAGCGGCTCTTACCTCCGGAGAGCATCCTACCTTCGTCTTTAGCTCCTCTTCTCATCTACACCTCGGCAAAAAGCTTTTCCACTATGTCTGGCTAGGAAAAACTGTGCCAGCACAGAAAACATCTCCCATCGTGTTCTAGAAGTTGCACGGATGTCTGCCAAGTGTTTGGCAGGAAGAAAAGTTGTCCAAAACAGCTTCCAATCGAATGTTCCTGTGATTGGAAAAGTCAGGAGAGTGCAAAGGTACTGTTTTCTATCAGTTGGCAAGGTGCGCACACAATCCCAGTGTTGTACAGCTTGCTTCTTCGCCTTCCCGAAGCTGCCGCTCTCGCCGGCTCCCGGAGCTGAAAAAGTGGCTTCTTCGCGCAAAGACGATTGTGTCGCTCACAGTGCTCTCCTTAGCGCGGCTTCTGCCGAAAGACGCCCAGCAGCGGCTCTTACCTCCGGAGAGCATCCTACCTTCGTCTTTAGCTCCTCTTCTCATCTACACCTCGGCAAAACGCTTTCCCACTATGTCTGGCTAGGAAAAACTGTGCCAGCACAGAAAACATCTCCCATCGTGTTCTAGAAGTTGCACGGATGTCTGCCAATTGTTTGACGGGAAGAAAAGAAAAGTTGTCCAAAACAGCTTCCAATCGAATGTTCATGTGATTGGAAAAGTCAGGAGAGTGCAAAGGTACTGTTTTCTATCAGTTGGCAAGGTGCGCACACAATCCCAGTGTTGTACAGCTTGCTTCTTCACCTTCCCGAAGCTGCCGCTCTCGCCGGCTCCCGGAGCCGAAAAAGCGGCTTCTTCGCGCAAAGACGATTGTGCCGCTCACAGTGCTCTCCTTAGCGCGGCTTCTGCCGAAAGACGCCCGGCAGCGGCTCTTTCCTCCGGAGAGCATCCTACCTTCGTCTTTCGCGTCTTTTGTCGTCTACATCTTAGCAAAACGCTTTCCCACTATGTCTGGCTAGGAAAAACTGTGCCAGCACAGAAAACATCTCCCATCGTGTTCTAGAAGTTGCACGGATGTCTGCCAAGTGTTTGGCAGGAAGAAAAGAAGAGTTGTCCAAAACAGCTTCCAATCGAATGTTCATGTGATTGGAAAAGTCAGGAGAGTGCAAAGGTACTGTTTTCTATCAGTTGGCAAGGTGCGCACCCAATCCCAGTGTTGTACAGCTTGCTTCTTCACCTTCCCGAAGCTGCCGCTCTCGCCGGCTGCCGGAGCCCAAGAAGCGGCTTCTTCGCGCAAAGACGATTGTGCCGCTCACAGTGCTCTCCTTAGCGCGGCTTCTGCCGAAAGACGCCCGGCAGCGGCTCTTTCCTCCGGAGAGCATCCTACCTTCGTCTTTAGCTCCTCTTCTCATCTACACTTCGGCAAAAAGCTTTTCCACTATGTCTGGCTAGGAAAAACTGTGCCAGCACAGAAAACATCTCCCATCGTGTTCTAGATGTTGCACGGATGTCTGCCAAGTGTTTGGCAGGAAGAAAAGAAAAGTTGTCCAAAACAGCTTCCAATCGAATGTTCATGTGATTGGAAAAGTCAGGAGAGTGCAAAGGTACTGTTTTCTATCAGTTGGCAAGGTGCGCACACAATCCCAGTGTTGTACAGCTTGCTTCTTCACCTTCCCGAAGCTGCCGCTCTCGCCGGCTGCCGGAGCCCAAGAAGCGGCTTCTTCGCGCAAAGACGATTGTGCCGCTCACAGTGCTCTCCTTAGCGCGGCTTCTGCCGAAAGACGCCCGGCAGCGGCTCTTACCTCCGGAGAGCATCCTACCTTCCTCTTTAGCTCCTCTTCTCATCTACACCTCGGCAACAAGCTTTTCCACTATGTCTGGCTAGGAAAAACTGTGCCAGCACAGAAAACATCTCCCCTCGTGTTCTAGAAGTTGCACGGATGTCTGCCAAGTGTTTGGCAGGAAGAAAAGAAAAGTTGTCCAAAACAGCTTCCAATCGAATGTTCCTGTGATTGGAAAAGTCAGGAGAGTGCAAAGGCACTGTTTTCTATCAGTTGGCAAGGTGCGCACACAATCCCAGTGTTGTACAGCTTGCTTCTTCACCTTCCCGAAGCTGCCGCTCTCGCCGGCTGCCGGAGCCCAAGAAGCGGCTTCTTCGCGCAAAGACGATTGTGCCGCTCACAGCGCTCTCCTTAGCGCGGCTTCTGCCGAAAGACGCCCGGCAGCGGCTCTTACCTCCGGAGAGCATCCTACCTTCCTCTTTAGCTCCTCTTCTCATCTACACCTCGGCAACAAGCTTTTCCACTATGTCTGGCTAGGAAAAACTGTGCCAGCACAGAAAACATCTCCCATCGTGTTCTAGAAGTTGCACGGATGTCTGCCAAGTGTTTGGCAGGAAGAAAAGAAAAGTTGTCCAAAACAGCTTCCAATCGAATGTTCCTGTGATTGGAAAAGTCAGGAGAGTGCAAAGGTACTGTTTTCTATCAGTTGGCAAGGTGCGCACACAATCCCAGTGTTGTACAGCTTGCTTCTTCACCTTCCCGAAGCTGCCGCTCTCGCCGGCTGCCGGAGCCCAAGAAGCGGCTTCTTCGCGCAAAGACGATTGTGCCGCTCACAGTGCTCTCCTTAGCGCGGCTTCTGCCGAAAGACGCCCGGCAGCGGCTCTTACCTCCGGAGAGCATCCTACCTTCCTCTTTAGCTCCTCTTCTCATCTACACCTCGGCAACAAGCTTTTCCACTATGTCTGGCTAGGAAAAACTGTGCCAGCACAGAAAACATCTCCCCTCGTGTTCTAGAAGTTGCACGGATGTCTGCCAAGTGTTTGGCAGGAAGAAAAGAAAAGTTGTCCAAAACAGCTTCCAATCGAATGTTCCTGTGATTGGAAAAGTCAGGAGAGTGCAAAGGTACTGTTTTCTATCAGTTGGCAAGGTGCGCACACAATCCCAGTGTTGTACAGCTTGCTTCTTCACCTTCCCGAAGCTGCCGCTCTCGCCGGCTGCCGGAGCCCAAGAAGCGGCTTCTTCGCGCAAAGACGATTGTGCCGCTCACAGCGCTCTCCTTAGCGCGGCTTCTGCCGAAAGACGCCCGGCAGCGGCTCTTACCTCCGGAGAGCATCCTACCTTCGTCTTTAGCTCCTCTTCTCATCTACACCTCGGCAACAAGCTTTTCCACTATGTCTGGCTAGGAAAAACTGTGCCAGCACAGAAAACATCTCCCATCGTGTTCTAGAAGTTGCACGGATGTCTGCCAAGTGTTTGGCAGGAAGAAAAGAAAAGTTGTCCAAAACAGCTTCCAATCGAATGTTCCTGTGATTGGAAAAGTCAGGAGAGTGCAAAGGCACTGTTTTCTATCAGTTGGCAAGGTGCGCACACAATCCCAGTGTTGTACAGCTTGCTTCTTCACCTTCCCGAAGCTGCCGCTCTCGCCGGCTGCCGGAGCCCAAGAAGCGGCTTCTTCGCGCAAAGACGATTGTGCCGCTCACAGTGCTCTCCTTAGCGCGGCTTCTGCCGAAAGACGCCCGGCAGCGGCTCTTACCTCCGGAGAGCATCCTACCTTCGTCTTTAGCTCCTCTTCTCATCTACACCTCGGCAAAAAGCTTTTCCACTATGTCTGGCTAGGAAAAACTATGCCAGCACAGAAAACATCTCCCCTCGTGTTCTAGAAGTTGCACGGATGTCTGCCAAGTGTTTGGCAGGAAGAAAAGAAAAGTTGTCCAAAACAGCTTCCAATCGAATGTTCCTGTGATTGGAAAAGTCAGGAGAGTGCAAAGGTACTGTTTTCTATCAGTTGGCAAGGTGCGCACACAATCCCAGTGTTGTACAGCTTGCTTCTTCACCTTCCCGAAGCTGCCGCTCTCGCCGGCTGCCGGAGCCCAAGAAGCGGCTTCTTCGCGCAAAGACGATTGTGCCGCTCACAGCGCTCTCCTTAGCGCGGCTTCTGCCGAAAGACGCCCGGCAGCGGCTCTTACCTCCGGAGAGCATCCTACCTTCCTCTTTAGCTCCTCTTCTCATCTACACCTCGGCAACAAGCTTTTCCACTATGTCTGGCTAGGAAAAACTGTGCCAGCACAGAAAACATCTCCCCTCGTGTTCTAGAAGTTGCACGGATGTCTGCCAAGTGTTTGGCAGGAAGAAAAGAAGAGTTGTCCAAAACAGCTTCCAATCGAATGTTCATGTGATTGGAAAAGTCAGGAGAGTGCAAAGGTACTGTTTTCTATCAGTTGGCAAGGTGCGCACCCAATCCCAGTGTTGTACAGCTTGCTTCTTCACCTTCCCGAAGCTGCCGCTCTCGCCGGCTGCCGGAGCCCAAGAAGCGGCTTCTTCGCGCAAAGACGATTGTGCCGCTCACAGTGCTCTCCTTAGCGCGGCTTCTGCCGAAAGACGCCCGGCAGCGGCTCTTTCCTCCGGAGAGCATCCTACCTTCGTCTTTAGCTCCTCTTCTCATCTACACTTCGGCAAAAAGCTTTTCCACTATGTCTGGCTAGGAAAAACTGTGCCAGCACAGAAAACATCTCCCATCGTGTTCTAGATGTTGCACGGATGTCTGCCAAGTGTTTGGCAGGAAGAAAAGAAAAGTTGTCCAAAACAGCTTCCAATCGAATGTTCATGTGATTGGAAAAGTCAGGAGAGTGCAAAGGTACTGTTTTCTATCAGTTGGCAAGGTGCGCACACAATCCCAGTGTTGTACAGCTTGCTTCTTCACCTTCCCGAAGCTGCCGCTCTCGCCGGCTGCCGGAGCCCAAGAAGCGGCTTCTTCGCGCAAAGACGATTGTGCCGCTCACAGTGCTCTCCTTAGCGCGGCTTCTGCCGAAAGACGCCCGGCAGCGGCTCTTACCTCCGGAGAGCATCCTACCTTCCTCTTTAGCTCCTCTTCTCATCTACACCTCGGCAACAAGCTTTTCCACTATGTCTGGCTAGGAAAAACTGTGCCAGCACAGAAAACATCTCCCCTCGTGTTCTAGAAGTTGCACGGATGTCTGCCAAGTGTTTGGCAGGAAGAAAAGAAAAGTTGTCCAAAACAGCTTCCAATCGAATGTTCCTGTGATTGGAAAAGTCAGGAGAGTGCAAAGGCACTGTTTTCTATCAGTTGGCAAGGTGCGCACACAATCCCAGTGTTGTACAGCTTGCTTCTTCACCTTCCCGAAGCTGCCGCTCTCGCCGGCTGCCGGAGCCCAAGAAGCGGCTTCTTCGCGCAAAGACGATTGTGCCGCTCACAGCGCTCTCCTTAGCGCGGCTTCTGCCGAAAGACGCCCGGCAGCGGCTCTTACCTCCGGAGAGCATCCTACCTTCCTCTTTAGCTCCTCTTCTCATCTACACCTCGGCAACAAGCTTTTCCACTATGTCTGGCTAGGAAAAACTGTGCCAGCACAGAAAACATCTCCCATCGTGTTCTAGAAGTTGCACGGATGTCTGCCAAGTGTTTGGCAGGAAGAAAAGAAAAGTTGTCCAAAACAGCTTCCAATCGAATGTTCCTGTGATTGGAAAAGTCAGGAGAGTGCAAAGGTACTGTTTTCTATCAGTTGGCAAGGTGCGCACACAATCCCAGTGTTGTACAGCTTGCTTCTTCACCTTCCCGAAGCTGCCGCTCTCGCCGGCTGCCGGAGCCCAAGAAGCGGCTTCTTCGCGCAAAGACGATTGTGCCGCTCACAGTGCTCTCCTTAGCGCGGCTTCTGCCGAAAGACGCCCGGCAGCGGCTCTTACCTCCGGAGAGCATCCTACCTTCCTCTTTAGCTCCTCTTCTCATCTACACCTCGGCAACAAGCTTTTCCACTATGTCTGGCTAGGAAAAACTGTGCCAGCACAGAAAACATCTCCCCTCGTGTTCTAGAAGTTGCACGGATGTCTGCCAAGTGTTTGGCAGGAAGAAAAGAAAAGTTGTCCAAAACAGCTTCCAATCGAATGTTCCTGTGATTGGAAAAGTCAGGAGAGTGCAAAGGTACTGTTTTCTATCAGTTGGCAAGGTGCGCACACAATCCCAGTGTTGTACAGCTTGCTTCTTCACCTTCCCGAAGCTGCCGCTCTCGCCGGCTGCCGGAGCCCAAGAAGCGGCTTCTTCGCGCAAAGACGATTGTGCCGCTCACAGCGCTCTCCTTAGCGCGGCTTCTGCCGAAAGACGCCCGGCAGCGGCTCTTACCTCCGGAGAGCATCCTACCTTCGTCTTTAGCTCCTCTTCTCATCTACACCTCGGCAACAAGCTTTTCCACTATGTCTGGCTAGGAAAAACTGTGCCAGCACAGAAAACATCTCCCATCGTGTTCTAGAAGTTGCACGGATGTCTGCCAAGTGTTTGGCAGGAAGAAAAGAAAAGTTGTCCAAAACAGCTTCCAATCGAATGTTCCTGTGATTGGAAAAGTCAGGAGAGTGCAAAGGCACTGTTTTCTATCAGTTGGCAAGGTGCGCACACAATCCCAGTGTTGTACAGCTTGCTTCTTCACCTTCCCGAAGCTGCCGCTCTCGCTGGCTGCCGGAGCCCAAGAAGCGGCTTCTTCGCGCAAAGACGATTGTGCCGCTCACAGTGCTCTCCTTAGCGCGGCTTCTGCCGAAAGACGCCCGGCAGCGGCTCTTACCTCCGGAGAGCATCCTACCTTCCTCTTTAGCTCCTCTTCTCATCTACACCTCGGCAACAAGCTTTTCCACTATGTCTGGCTAGGAAAAACTGTGCCAGCACAGAAAACATCTCCCCTCGTGTTCTAGAAGTTGCACGGATGTCTGCCAAGTGTTTGGCAGGAAGAAAAGAAAAGTTGTCCAAAACAGCTTCCAATCGAATGTTCCTGTGATTGGAAAAGTCAGGAGAGTGCAAAGGTACTGTTTTCTATCAGTTGGCAAGGTGCGCACACAATCCCAGTGTTGTACAGCTTGCTTCTTCACCTTCCCGAAGCTGCCGCTCTCGCCGGCTGCCGGAGCCCAAGAAGCGGCTTCTTCACGCAAAGACGATTGTGCCGCTCACAGCGCTCTCCTTAGCGCGGCTTCTGCCGAAAGACGCCCGGCAGCGGCTCTTACCTCCGGAGAGCATCCTACCTTCCTCTTTAGCTCCTCTTCTCATCTACACCTCGGCAACAAGCTTTTCCACTATGTCTGGCTAGGAAAAACTGTGCCAGCACAGAAAACATCTCCCCTCGTGTTCTAGAAGTTGCACGGATGTCTGCCAAGTGTTTGGCAGGAAGAAAAGAAAAGTTGTCCAAAACAGCTTCCAATCGAATGTTCCTGTGATTGGAAAAGTCAGGAGAGTGCAAAGGTACTGTTTTCTATCAGTTGGCAAGGTGCGCACACAATCCCAGTGTTGTACAGCTTGCTTCTTCACCTTCCCGAAGCTGCCGCTCTCGCCGGCTGCCGGAGCCCAAGAAGCGGCTTCTTCGCGCAAAGACGATTGTGCCGCTCACAGTGCTCTCCTTAGCGCGGCTTCTGCCGAAAGACGCCCGGCAGCGGCTCTTACCTCCGGAGAGCATCCTACCTTCCTCTTTAGCTCCTCTTCTCATCTACACCTCGGCAACAAGCTTTTCCACTATGTCTGGCTAGGAAAAACGGTGCCAGCACAGAAAACATCTCCCATCGTGTTCTAGAAGTTGCACGGATGTCTGCCAAGTGTTTGGCAGGAAGAAAAGAAAAGTTGTCCAAAACAGCTTCCAATCGAATGTTCCTGTGATTGGAAAAGTCAGGAGAGTGCAAAGGTACTGTTTTCTATCAGTTGGCAAGGTGCGCACACAATCCCAGTGTTGTACAGCTTGCTTCTTCACCTTCCCGAAGCTGCCGCTCTCGCCGGCTGCCGGAGCCCAAGAAGCGGCTTCTTCGCGCAAAGACGATTGTGCCGCTCACAGCGCTCTCCTTAGCGCGGCTTCTGCCGAAAGACGCCCGGCAGCGGCTCTTACCTCCGGAGAGCATCCTACCTTCCTCTTTAGCTCCTCTTCTCATCTACACCTCGGCAACAAGCTTTTCCACTATGTCTGGCTAGGAAAAACTGTGCCAGCACAGAAAACATCTCCCCTCGTGTTCTAGAAGTTGCACGGATGTCTGCCAAGTGTTTGGCAGGAAGAAAAGAAAAGTTGTCCAAAACAGCTTCCAATCGAATGTTCCTGTGATTGGAAAAGTCAGGAGAGTGCAAAGGTACTGTTTTCTATCAGTTGGCAAGGTGCGCACACAATCCCAGTGTTGTACAGCTTGCTTCTTCACCTTCCCGAAGCTGCCGCTCTCGCCGGCTGCCGGAGCCCAAGAAGCGGCTTCTTCGCGCAAAGACGATTGTGCCGCTCACAGTGCTCTCCTTAGCGCGGCTTCTGCCGAAAGACGCCCGGCAGCGGCTCTTACCTCCGGAGAGCATCCTACCTTCCTCTTTAGCTCCTCTTCTCATCTACACCTCGGCAACAAGCTTTTCCACTATGTCTGGCTAGGAAAAACTGTGCCAGCACAGAAAACATCTCCCCTCGTGTTCTAGAAGTTGCACGGATGTCTGCCAAGTGTTTGGCAGGAAGAAAAGAAAAGTTGTCCAAAACAGCTTCCAATCGAATGTTCCTGTGATTGGAAAAGTCAGGAGAGTGCAAAGGTACTGTTTTCTATCAGTTGGCAAGGTGCGCACACAATCCCAGTGTTGTACAGCTTGCTTCTTCACCTTCCCGAAGCTGCCGCTCTCGCCGGCTGCCGGAGCCCAAGAAGCGGCTTCTTCGCGCAAAGACGATTGTGCCGCTCACAGTGCTCTCCTTAGCGCGGCTTCTGCCGAAAGACGCCCGGCAGCGGCTCTTACCTCCGGAGAGCATCCTACCTTCCTCTTTAGCTCCTCTTCTCATCTACACCTCGGCAACAAGCTTTTCCACTATGTCTGGCTAGGAAAAACTGTGCCAGCACAGAAAACATCTCCCATCGTGTTCTAGAAGTTGCACGGATGTCTGCCAAGTGTTTGGCAGGAAGAAAAGAAAAGTTGTCCAAAACAGCTTCCAATCGAATGTTCCTGTGATTGGAAAAGTCAGGAGAGTGCAAAGGTACTGTTTTCTATCAGTTGGCAAGGTGCGCACACAATCCCAGTGTTGTACAGCTTGCTTCTTCACCTTCCCGAAGCTGCCGCTCTCGCCGGCTGCCGGAGCCCAAGAAGCGGCTTCTTCGCGCAAAGACGATTGTGCCGCTCACAGTGCTCTCCTTAGCGCGGCTTCTGCCGAAAGACGCCCGGCAGCGGCTCTTACCTCCGGAGAGCATCCTACCTTCCTCTTTAGCTCCTCTTCTCATCTACACCTCGGCAACAAGCTTTTCCACTATGTCTGGCTAGGAAAAACTGTGCCAGCACAGAAAACATCTCCCCTCGTGTTCTAGAAGTTGCACGGATGTCTGCCAAGTGTTTGGCAGGAAGAAAAGAAAAGTTGTCCAAAACAGCTTCCAATCGAATGTTCCTGTGATTGGAAAAGTCAGGAGAGTGCAAAGGTACTGTTTTCTATCAGTTGGCAAGGTGCGCACACAATCCCAGTGTTGTACAGCTTGCTTCTTCACCTTCCCGAAGCTGCCGCTCTCGCCGGCTGCCGGAGCCCAAGAAGCGGCTTCTTCGCGCAAAGACGATTGTGCCGCTCACAGCGCTCTCCTTAGCGCGGCTTCTGCCGAAAGACGCCCGGCAGCGGCTCTTACCTCCGGAGAGCATCCTACCTTCCTCTTTAGCTCCTCTTCTCATCTACACCTCGGCAACAAGCTTTTCCACTATGTCTGGCTAGGAAAAACTGTGCCAGCACAGAAAACATCTCCCATCGTGTTCTAGAAGTTGCACGGATGTCTGCCAAGTGTTTGGCAGGAAGAAAAGAAAAGTTGTCCAAAACAGCTTCCAATCGAATGTTCCTGTGATTGGAAAAGTCAGGAGAGTGCAAAGGCACTGTTTTCTATCAGTTGGCAAGGTGCGCACACAATCCCAGTGTTGTACAGCTTGCTTCTTCACCTTCCCGAAGCTGCCGCTCTCGCCGGCTCCCGGAGCCGAAAAAGCGGCTTCTTCGCGCAAAGACGATTGTGCCGCTCACAGTGCTCTCCTTAACGCGGCTTCTGCCGAAAGACGCCCGGCAGCGGCTCTTTCCTCCGGAGAGCATCCTACCTTCGTCTTTCGCGTCTTTTGTCGTCTACATCTTAGCAAAACGCTTTCCCACTATGTCTGGCTAGGAAAAACTGTGCCAGCACAGAAAACATCTCCCATCGTGTTCTAGAAGTTGCACGGATGTCTGCCAAGTGTTTGGCAGGAAGAAAAGAAGAGTTGTCCAAAACAGCTTCCAATCGAATGTTCATGTGATTGGAAAAGTCAGGAGAGTGCAAAGGTACTGTTTTCTATCAGTTGGCAAGGTGCGCACCCAATCCCAGTGTTGTACAGCTTGCTTCTTCACCTTCCCGAAGCTGCCGCTCTCGCCGGCTGCCGGAGCCCAAGAAGCGGCTTCTTCGCGCAAAGACGATTGTGCCGCTCACAGTGCTCTCCTTAGCGCGGCTTCTGCCGAAAGACGCCCGGCAGCGGCTCTTTCCTCCGGAGAGCATCCTACCTTCGTCTTTAGCTCCTCTTCTCATCTACACTTCGGCAAAAAGCTTTTCCACTATGTCTGGCTAGGAAAAACTGTGCCAGCACAGAAAACATCTCCCATCGTGTTCTAGATGTTGCACGGATGTCTGCCAAGTGTTTGGCAGGAAGAAAAGAAAAGTTGTCCAAAACAGCTTCCAATCGAATGTTCATGTGATTGGAAAAGTCAGGAGAGTGCAAAGGTACTGTTTTCTATCAGTTGGCAAGGTGCGCACACAATCCCAGTGTTGTACAGCTTGCTTCTTCACCTTCCCGAAGCTGCCGCTCTCGCCGGCTGCCGGAGCCCAAGAAGCGGCTTCTTCGCGCAAAGACGATTGTGCCGCTCACAGTGCTCTCCTTAGCGCGGCTTCTGCCGAAAGACGCCCGGCAGCGGCTCTTTCCTCCGGAGAGCATCCTACCTTCGTCTTTCGCGTCTTTTGTCGTCTACATCTTAGCAAAACGCTTTCCCACTATGTCTGGCTAGGAAAAACTGTGCCAGCACAGAAAACATCTCCCATCGTGTTCTAGAAGTTGCACGGATGTCTGCCAAGTGTTTGGCAGGAAGAAAAGAAGAGTTGTCCAAAACAGCTTCCAATCGAATGTTCATGTGATTGGAAAAGTCAGGAGAGTGCAAAGGTACTGTTTTCTATCAGTTGGCAAGGTGCGCACCCAATCCCAGTGTTGTACAGCTTGCTTCTTCACCTTCCCGAAGCTGCCGCTCTCGCCGGCTGCCGGAGCCCAAGAAGCGGCATCTTCGCGCAAAGACGATTGTGCCGCTCACAGTGCTCTCCTTAACGCGGCTTCTGCCGAAAGACGCCCGGCAGCGGCTCTTTCCTCTGGAGAGCATCCTACCTTCGTCTTTCGCGTCTTTTGTCGTCTACATCTTAGCAAAACGCTTTCCCACTATGTCTGGCTAGGAAAAACTGTGCCAGCACAGAAAACATCTCCCATCGTGTTCTAGAAGTTGCACGGATGTCTGCCAAGTGTTTGGCAGGAAGAAAAGAAGAGTTGTCCAAAACAGCTTCCAATCGAATGTTCATGTGATTGGAAAAGTCAGGAGAGTGCAAAGGTACTGTTTTCTATCAGTTGGCAAGTTGCGCACACAATCCCAGTGTTGTACAGCTTGCTTCTTCACCTTCCCGAAGCTGCCGCTCTCGCCGGCTGCCGGAGCCCAAGAAGCGGCTTCTTCGCGCAAAGACGATTGTGCCGCTCACAGTGCTCTCCTTAACGCGGCTTCTGCCGAAAGACGCCCGGCAGCGGCTCTTACCTCCGGAGAGCATCCTACCTTCGTCTTTAGCTCCTCTTCTCATCTACACTTCGGCAAAAAGCTTTCCCACTATGTCTGGCTAGGAAAAACTGTGCCAGCACAGAAAACATCTCCCATCGTGTTCTAGATGTTGCACGGATGTCTGCCAAGTGTTTGGCAGGAAGAAAAGAAGAGTTGTCCAAAACAGCTTCCAATCGAATGTTCATGTGATTGGAAAAGTCAGGAGAGTGCAAAGGTACTGTTTTCTATCAGTTGGCAAGGTGCGCACACAATCCCAGTGTTGTACAGCTTGCTTCTTCACCTTCCCGAAGCTGCCGCTCTCGCCGGCTGCCGGAGCCGAAGAAGCGGCTTCTTCGCGCAAAGAGGATTGTGCCGCTCACAGTGCTCTCCTTAGCGCGGCTTCTGCCGAAAGACGCCCGGCAGCGGCTCTTACCTCCGGAGAGCATCCTACCTTCGTCTTTAGCTCCTCTTCTCATCTACACCTCGGCAAAAAGCTTTTCCACTATGTCTGGCTAGGAAAAACTGTGCCAGCACAGAAAACATCTCCCATCGTGTTCTAGAAGTTGCACGGATGTCTGCCAAGTGTTTGGCAGGAAGAAAAGTTGTCCAAAACAGCTTCCAATCGAATGTTCCTGTGATTGGAAAAGTCAGGAGAGTGCAAAGGTACTGTTTTCTATCAGTTGGCAAGGTGCGCACACAATCCCAGTGTTGTACAGCTTGCTTCTTCGCCTTCCCGAAGCTGCCGCTCTCGCCGGCTCCCGGAGCTGAAAAAGTGGCTTCTTCGCGCAAAGACGATTGTGTCGCTCACAGTGCTCTCCTTAGCGCGGCTTCTGCCGAAAGACGCCCAGCAGCGGCTCTTACCTCCGGAGAGCATCCTACCTTCGTCTTTAGCTCCTCTTCTCATCTACACCTCGGCAAAACGCTTTCCCACTATGTCTGGCTAGGAAAAACTGTGCCAGCACAGAAAACATCTCCCATCGTGTTCTAGAAGTTGCACGGATGTCTGCCAATTGTTTGACGGGAAGAAAAGAAAAGTTGTCCAAAACAGCTTCCAATCGAATGTTCATGTGATTGGAAAAGTCAGGAGAGTGCAAAGGTACTGTTTTCTATCAGTTGGCAAGGTGCGCACACAATCCCAGTGTTGTACAGCTTGCTTCTTCACCTTCCCGAAGCTGCCGCTCTCGCCGGCTCCCGGAGCCGAAAAAGCGGCTTCTTCGCGCAAAGACGATTGTGCCGCTCACAGTGCTCTCCTTAGCGCGGCTTCTGCCGAAAGACGCCCGGCAGCGGCTCTTTCCTCCGGAGAGCATCCTACCTTCGTCTTTCGCGTCTTTTGTCGTCTACATCTTAGCAAAACGCTTTCCCACTATGTCTGGCTAGGAAAAACTGTGCCAGCACAGAAAACATCTCCCATCGTGTTCTAGAAGTTGCACGGATGTCTGCCAAGTGTTTGGCAGGAAGAAAAGAAGAGTTGTCCAAAACAGCTTCCAATCGAATGTTCATGTGATTGGAAAAGTCAGGAGAGTGCAAAGGTACTGTTTTCTATCAGTTGGCAAGGTGCGCACCCAATCCCAGTGTTGTACAGCTTGCTTCTTCACCTTCCCGAAGCTGCCGCTCTCGCCGGCTGCCGGAGCCCAAGAAGCGGCTTCTTCGCGCAAAGACGATTGTGCCGCTCACAGTGCTCTCCTTAGCGCGGCTTCTGCCGAAAGACGCCCGGCAGCGGCTCTTTCCTCCGGAGAGCATCCTACCTTCGTCTTTAGCTCCTCTTCTCATCTACACTTCGGCAAAAAGCTTTTCCACTATGTCTGGCTAGGAAAAACTGTGCCAGCACAGAAAACATCTCCCATCGTGTTCTAGATGTTGCACGGATGTCTGCCAAGTGTTTGGCAGGAAGAAAAGAAAAGTTGTCCAAAACAGCTTCCAATCGAATGTTCATGTGATTGGAAAAGTCAGGAGAGTGCAAAGGTACTGTTTTCTATCAGTTGGCAAGGTGCGCACACAATCCCAGTGTTGTACAGCTTGCTTCTTCACCTTCCCGAAGCTGCCGCTCTCGCCGGCTGCCGGAGCCCAAGAAGCGGCTTCTTCGCGCAAAGACGATTGTGCCGCTCACAGTGCTCTCCTTAGCGCGGCTTCTGCCGAAAGACGCCCGGCAGCGGCTCTTACCTCCGGAGAGCATCCTACCTTCCTCTTTAGCTCCTCTTCTCATCTACACCTCGGCAACAAGCTTTTCCACTATGTCTGGCTAGGAAAAACTGTGCCAGCACAGAAAACATCTCCCCTCGTGTTCTAGAAGTTGCACGGATGTCTGCCAAGTGTTTGGCAGGAAGAAAAGAAAAGTTGTCCAAAACAGCTTCCAATCGAATGTTCCTGTGATTGGAAAAGTCAGGAGAGTGCAAAGGCACTGTTTTCTATCAGTTGGCAAGGTGCGCACACAATCCCAGTGTTGTACAGCTTGCTTCTTCACCTTCCCGAAGCTGCCGCTCTCGCCGGCTGCCGGAGCCCAAGAAGCGGCTTCTTCGCGCAAAGACGATTGTGCCGCTCACAGCGCTCTCCTTAGCGCGGCTTCTGCCGAAAGACGCCCGGCAGCGGCTCTTACCTCCGGAGAGCATCCTACCTTCCTCTTTAGCTCCTCTTCTCATCTACACCTCGGCAACAAGCTTTTCCACTATGTCTGGCTAGGAAAAACTGTGCCAGCACAGAAAACATCTCCCATCGTGTTCTAGAAGTTGCACGGATGTCTGCCAAGTGTTTGGCAGGAAGAAAAGAAAAGTTGTCCAAAACAGCTTCCAATCGAATGTTCCTGTGATTGGAAAAGTCAGGAGAGTGCAAAGGTACTGTTTTCTATCAGTTGGCAAGGTGCGCACACAATCCCAGTGTTGTACAGCTTGCTTCTTCACCTTCCCGAAGCTGCCGCTCTCGCCGGCTGCCGGAGCCCAAGAAGCGGCTTCTTCGCGCAAAGACGATTGTGCCGCTCACAGTGCTCTCCTTAGCGCGGCTTCTGCCGAAAGACGCCCGGCAGCGGCTCTTACCTCCGGAGAGCATCCTACCTTCCTCTTTAGCTCCTCTTCTCATCTACACCTCGGCAACAAGCTTTTCCACTATGTCTGGCTAGGAAAAACTGTGCCAGCACAGAAAACATCTCCCCTCGTGTTCTAGAAGTTGCACGGATGTCTGCCAAGTGTTTGGCAGGAAGAAAAGAAAAGTTGTCCAAAACAGCTTCCAATCGAATGTTCCTGTGATTGGAAAAGTCAGGAGAGTGCAAAGGTACTGTTTTCTATCAGTTGGCAAGGTGCGCACACAATCCCAGTGTTGTACAGCTTGCTTCTTCACCTTCCCGAAGCTGCCGCTCTCGCCGGCTGCCGGAGCCCAAGAAGCGGCTTCTTCGCGCAAAGACGATTGTGCCGCTCACAGCGCTCTCCTTAGCGCGGCTTCTGCCGAAAGACGCCCGGCAGCGGCTCTTACCTCCGGAGAGCATCCTACCTTCGTCTTTAGCTCCTCTTCTCATCTACACCTCGGCAACAAGCTTTTCCACTATGTCTGGCTAGGAAAAACTGTGCCAGCACAGAAAACATCTCCCATCGTGTTCTAGAAGTTGCACGGATGTCTGCCAAGTGTTTGGCAGGAAGAAAAGAAAAGTTGTCCAAAACAGCTTCCAATCGAATGTTCCTGTGATTGGAAAAGTCAGGAGAGTGCAAAGGCACTGTTTTCTATCAGTTGGCAAGGTGCGCACACAATCCCAGTGTTGTACAGCTTGCTTCTTCACCTTCCCGAAGCTGCCGCTCTCGCCGGCTGCCGGAGCCCAAGAAGCGGCTTCTTCGCGCAAAGACGATTGTGCCGCTCACAGTGCTCTCCTTAGCGCGGCTTCTGCCGAAAGACGCCCGGCAGCGGCTCTTACCTCCGGAGAGCATCCTACCTTCGTCTTTAGCTCCTCTTCTCATCTACACCTCGGCAAAAAGCTTTTCCACTATGTCTGGCTAGGAAAAACTGTGCCAGCACAGAAAACATCTCCCCTCGTGTTCTAGAAGTTGCACGGATGTCTGCCAAGTGTTTGGCAGGAAGAAAAGAAAAGTTGTCCAAAACAGCTTCCAATCGAATGTTCCTGTGATTGGAAAAGTCAGGAGAGTGCAAAGGTACTGTTTTCTATCAGTTGGCAAGGTGCGCACACAATCCCAGTGTTGTACAGCTTGCTTCTTCACCTTCCCGAAGCTGCCGCTCTCGCCGGCTGCCGGAGCCCAAGAAGCGGCTTCTTCGCGCAAAGACGATTGTGCCGCTCACAGCGCTCTCCTTAGCGCGGCTTCTGCCGAAAGACGCCCGGCAGCGGCTCTTACCTCCGGAGAGCATCCTACCTTCCTCTTTAGCTCCTCTTCTCATCTACACCTCGGCAACAAGCTTTTCCACTATGTCTGGCTAGGAAAAACTGTGCCAGCACAGAAAACATCTCCCCTCGTGTTCTAGAAGTTGCACGGATGTCTGCCAAGTGTTTGGCAGGAAGAAAAGAAGAGTTGTCCAAAACAGCTTCCAATCGAATGTTCATGTGATTGGAAAAGTCAGGAGAGTGCAAAGGTACTGTTTTCTATCAGTTGGCAAGGTGCGCACCCAATCCCAGTGTTGTACAGCTTGCTTCTTCACCTTCCCGAAGCTGCCGCTCTCGCCGGCTGCCGGAGCCCAAGAAGCGGCTTCTTCGCGCAAAGACGATTGTGCCGCTCACAGTGCTCTCCTTAGCGCGGCTTCTGCCGAAAGACGCCCGGCAGCGGCTCTTTCCTCCGGAGAGCATCCTACCTTCGTCTTTAGCTCCTCTTCTCATCTACACTTCGGCAAAAAGCTTTTCCACTATGTCTGGCTAGGAAAAACTGTGCCAGCACAGAAAACATCTCCCATCGTGTTCTAGATGTTGCACGGATGTCTGCCAAGTGTTTGGCAGGAAGAAAAGAAAAGTTGTCCAAAACAGCTTCCAATCGAATGTTCATGTGATTGGAAAAGTCAGGAGAGTGCAAAGGTACTGTTTTCTATCAGTTGGCAAGGTGCGCACACAATCCCAGTGTTGTACAGCTTGCTTCTTCACCTTCCCGAAGCTGCCGCTCTCGCCGGCTGCCGGAGCCCAAGAAGCGGCTTCTTCGCGCAAAGACGATTGTGCCGCTCACAGTGCTCTCCTTAGCGCGGCTTCTGCCGAAAGACGCCCGGCAGCGGCTCTTACCTCCGGAGAGCATCCTACCTTCCTCTTTAGCTCCTCTTCTCATCTACACCTCGGCAACAAGCTTTTCCACTATGTCTGGCTAGGAAAAACTGTGCCAGCACAGAAAACATCTCCCCTCGTGTTCTAGAAGTTGCACGGATGTCTGCCAAGTGTTTGGCAGGAAGAAAAGAAAAGTTGTCCAAAACAGCTTCCAATCGAATGTTCCTGTGATTGGAAAAGTCAGGAGAGTGCAAAGGCACTGTTTTCTATCAGTTGGCAAGGTGCGCACACAATCCCAGTGTTGTACAGCTTGCTTCTTCACCTTCCCGAAGCTGCCGCTCTCGCCGGCTGCCGGAGCCCAAGAAGCGGCTTCTTCGCGCAAAGACGATTGTGCCGCTCACAGCGCTCTCCTTAGCGCGGCTTCTGCCGAAAGACGCCCGGCAGCGGCTCTTACCTCCGGAGAGCATCCTACCTTCCTCTTTAGCTCCTCTTCTCATCTACACCTCGGCAACAAGCTTTTCCACTATGTCTGGCTAGGAAAAACTGTGCCAGCACAGAAAACATCTCCCATCGTGTTCTAGAAGTTGCACGGATGTCTGCCAAGTGTTTGGCAGGAAGAAAAGAAAAGTTGTCCAAAACAGCTTCCAATCGAATGTTCCTGTGATTGGAAAAGTCAGGAGAGTGCAAAGGTACTGTTTTCTATCAGTTGGCAAGGTGCGCACACAATCCCAGTGTTGTACAGCTTGCTTCTTCACCTTCCCGAAGCTGCCGCTCTCGCCGGCTGCCGGAGCCCAAGAAGCGGCTTCTTCGCGCAAAGACGATTGTGCCGCTCACAGTGCTCTCCTTAGCGCGGCTTCTGCCGAAAGACGCCCGGCAGCGGCTCTTACCTCCGGAGAGCATCCTACCTTCCTCTTTAGCTCCTCTTCTCATCTACACCTCGGCAACAAGCTTTTCCACTATGTCTGGCTAGGAAAAACTGTGCCAGCACAGAAAACATCTCCCCTCGTGTTCTAGAAGTTGCACGGATGTCTGCCAAGTGTTTGGCAGGAAGAAAAGAAAAGTTGTCCAAAACAGCTTCCAATCGAATGTTCCTGTGATTGGAAAAGTCAGGAGAGTGCAAAGGTACTGTTTTCTATCAGTTGGCAAGGTGCGCACACAATCCCAGTGTTGTACAGCTTGCTTCTTCACCTTCCCGAAGCTGCCGCTCTCGCCGGCTGCCGGAGCCCAAGAAGCGGCTTCTTCGCGCAAAGACGATTGTGCCGCTCACAGCGCTCTCCTTAGCGCGGCTTCTGCCGAAAGACGCCCGGCAGCGGCTCTTACCTCCGGAGAGCATCCTACCTTCGTCTTTAGCTCCTCTTCTCATCTACACCTCGGCAACAAGCTTTTCCACTATGTCTAGCTAGGAAAAACTGTGCCAGCACAGAAAACATCTCCCATCGTGTTCTAGAAGTTGCACGGATGTCTGCCAAGTGTTTGGCAGGAAGAAAAGAAAAGTTGTCCAAAACAGCTTCCAATCGAATGTTCCTGTGATTGGAAAAGTCAGGAGAGTGCAAAGGCACTGTTTTCTATCAGTTGGCAAGGTGCGCACACAATCCCAGTGTTGTACAGCTTGCTTCTTCACCTTCCCGAAGCTGCCGCTCTCGCTGGCTGCCGGAGCCCAAGAAGCGGCTTCTTCGCGCAAAGACGATTGTGCCGCTCACAGTGCTCTCCTTAGCGCGGCTTCTGCCGAAAGACGCCCGGCAGCGGCTCTTACCTCCGGAGAGCATCCTACCTTCCTCTTTAGCTCCTCTTCTCATCTACACCTCGGCAACAAGCTTTTCCACTATGTCTGGCTAGGAAAAACTGTGCCAGCACAGAAAACATCTCCCCTCGTGTTCTAGAAGTTGCACGGATGTCTGCCAAGTGTTTGGCAGGAAGAAAAGAAAAGTTGTCCAAAACAGCTTCCAATCGAATGTTCCTGTGATTGGAAAAGTCAGGAGAGTGCAAAGGTACTGTTTTCTATCAGTTGGCAAGGTGCGCACACAATCCCAGTGTTGTACAGCTTGCTTCTTCACCTTCCCGAAGCTGCCGCTCTCGCCGGCTGCCGGAGCCCAAGAAGCGGCTTCTTCGCGCAAAGACGATTGTGCCGCTCACAGCGCTCTCCTTAGCGCGGCTTCTGCCGAAAGACGCCCGGCAGCGGCTCTTACCTCCGGAGAGCATCCTACCTTCCTCTTTAGCTCCTCTTCTCATCTACACCTCGGCAACAAGCTTTTCCACTATGTCTGGCTAGGAAAAACTGTGCCAGCACAGAAAACATCTCCCCTCGTGTTCTAGAAGTTGCACGGATGTCTGCCAAGTGTTTGGCAGGAAGAAAAGAAAAGTTGTCCAAAACAGCTTCCAATCGAATGTTCCTGTGATTGGAAAAGTCAGGAGAGTGCAAAGGTACTGTTTTCTATCAGTTGGCAAGGTGCGCACACAATCCCAGTGTTGTACAGCTTGCTTCTTCACCTTCCCGAAGCTGCCGCTCTCGCCGGCTGCCGGAGCCCAAGAAGCGGCTTCTTCGCGCAAAGACGATTGTGCCGCTCACAGTGCTCTCCTTAGCGCGGCTTCTGCCGAAAGACGCCCGGCAGCGGCTCTTACCTCCGGAGAGCATCCTACCTTCCTCTTTAGCTCCTCTTCTCATCTACACCTCGGCAACAAGCTTTTCCACTATGTCTGGCTAGGAAAAACGGTGCCAGCACAGAAAACATCTCCCATCGTGTTCTAGAAGTTGCACGGATGTCTGCCAAGTGTTTGGCAGGAAGAAAAGAAAAGTTGTCCAAAACAGCTTCCAATCGAATGTTCCTGTGATTGGAAAAGTCAGGAGAGTGCAAAGGTACTGTTTTCTATCAGTTGGCAAGGTGCGCACACAATCCCAGTGTTGTACAGCTTGCTTCTTCACCTTCCCGAAGCTGCCGCTCTCGCCGGCTGCCGGAGCCCAAGAAGCGGCTTCTTCGCGCAAAGACGATTGTGCCGCTCACAGCGCTCTCCTTAGCGCGGCTTCTGCCGAAAGACGCCCGGCAGCGGCTCTTACCTCCGGAGAGCATCCTACCTTCCTCTTTAGCTCCTCTTCTCATCTACACCTCGGCAACAAGCTTTTCCACTATGTCTGGCTAGGAAAAACTGTGCCAGCACAGAAAACATCTCCCCTCGTGTTCTAGAAGTTGCACGGATGTCTGCCAAGTGTTTGGCAGGAAGAAAAGAAAAGTTGTCCAAAACAGCTTCCAATCGAATGTTCCTGTGATTGGAAAAGTCAGGAGAGTGCAAAGGTACTGTTTTCTATCAGTTGGCAAGGTGCGCACACAATCCCAGTGTTGTACAGCTTGCTTCTTCACCTTCCCGAAGCTGCCGCTCTCGCCGGCTGCCGGAGCCCAAGAAGCGGCTTCTTCGCGCAAAGACGATTGTGCCGCTCACAGTGCTCTCCTTAGCGCGGCTTCTGCCGAAAGACGCCCGGCAGCGGCTCTTACCTCCGGAGAGCATCCTACCTTCCTCTTTAGCTCCTCTTCTCATCTACACCTCGGCAACAAGCTTTTCCACTATGTCTGGCTAGGAAAAACTGTGCCAGCACAGAAAACATCTCCCCTCGTGTTCTAGAAGTTGCACGGATGTCTGCCAAGTGTTTGGCAGGAAGAAAAGAAAAGTTGTCCAAAACAGCTTCCAATCGAATGTTCCTGTGATTGGAAAAGTCAGGAGAGTGCAAAGGTACTGTTTTCTATCAGTTGGCAAGGTGCGCACACAATCCCAGTGTTGTACAGCTTGCTTCTTCACCTTCCCGAAGCTGCCGCTCTCGCCGGCTGCCGGAGCCCAAGAAGCGGCTTCTTCGCGCAAAGACGATTGTGCCGCTCACAGTGCTCTCCTTAGCGCGGCTTCTGCCGAAAGACGCCCGGCAGCGGCTCTTACCTCCGGAGAGCATCCTACCTTCCTCTTTAGCTCCTCTTCTCATCTACACCTCGGCAACAAGCTTTTCCACTATGTCTGGCTAGGAAAAACTGTGCCAGCACAGAAAACATCTCCCATCGTGTTCTAGAAGTTGCACGGATGTCTGCCAAGTGTTTGGCAGGAAGAAAAGAAAAGTTGTCCAAAACAGCTTCCAATCGAATGTTCCTGTGATTGGAAAAGTCAGGAGAGTGCAAAGGTACTGTTTTCTATCAGTTGGCAAGGTGCGCACACAATCCCAGTGTTGTACAGCTTGCTTCTTCACCTTCCCGAAGCTGCCGCTCTCGCCGGCTGCCGGAGCCCAAGAAGCGGCTTCTTCGCGCAAAGACGATTGTGCCGCTCACAGTGCTCTCCTTAGCGCGGCTTCTGCCGAAAGACGCCCGGCAGCGGCTCTTACCTCCGGAGAGCATCCTACCTTCCTCTTTAGCTCCTCTTCTCATCTACACCTCGGCAACAAGCTTTTCCACTATGTCTGGCTAGGAAAAACTGTGCCAGCACAGAAAACATCTCCCCTCGTGTTCTAGAAGTTGCACGGATGTCTGCCAAGTGTTTGGCAGGAAGAAAAGAAAAGTTGTCCAAAACAGCTTCCAATCGAATGTTCCTGTGATTGGAAAAGTCAGGAGAGTGCAAAGGTACTGTTTTCTATCAGTTGGCAAGGTGCGCACACAATCCCAGTGTTGTACAGCTTGCTTCTTCACCTTCCCGAAGCTGCCGCTCTCGCCGGCTGCCGGAGCCCAAGAAGCGGCTTCTTCGCGCAAAGACGATTGTGCCGCTCACAGCGCTCTCCTTAGCGCGGCTTCTGCCGAAAGACGCCCGGCAGCGGCTCTTACCTCCGGAGAGCATCCTACCTTCCTCTTTAGCTCCTCTTCTCATCTACACCTCGGCAACAAGCTTTTCCACTATGTCTGGCTAGGAAAAACTGTGCCAGCACAGAAAACATCTCCCATCGTGTTCTAGAAGTTGCACGGATGTCTGCCAAGTGTTTGGCAGGAAGAAAAGAAAAGTTGTCCAAAACAGCTTCCAATCGAATGTTCCTGTGATTGGAAAAGTCAGGAGAGTGCAAAGGCACTGTTTTCTATCAGTTGGCAAGGTGCGCACACAATCCCAGTGTTGTACAGCTTGCTTCTTCACCTTCCCGAAGCTGCCGCTCTCGCCGGCTGCCGGAGCCCAAGAAGCGGCTTCTTCGCGCAAAGACGATTGTGCCGCTCACAGTGCTCTCCTTAACGCGGCTTCTGCCGAAAGACGCCCGGCAGCGGCTCTTACCTCCGGAGAGCATCCTACCTTCCTCTTTAGCTCCTCTTCTCATCTACACCTCGGCAACAAGCTTTTCCACTATGTCTGGCTAGGAAAAACTGTGCCAGCACAGAAAACATCTCCCCTCGTGTTCTAGAAGTTGCACGGATGTCTGCCAAGTGTTTGGCAGGAAGAAAAGAAAAGTTGTCCAAAACAGCTTCCAATCGAATGTTCCTGTGATTGGAAAAGTCAGGAGAGTGCAAAGGTACTGTTTTCTATCAGTTGGCAAGGTGCGCACACAATCCCAGTGTTGTACAGCTTGCTTCTTCACCTTCCCGAAGCTGCCGCTCTCGCCGGCTGCCGGAGCCCAAGAAGCGGCTTCTTCGCGCAAAGACGATTGTGCCGCTCACAGTGCTCTCCTTAGCGCGGCTTCTGCCGAAAGACGCCCGGCAGCGGCTCTTACCTCCGGAGAGCATCCTACCTTCCTCTTTAGCTCCTCTTCTCATCTACACCTCGGCAACAAGCTTTTCCACTATGTCTGGCTAGGAAAAACTGTGCCAGCACAGAAAACATCTCCCCTCGTGTTCTAGAAGTTGCACGGATGTCTGCCAAGTGTTTGGCAGGAAGAAAAGAAAAGTTGTCCAAAACAGCTTCCAATCGAATGTTCCTGTGATTGGAAAAGTCAGGAGAGTGCAAAGGTACTGTTTTCTATCAGTTGGCAAGGTGCGCACACAATCCCAGTGTTGTACAGCTTGCTTCTTCACCTTCCCGAAGCTGCCGCTCTCGCCGGCTGCCGGAGCCCAAGAAGCGGCTTCTTCGCGCAAAGACGATTGTGCCGCTCACAGTGCTCTCCTTAGCGCGGCTTCTGCCGAAAGACGCCCGGCAGCGGCTCTTACCTCCGGAGAGCATCCTACCTTCCTCTTTAGCTCCTCTTCTCATCTACACCTCGGCAACAAGCTTTTCCACTATGTCTGGCTAGGAAAAACTGTGCCAGCACAGAAAACATCTCCCCTCGTGTTCTAGAAGTTGCACGGATGTCTGCCAAGTGTTTGGCAGGAAGAAAAGAAAAGTTGTCCAAAACAGCTTCCAATCGAATGTTCCTGTGATTGGAAAAGTCAGGAGAGTGCAAAGGTACTGTTTTCTATCAGTTGGCAAGGTGCGCACACAATCCCAGTGTTGTACAGCTTGCTTCTTCACCTTCCCGAAGCTGCCGCTCTCGCCGGCTGCCGGAGCCCAAGAAGCGGCTTCTTCGCGCAAAGACGATTGTGCCGCTCACAGTGCTCTCCTTAGCGCGGCTTCTGCCGAAAGACGCCCGGCAGCGGCTCTTACCTCCGGAGAGCATCCTACCTTCCTCTTTAGCTCCTCTTCTCATCTACACCTCGGCAACAAGCTTTTCCACTATGTCTGGCTAGGAAAAACTGTGCCAGCACAGAAAACATCTCCCCTCGTGTTCTAGAAGTTGCACGGATGTCTGCCAAGTGTTTGGCAGGAAGAAAAGAAAAGTTGTCCAAAACAGCTTCCAATCGAATGTTCCTGTGATTGGAAAAGTCAGGAGAGTGCAAAGGTACTGTTTTCTATCAGTCTGTTTTTCTATCAGTTGGCAAGGTGCGCACACAATCCCAGTGTTGTACAGCTTGCTTCTTCACCTTCCCGAAGCTGCCGCTCTCGCCGGCTGCCGGAGCCCAAGAAGCGGCTTCTTCGCGCAAAGACGATTGTGCCGCTCACAAGCGCTCTCCTTAGCGCAGGCTTCTGCCGAAAGACGCCCGGCAGCGGCTCTTACCTCCGGAGAGCATCCTACCTTCCTCTTTAGCTCCTCTTCTCATCTACACCTCGGCAACAAGCTTTTCCACTATGTCTGGCTAGGAAAAACTGTGCCAGCACAGAAAACATCTCCCATCGTGTTCTAGAAGTTGCACGGATGTCTGCCAAGTGTTTGGCAGGAAGAAAAGAAAAGTTGTCCAAAACAGCTTCCAATCGAATGTTCCTGTGATTGGAAAAGTCAGGAGAGTGCAAAGGCACTGGTTTTCTATCAGTTGGCAAGGTGCGCACACAATCCCAGTGTTGTACAGCTTGCTTCTTCACCTTCCCGAAGCTGCCGCTCTCGCCGGCTGCCGGAGCCCAAGAAGCGGCTTCTTCGCGCAAAGACGATTGTGCCGCTCACAGTGCTCTCCTTAGCGCGGCTTCTGCCGAAAGACGCCCGGCAGCGGCTCTTACCTCCGGAGAGCATCCTACCTTCCCTCTTTAGCTCCTCTTCTCATCTACACACCTCGGCAACAAGCTTTTCCACTATGTCTGGCTAGGAAAAACTGTGCCAGCACAGAAAACATCTCCCCTCGTGTTCTAGAAGTTGCACGGATGTCTGCCAAGTGTTTGGCAGGAAGAAAAGAAAGTTGTCCAAAACAGCTTCCAATCGAATGTTCCTGTGATTGGAAAAGTCAGGAGAGTGCAAAGGTACTGTTTTCTATCAGTTGGCAAGGTGCGCACACAATCCCAGTGTTGTACAGCTTGCTTCTTCACCTTCCCGAAGCTGCCGCTCTCGCCGGCTGCCGGAGCCCAAGAAGCGGCTTCTTCGCGCAAAGACGATTGTGCCGCTCACAGTGCTCTCCTTAGCGCGGCTTCTGCCGAAAGACGCCCGGCAGCGGCTCTTACCTCCGGAGAGCATCCTACCTTCCTCTTTAGCTCCTCTTCTCATCTACACCTCGGCAACAAGCTTTTCCACTATGTCTGGCTAGGAAAAACTGTGCCAAGCACAGAAAACATCTCCCCTCGTGTTCTAGAAGTTGCACGGATGTCTGCCAAGGTGTTTGGCAGGAAGAAAAGAAAAGTTGTCCAAAACAGCTCCAATCGAATGTTCCTGTGATTGGAAAAGTCAGGAGAGTGCAAAGGTACTGTTTTCTATCAGTTGCAAGGTGCGCACACAATCCCAGTGTTGTACAGCTGTGCTTCTTCACCTTCCCGAAGCTGCCGCTCTCGCCGGCTGCCGGAGCCCAAGAAGCGGCTTCTTCGCGCAAAGACGATTGTGCCGCTCACAGTGTGCTCTCCTTAGCGCGGCTTCTGCCGAAAGACGCCCGGCAGCGGCTCTTATCCTCCGGAGAGCATCCTACCTTCCTCTTTAGGCTCCTCTTCTCATCTACACCTCGGCAACAAGCTTTTCCACTATGTCTGGCTAGGAAAAACTGTGCCAGCACAGAAAACATCTCCCCTCGTGTTCTAGAAGTTGCACGGATGTCTGCCAAGTGTTTGGCAGGAAGAAAAGAAAAGTTGTCCAAAACAGCTTCCAATCGAATGTTCCTGTGATTGGAAAAGTCAGGAGAGTGCAAAGGTACTGTTTTCTATCAGTTGGCAAGGTGCGCACACAATCCCAGTGTTGTACAGCTTGCTTCTTCACCTTCCCGAAGCTGCCGCGTCTCGCCGGCTGCCGGAGCCCAAGAAGCGGCTTCTTCGCGCAAAGACGATTGTGCCGCTCACAGTGCTCTCCTTAGCGCGGCTTCTGCCGAAAGACGCCCGGCAGCGGCTCTTACCTCCCGGAGAGCATCCTACACTTCCTCTTTAGCTCCTCTTCTCATCTACACCTCGGGCAACAAGCTTTTCCACTATGTCTGGCTAGGAAAAAACTGTGCCAGCACAGAAAACATCTCCCATCGTGTTCTAGAAGTTGCACGGATGTCTGCCAAGTGTTTGGCAGGAAGAAAAGAAAAGTTGTCCAAAACAGCTTCCAATCGAATGTTCCTGTGATTGGAAAAGTCAGGAGAGTGCAAAGGTACTGTTTTCTATCAGTTGGCAAGGTGCGCACACAATCCCAGTGTTGTACAGCTTGCTTCTTCACCTTCCCGAAGCTGCCGCTCTCGCCGGCTGCCGGAGCCCAAGAAGCGGCTTCTTCGCGCAAAGACGATTGTGCCGCTCACAGTGCTCTCCTTAGCGCGGCTTCTGCCGAAAGAACGCCCGGCAGCGGCTCTTACCTCTCCGGAGAGCATCCTACCTTCCTCTTTAGCTCCTCTTCTCATCTACACCTCGGCAACAAGCTTTTCCACTATGTCTGGCTAGGAAAAACTGTGCCAGCACAGAAAACATCTCCCCTCGTGTTCTAGAAGTTGCACGGATGTCTGCCAAGTGTTTGGCAGGAAGAAAAGAAAAGTTGTCCAAAACAGCTTCCAATCGAATGTTCCTGTGATTGGAAAAGTCAGGAGAGTGCAAAGGTACTGTTTTCTATCAG